>NC_090270.1:152752915-153066757 GCF_040414725.1 Anabrus simplex
AAATAAGTACTTCAGATACTTCAGATATGGTACGACAGTGAAACTTCGTTAATTCAAAGTCGTTGGGATGCAATAATCGGACTTCAAATTACGTGATTTCGAATTAATCACCAATATGTACTTCGGAAATGCCAACCCTTTGCGGCATCACACTATATTCTAAGACCCGTACTGCATGCAGTTAACCTTGATTCACAGTTTAAAGCTCTCAAATGCCATGAAAAAAACTATTTCCGAAATGTATCCAACAAGATGCATTTACAGTATTCAGATGATGCACTTGGATAACTCACCGGCAAACATAACCTCACGCAACGAAATCAAAAGAAAGAAAACATGATTCAAAGACACATGTATCGCTTCCACTGTTGTCAAAACTCAACTGAACTGAAGGTCAAGAGTGAGAGCAAAGGTATTAGTTGCGAGGTGGTGAAAGACTGATAGTTCTAGGAATTACGGTGTAAAATAGCATGCTGGTTGACAAAAGCAACCAACGCGCCCATTCTAGGGTTAAACGATTTTAATAACATGCAAAACCGTACGTCATGTTTCTGGGAACGAGAGCTACTTCGAATTAGGCGAGAATTTGAATTAACCGATTTCGAATTATTGAGTTTCTACTGTATACCCCAATCCATTGTCTTCAGTATATCCCCAAGAAATATTATCAATTCCAGCTGCTTTTCTAATTTTCAACTTTTGTATCTTATTGTAAACTAGCTGATGTACCCATGGTTCGCTACGGGATTCTAAGAAAGACTGTCTTTGTGATTTTCCTAACTACAGTTAACTTCAGCCATTACAGAAACGTTAGTAGGAATGTAGGGATTAAAAGAAATGTTATAATATAAAATCCCGCTCAAATGAAAAATCGCACATTTTATCACATTTAACGAACAGTACAACGATGCCGATGTAACAATCCAAGTTCCAGTGCTGGTATGACCAGGCCACAGACATTTAACGTTAAGAATTTCATTCTTCAGGTTCCGTATTGAATCAAGATTCACAATAAAGAAAGAAAAAGGTAAGATCCACCTTTTCAATACTATATATTACGTGAAAATTTTTACATTTCTGTTAAATCATCACGTTTGTGAACTTTTGGTACCGGTTTCGACAAAACTATGTCATCATCAGCCTAGGACAAATTATACAAAGACAATAAAATACATTGATCATGGCTCTTAGAGTAATATCACAGTAGTAATTTAGGAAATATGCATGATAAAACTAAAATAGTATTTACATACATAAGCTGATGGTCATTAATATAATAGTGGTCATTTTTTGTAAGGTGTACACCTTAGTATTTATAATTAAAACGAATGACCTGTTAAAAGAAAATTCAGTTTTTATATTATATATTTGTGGTAAAATATAATTATCAGCTTTTGAACTATCGTGTTTTTATCTGTTGAACAGTCTGGTTCATTTTTAGGCAGGCTTTATAGCCATGTTTGACGTGCTAAAAGAAGAAACAAACACTTAGTTATAAGTTGTTCCACTTGAGTACATACACAATAGAATGTAAAAAATATTTTAATAGGGCTTCAACTTGGACTTAACAGATGAAGAATTTTAGTAGGCTGCAATGTCCAATATAACCAAAATAGATGTGTTAGTTATCACTGCAGGTTGATACTGACAAGCGTTTATTGGAAAGGTCTATGTATCGACTTGTCCTTATATATGTTTGTTTATATCGTATTAAAGGAGTAGGTTGAACATAGTAAAATAACCGAGGTTCTTGTTGAAATGGTGCTTGAAAGAAGGGTCTTGTTAAGCAGGTTGTAAGTACAAAGGTGATCAAGAAAGGTCCTGAACCAAGACGGAACCTATAAGAAAGATAATACGCAATTTAGAATTACGTAAAAAACTGGAAAAATATTATCAAAGGAATAGAAGACTCACCTCAGGTGCCAAGTTGATAGCAGAAGTATCGGGGAGGAACTAACAGACTGAAGATCAAGGGACGGGCGATCGGAGAGAGCAGGGAGGGGCGGAGTTTCTAAGTAGGAGGAAGGGGAAGCACCGTAGAGGCGGGACTATAATCGGGTGGGCGCGGACGGTGTCAGGGTAAATGTGTAAGTGCGTTATGTATTGTTTTGAAGATTGATCAGTTTTTGGGTATTTTAAGATTATTCAATATTTTAATTAACGTATCAAACAGAATTGTAGGTTTTTCAGAAAGGTCATTGAGATTAAAATTTGGATTATGGTACTGATCAAGTGAAATGTACTTGATTTAACTGAACAGTTTTACGTTCATTAAAATATTGAATAATCTTAAAATACCCAAAAATCGATCAGTCTTCAAAACAATACATAACACGCTTACACATTACCCCTACCGCCGTCCGTGCCCACCTGATTATAGTCCCACCTCTACCGCGCTTCCCCTTCCTCCTACTTAGAAACTCCGCCCCTCCCTGCTCTCTCCGATGGCCCGTCCCTCGACCTTCAGTCTGTTAGTTCCTCCCCGATACTTCTGCTATCAACTTGGCACCTGAGGTGAGTCTTCTATTCCTTTGATAATATTTTTCCGGTTTTTTTACCTTTCTTGATCACCTTTGTACTTACAACTTGCTTCACAAGACCCTTCTTTCAAGCACCATTTCAACAAGAACCTCGGTTATTTTACTATGTTCAACCTACTCCTTTAATACGATATAAACAAACATATTTAAGGACAAGTCGATACATAGAACTTTCCAATAAACGTTTGTCAGTATCAACCTGCAGTGATAACTAACACATCTATTTTGGTTATATTGGACATTGCAGCCTACTAAAATTCTTCATCTGTTAAGTCCAAGTTGAAGCCCTATTAAAATATTTTTTACATTCTATTGTGTATGTACTCAAGTGGAACAACTTATGACTAAGTGTTTGTTTCTTCTTTTAGCATGTCAAACATGGCTATAAAGCCTGCCTAAAAATGAACCAGGCTGTTCAACAGATAAAATCACGATAATGCAAAAGCTGATAATTATATTTTACCGCAAATACATAATATAAAAACTGAATTTTCTTTTAACAGGTCATTCGTTTTAATTATAAATACTAAGGTATAGACCTTACAAAAAACGACCACTATTATATTAATGACCATCAGCTTATATATGTAAATACTATTTTAGTTTTATCATGCATATTTCCTGAATTACTACTGTGATATTACTCTAAAAGTCATGATCAATGTATTTTAATGTCTTTGTATAATTTGTCCTAGGCTGATGATGACATACAGTTTTGTCGAAACCGGTACCAAAAGTTCATAAACGTTATGATTTAACAGAAATGTAAAAATTTTCACGTAATATATAGTATTGAAAAGGTGGATCTTACCTTTTTCTTTCTTTATTGTGAGGCCACAGACTGCCGTGAACACTCCTCTGCCATTGTTCCGTTAAATACACACACTTCTCATTCCAATCTGTGCCTCAGGGTAGGGATTGAATAGCTCGAATGCTATGATGAACCATTTCGTTACATAGCAGTAGTATCACAAAATGTATGAACCAGAGAAATGGCATGCTTAAGAAGGAAGTTATATAACTCCCCAGCTACTTTCCGCCAATTTTCAGGCAGGCTGTTATACTCGGTACGACTGGACGAGTTTGCCATGCAGTTAGGGGCGCAGCTTTGAGTTTGCATTCAGGGGGTAGTGGGTTCGAAAACCACTGTCGGCAGCCCTGAAGATGGTTTTCCGTGTTCTCCCATTTAAACACCAGGCAAATGTTGGGGCTGTACCTAATTAATGCCAGGGCCGCTTCCTTTCCACTCCTAGCCTTTTCCTATCCCATCGTCGCCATAATACCTATCTGTGTCGGTGCGACGTGAAGCAAATTTTTAAAAAATACTCGGAATACAGCAGTAATCCCATCTATCAGACATGACTGGCAACAGAAGACACAAAGCACATCACAATGGCCAATGTAATGTTATTGTTGTTCAATGTTATGAGCTTTCTCTGTTGTAGGCCTTCACATTTAGTTTTCTTTCGACTCTGTGATATTAGGGCGTCTTATGAAATTATCTATCATGTAGACTCTAGTTCCTTATTCTCCGACTTTACATAACAATTTTCATTAAATTCTGTCTACCCATTTTCTTATGACTTGGCGCTGATATGGACTTAGCAATAAATATCTGCACCGTTCGGGGTACATCATTCGTATTGTGCCTTTTCCCTCACTGCCTCATATACTCCGGCTAATAATCTAATAGAATATGTTGGATGGACAAATAAATATAATCATCTCCTAAAAATTCAGGATGACATGCAGGTAAGAATGAAAATAATTACATCTACTTAGGTCTGCGACCAAATATTATTACAATTATCTGTATCTGCAAAAAAAAAAATCGTTTGTATATTTCATCCCATCCAACATGTGCATTCATTAGTCTACACCGATATTGGCTTATTTCGGTGAATACCACATGAGAATCGTATTTTGTTATCAAACCATATATTAGTTCGCTGCACAATACCTTTCAGGGATACTCATTTCAATTAACCTTTTTTAACGTGGACTCAACTGAGAAATGCTCAGCCTTTTCCCCAACTCCGTCCGCAAAACCAGTTCCGATTAATTGTAGCCAACAATAAAATAGATCTTAGAATTTATCTATTGATTATTTATAAGTACTCCATCCAATATCTCTTCCGATAATGAAATGAATAAATAACAAGAATTCCGGTTAAAATCCTTATCTCCTATTTTATTGAAAGTTCATTGTACTTGGAATGATGTATGATTACAATTACATGTTCAGTTACACTTAGGAATTCCAATTCCAAATTGAAATACAATTCAATATTTTCTTATCATATTATTTTTTAAAAATCTACGAAATTAACATTAAAATCTCGTTTCAATATTTTTGAAATACTATTAATTCATTGAAATATTATTGGAATCTTGTAAATTATCCCCTAAACATTGTCGAGATGTCGTTGGAATGGCTGAAATACCTTGGAATATCGGTGAAATAATGTTGAAATATTCCTTAAAAATCTTTGAAAAGTCACTGAAATGACTGAAATACCTTGGAATATCGGTGAAATAATGTTTAAATATTCCTTAAAAATCATTGAAAAGTCACTGAAGTTACTGAAATACCTTGGAATATCGGTGAAGTAATGTTTAAATATTCCTTAAAAATCATTGAAAAGTCACTGAAGTGACTGAAATACCTTGGAATACTGGTGAAATAATGTTTAAATATTCCTTAAAAATCATTGAAAAGTCACTGAAATGACTGAAATACCTTGGAATATCGGTGAAATAATGTTTAAATATTCCTTAAAAATCATTGAAAAGCACCGAAGTGACTGAAATACCTTGGAATATCAGTGAAATAATGCTGAAATATTCCTTAAAAATCATTGGAAAGTCACTGAAGTGACTGAAATACCTTGGAATACCGGTGGAATAATGTTTAAATATTCCTTAAAAATCATTGAAAAGTCACTGAAGTGACTGAAATACCTTGGAATATCGGTGAAATAATGTTTAAATATTCCTTACAAATCATTGAAAAGTCACTGAAGTGACTGAAATACCTTGGAATACCGGTGAAATAATGTTTAAATATTCCTTAAAAATCATTGAAAAGTCACTGAAATGACTGAAATACCTTGGAATATCGGTGAAATAATGTTTAAATATTCCTTAAAAATCATTGAAAAGTCACTGAAATGACTGAAATACCTTGGAATATCAGTGAAATAATGTTTAAATATTCCTTAAAAATCATTGAAAAGTCACTGAAGTGACTGAAATACCTTGGAATACTGGTGAAATAATGTTTAAATATTCCTTAAAAATCATTGAAAAGTCACTGAAGTGACTGAAATACCTTGAAATATCAAGAACATTAACTAAGTATCACTCAAATATCAATTAAACATCATTAAAATATCATCTGAATTTCATTGAATATCTCTACAAAATTCATATGTATGATCTTTGCTTTCTTTGTTTTCTCAAGTCTTCATTGTGTAATAACGATAACAATATAAGTAAGTTCCATAAATATGGTTCAAAAATTACCATACAGCTATATACCGACTCAAATAAAACCGAAAATAAAATATTCTTTATACTAGGTAAACTAATTTGGTCATAAAACCATCTGAAAATAAATAGGAGTAGCCTATCATAACATACATGTGCAAACAAGCTAATCAAACATCTAGGAATGCAATACTTCCATTCGTAAATAAACATCTTTACGCGAAATTAAGACAGAAACTGGTATCGGAAATTTACCTGTTTACAAGCAGTAGCCATTTAAGTCATGAAGACGTTTCCTCCCTCCAAACATGCGTTTGACAGGAAATCAACTTGGGCTTAGCTTATTATGTGAGGTTCTTAAATAATAATAATAATAAAAAAAAATATAAAAAAAATTAAATTTTCAATCGCAAATGCCTTGTTTTAGGATATAATTTTTTTTGATGACCGTACACCACAAGTAGCCTGTAAGTTCATTAACCTCTTACAATCGTATGCATGTGCCATATAACCCGACTTCGTATACTGCTACATAATTCACATGACGAAAACATCAACTATAACCTAACATTAGCGTTATGTTGCTTAACCTAACATTAGCGTTATGTTGCTTAAATATTACCAACTGCTCAAATCTAGTCGTATTTCACCAAATACGCATTCTATCAATAACAATTCCTCATTACTTATACACTTCCGTATATCCATTATTTTAGCCTATAATCTCTTAAGATCATCGATCATAACAACGATTCCACCTAACAAAATCATTCGTTGCTTCACATATGGTGCAGTATACGTATATTCCATTCACATAATCTCATCACATATCATGGGTTTACGGTATTCCGTAACACAAGCAATCACATATCCCCAGCAAAAGAACGCATGTGTTAATATTTCAGGTTCTACTTACTTACTTTTGGTGTCAAGTTATCGTCAAATTAAGTTCTATTAATCTAGAAGACGGTCTTATACCATTCTGCATTGCACTGGAATTGAATTACACAATGCAAGGCATAAATCTTCAGAATCACATTGATAACGTCGGTTTTCAAAGCTTCACATAAAATAAACAAGCATTCCTACTCATTGATTATAGATTTGAAACGTCAAAGACTACCTAACTCCATATCCTGAATAAGTTATATGGATTCCTTTTTAATGACCCTACTCATGGAACTTTTATCTTGAAGAATTAAACATTAACCATACTACAATCATATATATAAGTAGTCATTTACTATCGTTCATCCAAATTTAAGTAGTTTAACTACGAAAATTTAAATATATGGAACTTGACTTATCTTGCTTTCGTTATTCGACTGGGATGGTCTTCATTCTGGATCTCCCTTGGCTCCCGACTCGAGGTGCGGTTCACGTCATCGTTGGTTACTGGTGACTGGCCTCGGGTGTGGGTGATGACGGCTGGCAAGGGCTCCCACCGTATTGTGATCCCATTCTTCTGGTTTATTCAGCCATAATATCTCCGTCGATTACGTGCGATGGAAACATAATGAAGGATAGCATTAGATGCATTCTCCAGACAGGAAATAAATAATTTTGAATATATTTTATCTATCTAGTAAATTATTCGTCAAGATGCAATATTTAGCGCAATACTTTAAGTATTTCTTGTTTGTCGCTAGCTTAAACAATAAGCTGCCGATCTCTAAATCTTCTTTAAGATTTCAGCTATGAGTTCGTATTGGCAACTATTACGGGGCGATGTCTTCCTCTTTCCTTTCACTTCTTTCACGCCCGATGCTTTTAATTCATATTTATGGTTTATATACCGCCGTAATTATACTATTAGCAGTTCTCTTCTCCGATTTCAACCTCTTCTTTTCTTGAATACCAATTCTTGCTTACAGTTTCGTTCCGATGATCAATACGATTTTTTTAAATTGTCGTCTTTTTTTTTTTTTACTCGGGACAACAATCTGATTCTTTTACTCACGGCCATTTGGATTCCTTAGGTCCGATCGTCGCAATATTAACTCATGGCCTACTTGACTGGTTATATCTGCATTTTCTCTCTAGAATATACTCTTTCATTATATAACCTCCGTCATTTTTATCGCGATGAATGGCAAGTATTAGGGATATAACTCCCGCTCATGACGCAAATCGGGCAATGAAATGGTACATATCCAAATTCATGAATCTCTGTTATCATAGCCGTTACAGTAAAAATGTATAAGACATAAACGATCGGAAATTTAATACTATATAACTTTAGTAGAATAATGTGGTATTTGTCGATAGGACCACTAATAACACAAATATTTGAGAATTAAATTTTAGGCAAACCCCTGAACGACCATTCCACTCAGTGTGAATAGAATTATTTATGGCCCATATTGCAGCAACTTCTTTCCTTTGCATACCGATTTTCATTAAGATAGGACCACTAGTAACATAAAAATTTGAAAATTTAAGTTTAGGCCTTCCCCTAAACTACAATTTCTTTCAGCGTGAATAAGATAATTTGTGACCTAGATCATAGCAACTTATTTCCTGACTTTGCATACCGGTTTTCATTAATATAGGACCACTAATAACAAATATTTCAGAATTAAATTTTAGGCCTTCCCTTAAACTACCATTTCTCTTAGTGTGAATAAGATTATTTATGGCCTAGATTGTAGCGACTTACTTCCCAACTTTACATACCGATTTTCATTAAATTCTGTTCAGCCATTCTCTCATGATGCATGTACATACATACATACATACATACATACAGACAGACAGACAGACAGACAGACAGACAGACAGACAGACAGACAGACAGACAGAAATTACAGAAAGTTACAAAGTGCATTTCCTTGACACGACCAATACAGAAATACCATCCTTTTTAAATTCTGAGCTATGTCCAGACAAAACTCTTATTTTATGTCATTGTTATCATATGTAAATTTTAATACTTCTTTAGCATTAGTCACCTCCTCTATCTGGACATTAGCCTGGTAACCAAAAATCTTGACATACTACTGACTAAATACTTCTGCCTTTTGAAGATCCTCACATGCACACTCCCCTTGGGGGCCCGGGCTTGAATCCTGAAACTGCCAGAAACTGGTACCGGTATGTTTTTAAAACGGTGCATGTAGCTCATTTCCATTAAGGGTGTGTTTGAAAAGAAATGTATCGCCTCAGGACAAGGACATGAATTTATGGATGCAAAATACGTTATTTCTCTGAGCTATTGTTATTGCGTAATGGAGGCCTACTTTGTGTAATATTTGTCTACTGCCTTTCTAAATCTATTTCATTAGGTTGTAATGGAATACTATAAAATTTCACACTTTGGTCTGTAGTAGAGAACGGTATATTATTATTATTATTATTATTATTATTATTATTATTATTATTATTATTATTATTATTATTATTATTATTATTATTATTATTATTATTATTATTATTACACTGTGTATCTATTATGATATGTGTGCTCTTGAAAAGATGGGCTACTGTAGCTTGCTTTGGAAATATAACATTGCTATAATCATTTCTTTCTAACTGTTAACTTATTTGTAAAATAGTTAAAGTAAGTGTTATAAAAAGTTAGTTTGTATTAATTAAAGTGTATGAATTCTGAATTACTTCTTGCGATTTACTGCTATGATCCACAAGCTTTTCAAATGCATTTCATGAGGCCGTGAAGAAAACCTTTGTATCAGAGTATTTATTAATGCAGCCAACAACAAGCATATAGTTCTGACCGAATGTTATGACATTAAAAAATAATCATCTGAAGACAGCTTTGAAAAATTATTATTCTTCTTCTACTTATTCTCCTTCTTAATTTATTTATTGGGTTCTGCTTTTACGTCAAACCTAGCCACTAGTCGTTTCATCGAGTAAAACCAAAACTACGAAAGATGATATATTAATTGTATAGGGGGCGGGGGAGGATAAAAAATTAGTTGAAAAACATATATAGGTATCATATACTCTGTCAAAAACAAAACAAAACTTGGGTTAGAGAATGTACACACAGGGACACAAGGTACTATTCACGCCAGTATGATCCATCACGGTGGCTATCTACATCACAAACATGACCGGATCAACACATAGGGAATGTGGTCTTAGATTCTAATAATAGCTTTACACAAAATCATAGAGATTCAGAGATAGAGGACCATTGTAAAATGATTGACTATATGTACGTAAAACATCACACATATTCCAGCTTCTTATGGTCAGCTGTTAATTAAAATACCCCTAAGTAGTTCTCGTAATTTCCACCTGCAGCAGCACATTGCTATACGCACAGAGCCTGTAGTTGACCAAAAACAATCTACTCTTTCTTCTTGCACAACAGTCGATGGTAAATCCTCCACTTGGAGAACACAAAACTGGCACTGTAATGGATCCATAGCTTCTTGGTCATCTTCATCATCTTTCACTGGCAATATAACAGGAAACTGGGAAACAAAATACTTTATGGCATTGAAGGAAGAAGTCTGCAAAGAATTTTGTCTGAGCTACTTGAGCATTAACAAAAACTTCACTATACAAATTAACTTTATTAATAACATAATCACAGACTGCGATAAAATAGTTCTTGACGAGCAAATAAAAAGTTTTCTTCTCCTCAGATGCCAGTTTTTCTACAAGATGAGATGTTGAGTAGCCAATTACTAAATCATCATCAGCTTTCTACTTCCATCTTGTGGTAGACCACTTCTAAAACTGTAGAATATTTTTTTAAGACCACTTGCTTAACATGAATCTTAGCACATGAATGTGAGGTGCTTGAGACTGAAGAAATGTATTAGTTTTTTTTTAAAGTAGGGATGCCAGAAATGAGCAAAATGCTTTATTAAAGTTTGGAGACATAAAAAGGAATAATCTCTCCTCTCGTGAAATACTGGCAGTGCAACTAGGCTCCTTTATTTTCTTCACAGATGGAGATGAACTACTCTCCGCCTTCCTTTTCCCAGAAATAACAGAAGCTTGGTCTTATACTCTACTGACACAAGGACCACATTCCATTTCTGTAACTTCTTGTGCTCTTAGCTTAATAATTTGAAAATACTTCAGAGATGTGTCTTTGACATTGGACCATTTTACCTCATCCTTAAAAAACTCTCCAGTGGCTCGCACTGTGAAATCAATCTTTCCAAACATTTCCCCAAGGATAACCAGCGTGTACATACATGGTTTAATATTTTTCTAATTTCATTTTGGTGCAAAGCTTGATACGTTTTGAGATTATCTTTTCTCTTCGAGCTTTTGTCTAAATAATAATAAATATCAATTAGCATCTCATCAATTTTTGACAGGAAGGGAGTCTGCACCCTTTATTGCAGCCAAATGAATCAAATGGCATGGGCATCCTATGAAAATAATATTTTTGCACTGCTGTCTTAGTTTAGCAGCTACACCATTTTTTCTTCCCATCATAACAGGAGCATTATCTGCGCTGAAAGATATACAGTTTACCATTGGAACGTCATATTTTTTCAGAACATCCAGGAGTGCAAATTAGCAATATTAGCACTACTAGAGTTGCCTTCCAAATTTTCCATTGATACCAAATGATTTTCAATCTTTTTCAATTCTTTTTTGAAAAACGAGATGACAGGGTAGAACTTACTATCTTTATCATTGCTACCATCAGTTGAATTCGCAAAAGGTTCAGTCTTTAAAGTTTGAATCACCTTACTTTCTGCAACACAGGCCATTTCATTAATTATGGCAGATGTTTTTGTTCTAGCACACGCATACTTCTTCGCAATGTCTGAATCTGGGAACATTTCTCTGAACAGTGGTCCTGCGTGATTACAACAAGACAGCTGGTGCTTGGTAGTACAGTGTGGTGTGTGTTTACAGCGCCGTCCTTACAGCTGCTAAAAGTATAATAATAATAATAATAATGATAATAATTTTCTGTTCGTCTCGAGACAGCTAGCACTGTCTCTGTGTTTTTGTGTGATACTGTTAGCTACAATGCGAGTCTTCCCTCCATGGAAGATATTTATATCACTCCGACATGCGGAGCAAAATGCATAATAGTTTACTTTATTAGACTGTAAACTGAACGGAAATTCAACCTTATAGTTATCCCTGAACACTTAGAGATAACGTTTGCTCTGTTCTGTGGTCATAATGTGAAGAGAAAATACAAGAAATACAGGCACAACTCTCTGAAATACATTCAAGTAATTAAAATTATGAACTAAGAATGAACAGAAATCCACTGAAATACGAAAAACTACCACACACAGAACAGATCAGTATGTCTCGTACATTATTAATATAAGACTTTGACAGATCTGCAAGGAAAAATACGTGGCCTATAACTCCAACGAAACTACACTTTAAACACAGAAAGGAGCGCGAACCACACAATTACAAACTCACTCTTTGTCCCGATTAACGGAGTCGCTAGTGCGCACTAGTTTCTATGGCTTGTAGAACAATTGCCGTTCTGAATTCCGAGCTGAACACCCCACACGCTGCTGTACTAAGCGGGAAAAACGATACACAAAGGCGATGGATGATACACTCGCCAAATAAAGCATCAAATAAATACGCTTGAAAACGAGGTTCATAAAATACACAAGCACATAAGAATTTATCCTATGGGAAGAGTATTGACCATACTGGAGGTTATATTGGTAAAAAATAGAAAGAATTAAAAATAAATCGGAAAAACGGGAGATGAATTAAAAACAGAAAGTTTCTGGGTAAGTCGGAAGGATTGGCAGGTATGATATTAGAGCTGCTCTTTTCTTTCGCTTTTATAGCCATAAAAAGCAAGGGGGGCCCCAATAAGTGATAGCCTCCCCTTTTCTGCAGTGAACACATTATTTCTGGCTATAAAGAATTATAAATTGTACATGTACATGTGTTCTATTCTTTAATGAATTTATTATGTTATTCTTTGACTTATGGTTATCTTCGTTGGAAGGCAATATTTCCAAATTTAAAAAATAAAGAAAGCAGAAAACAGGAAACAGGTGACTTACAGCCCTTCATATATTGTAAATATAATCAATCAGTTTTATTTACAGTACTCATATATCACTTCATTAATTTCATCTCAACTTGTCTGAAGAGGACGTCGGGAAGGGCATCCGGTCTTAAAAACTTGCTATGAAGATTCATATCACTTCATACTTGACCCCGTAGAGAAGCAACATTAGGGTTGACATGCAGTTTTATTTATCGTATTATGCAATATTAATACAAAACAATGATAAAACTTAATGCCAGTCGTCTGTCTCTGTCAATTGAGCAGATAATCTATCACACAATAAACCTAATCAATCAATCACCACTGATCTGCATTTAGGGCAGTCGTCCAGGTGACAGATTCCCTATCTGTTGTTTACTTAGCCTTTTTTAAAATTATTCCAAAGAATTGGAAATGTATTGAACATCTCCCTTGGTAAATTATTCTAATCCCTTACTGCTCTTCCTATAAATGAATATTTGCCTCAATTTGTCCTCATGAATTCCAACTTTATCTTCATATTATGATCTTTCCTACATTTAAAAACACCATTCAAACTTATTCGTCTACTAATGTCATTCCACGCCATCTCTCCCCCGACAGCTCGGAACATACTACTTAATACCAATATAAATGGTCCGTTATTGAACATTGTAAATTTTCCAGCTAACTCAGAACCAACAGGTTGTGTGCAAATGTTACTGTGCAATAATATATACTTTCGAATAGATTGCTAGAGGGAAAGGTAAAAGGGGTGTTGTTATCGAGAAGGAAGGAGCATGCTTTGGACTTGACTCGTATTTTCTGGGGGGCGGAGGGCAATTGCTGATAATCCATTTCAAAGGTTGCCACCTCTTTGTTTAGTAGAGTTATGGTGTAGCAAGTATTCCCGGGTTGACATACAATATTTGCTGTCTCCATATGGAAGTACGCAGTCATCTGTTTTCAGCTGTGTTTCAAAGTTGTAACCTCCATATTGAAGTGTCGGCAGTTGTTTTTAATAATGGCAGTTTTGTTGATATTCTTGAAGTGAAGTGTTTTGGTACTGTAAATAAGGCTATTTGTGTGTTAACTTGTGAATATATGTGAATAAAATTAATTGTACCAACTGACAGCATCTCTTGTGCATCTGTGTGGATACGCCATGCTTGGATGTAAACTGATCTCCTCATCCTGATGTGGTGCAGCTCTTTTCAGGCACACCTGCAGTGGAGTTGAGCTACAAGTACCATTTTACTGCATACCAACCTCCCACCCATTCTTAAATCTCTGGCAGTACTGAGCATCAAACTGGAACCCCTAAGGACGGCAGCTGATAGTGTTAGCCGTTCCTCTGCATATGTAGATATTCTTAACTACAAAACACACACACCGAGTGAGTAGGCCGTGCAGTTAGGGCCGCACTGCTGTGAGCTTACATTTGGGAAATAGTAGAGTTGAACACCTGTGGGCAGCACTGAAGATGTTTTGCCGTGGTTTCCCAGTTTTACACCAGACAGATGCTGGGGCTGTACCTTAATTAAGGCCATGGCCACTTCCTTCCCATTCCTAGCCTTTTCCTGTCCCTTTGTTGCCATAAGACCTATCTGTGTCTGTGAAACATCAAGCAACTTGTTAATAAAAAGGAAAAAAAAAAAGCACTGACATATTGCATGATTGATGCGTGCTTGAAACGTGTGAGTTGGACATAACGAAACTCTTCATCTGTTTGTGTTGCTTCATTGCAGATGCAGAATGCTACAGAGACAGACACTTCTTAATTACAAAACTCAGATGTACCGCAGGACACAATTGTCTGCCAACGGATGCGTACTTGCATTGCACAGTTAGGGGGGACGAAAAGTGCGGCCTGTACCCCTATGAAGCAGAATCGATGTTTTCTGACAAATTACGTTGGGGGAATCTTTTATTTTTATTTTCATTTTCTTTGTCTCAGAAAGCCAGCGGGGTCTAATACGTGAGGAAATACAGTATTTCCTGGCAACAACAGCTGCTGAATCTCCAAATGTACAAGACAGAGAGTTGGAAATAAGAGATTTTGTTCTAGGTCTTCGGAAATTCCTTAAAATGATACTGCATTTCGACAGAAAAAAGTTCTATTTTCTGCATGGCAAAAAATGTTGTTGATCCAGAACCTTGTACAAAACTGGATAGTCATATTCATTGGAAAATGAACGTCCTAATGTTCCCAGCTGAGGAAGCAGGGTGGCATGACTGTATCTTTTGTAGGATTAAGGAAAACTTTTCTCATTGGGCCAAGTAAATAGTTTTCATCATTCAGAGTACACTCCCAAAATTCGTCCCAAAATAACACTGCTTCAGAAGAAGGTACAGTAGAAGTCCGCTATAGCGAGTACGGCATATAACGAGAACTCCGTTATAGCAACGGCGTTTTCTGTCCCTTCAAAATTCCTTTATTAACCTGTGAATCGTCCTTTGGTTACAGCGAGAACTCTATCACTGGCGCATCCGTTATTACGAGCGATTAAGCGCGCCCGATTTTTTCCGTTACCGATATTTATGCACCCCAGCGATGATATTGCATGCGATCGATTACCTTCGGCATCGTTTCCTCGCTATGTGCACTAGCGATTTCTCTCGTCGACATTCGAAGGCGATGTCGGAGTCGATTAGTAATATCCGTCGACAAATGTTCCATAAAGAAAATTCGAAATGAAAGAATATATTTTCGAAATAAATGCGTAAATAACGTGTCCGATACCGGTTGTTAATTCGTTAAAAATTAAGGCTGACTAAACGACCGCTTAATTTTGAGACTAAATACTGCAATTAAGTAAGAATGGGATACACCTCTTGATATGGCGGAGTGCTTAATTGATTTCATAGGTTAGTTTGTATTTTATCGCGTCTGGTTGAATTACGGAAAGGCTGTTGTGGAAATTTATAGCGAGAGAGGTATAATTTCTCTACCGGCGCTTGAAGTGTGTTTTCATCATACGTATAGTACGGTTAAGTTAGGATACGTGACGCTGTTTGAATAGGAACACTGAAAAGTTTGCAATAAAATGCGATCGATCATCTTCGGTACGGTATAGTTTTCTCGCTTTGTGCATTTGCGAGCTCTCTCGTTGATATTCAAAGGCGATGTTGGAGTTGATTAGTAATACCCATCGAATGCTGTTCTCTAAAGAAAATTCAAAATGAAGGAGGATAACACGTTTTCCTAACAAATGCGTAAATAACGTGGTCGATGGTAGTTGTTAACTCGTAAAAATAAAGACTGAATAAACGATATCTTAATTTTAATGTTATATACGGAAATTACGTAAGAATGTCATACACCTCAAGATATGGCAGAGTGCTTCACAGATTTCAGAGGATATTTCATATCTTCTCACGTCTAGTTACGGCTATTTACATGTACATTTTTCACGAGGAGGTTATTTCTCTACATGCGTTTCAAATATGTTTTCATGATGGGCTACATATAGGGTTAGGTTAGGTGACGCTGTTTGAAGAAGAAAGCTGAGGTGTTTGCCACAGAAATCTCTGGAGTGATACCGTATTTCTCCGAATCCAAGACTTTTTTTTCTCAGAATCTCATGCGAAAACTCAAGGGTTGTTGTATTAGCAGCCTAACAGTAAGTTAATGGGTACCACTGGCAACTATCGCGGTGCCCACGCTGCTTCTTTTCACACGCTCAGAACTCATTGATGACTGCTTCTTTACTATACATCGCTACCGGTTGTACAGTGTACAGTGCCTATGTGTTTCTCAAATCTGCAGAATAGCATCAAAACATGCGATGCTTCGAATTCTTAGAAAAGCCATGGCTACTCAGTGGCAGAGTCAAAACGTGTCTATTGTTTTGACGCTTAGTAAAATTAAGGTTTATAGACAGCAGGAATATTTTCGGGATGGATAGTCGTATTGTAAAGATACGTGGAAAAGGTATTGCCGGCAAATTTTCAACGGGTTCTAGTCGATATTATGATGCCAATTTTAAGTTAATGTTTATTAAACACTCGGAAATGTAGAATAATTGTGCAGCCGCAAGAAAATACGGCATAGGCCTAACTAAAGCCAATATTTGGCGTTAGCGTGAAGACAAAGAACTAAAAAAATGCGTACTGTACAAAAAATTCATTCAGTGGTCCTCAACAAGGACGCTTTAAAGAACTCGATGATGAAATTGTGAGGTATGTGCTCGAAAAACGCAAGGGCGGTTGGCCATACCGTGGCGCAGTAAACTCGTTCGCTGACTTTCAACGTTCACGATTAGGCCAATACGTCCCTAGCCGTTGAATTTGGCCGCATCCGACAAGCCAGACGTGCATGTAGCGGTGATTTCTGACGCTGCGTAAAGGTAACAGTTTTATAGACAGCAAGAATATCCTGATGGATCTTTGTATTGTAGAGACGCATGGAATAGGTATTGCCGGAAAATTTTCAACAAGTTCTCTTCGGTATTATGATGCCAATGTTAAGTTAATGGTCCTTAAACCCACAAAAATAAAGAATAATTGTGCAGCCGCAAAAAAGAAATAAGGCGTGGCGAAAGTCATTGTTCGGCGTCTAAAAATGTGTGGGCCTGTACAATTTTACAAACTTGTTTTTGAGCCTGATTTAAATTTTTTGAAGGAAAAAGTGGGGTTCATCTTGGATTCGGAGAAATACGGAACTATATTTTTTTTCAGAATAAAATTAAACATACACTTTCACGTAGTATCGGATTACGAAAAATAACAAACAAGTAAGCCGTAGTGTGGATATCGTCTGCGGAAAAGTAAAGTTTTGAACAAACTGATTGCCGTTTCATACCGATTTTAAAGTGCATGAAGTGTTTTCCAACTTTTATACAAAATCGGATATAACGACAATCCTTTACAGCGAGTAATTTTTCCGCTGTTATGAATTCTCGCTATAACGGACTTCTACTGTATACAAATGGATTCTGTAACTATTATATCTCTTAACTCTTAATAAATGAAACTTCCTAATCGTAGATCTCGAAAATGGAACATCAAAACAATTTGTAGGCAAGAAATGTAAATTAACGTACTGAAAGCTGAGCTTCTATACTCTGTTAGCGGACTATGCAAAGTACAGTATATTAACGATATTGAAGAAGACAGTGAGAGGGTGAACTTAAAAGGTCGGAGCTAGGCAGCTGAATAATTGAGGAAGTAGGGAACCTCGCTCTCGCTACCCTTACTGGGAAGCTCAGATAAGTTTTATTACAAAATTAAAATACAGTGGAAATAGTTTATTGCTTGATAATGCACATTATAGAAGTTTTTCTTGTTTGTAATGGCAAAACTTCCTTCAGTTATATTGGTAAGGGGAAATATTTCCAAATACAAACTATGAAATGGGCCTTAGTTCAACACTTATTTCACATAAATCGGCTAAAGTGTCCTACTTATTCAACTTCAAACTCTTGATTTACATCTGTTTCTGCATCGGTAATTATAATGCACTTCTCCACCCTTTTCTTTGTCTTAATGATGATGTCAATAATAAAGATGAATAGGCTGAAAAGGTGCGACAGGCTTCGGCAGCTGGCACTATTCCTGTCCTCGCCACTAGATGGGACTTCATTCATTTCATTCCTGATGCGGTCGAATGACTGGAAACAGGCTCTGGATTTAAAAAATTTCTGAAAAGGTTTGTTGGTCATTTAATTAAACTACAGAAACAACACGTTGAAATTTAAGAATGATCAGCACATTAAGAAATCATGTAACATTATGTACAAATATTGAATGTATTAGATTTCACTCATATGTGTGTGAATTTTTTATATTTTATTATAGGGTCTGCATTGGCTCAGTGGTTATTTAGAAATGCCATCTTATATAATATTGAGTAAAGTACCTGTATTGTGTATCCCAGCCCTTGTCCCATTTCTGTACGGGGTCGGGCATGAAGTGAGATGAATCATCATAGCGAGTTTTTGCAACCAGATGCCTTTTGTGACTTCAACCTCATCGGAGGATTAGTGGTGGTATTGGTGATTATTGTTTTAAGTACAAATGGTCAACCCTACTCCATTAACACTAATCTGGGGGTTAGGGAATGGAAGTAGTCCGACACTTCAAAAAATGAAGGTTTTGGCTGAAGAAAGACAAAGGCCATGAAGGGCAGAAAATGAAACACTCCTTGCAGTAGACTCCCTCTAGATCGGCCACCTCGGGACTGGATCCTAGGCCAAACTAACTGACAGTATGCTATAAATACCCATATTTAGCATAAGTACAGTACAGTACATAAATAACCAATTATAAAGCGAGTAGTATTAATGTGTCTTTACCAAGTGTACTCACGTGAAATGAGTTTGTTGTCTTTATGATGTCTCCATACACTTTTGTCTTCGTGATCTCTCCATACACTATTGAAGTTTCATTCCCAATGAGAGATAAGCACTCGAGATGGAAAATATAATGCAGAAAAATATATTACAAAAATTCAGAATATAATTTGTAAAGGTACACTCACACTTCGTATAAACATCACAGACTGACGTCAACGAAAGGAACCCACATTACAGTATAGTATCGTGCCATAAACTCCGCAGAATTCTAAAATTAAAAGAAATCGGTTATGTTTTCCTGTTTTTCTTTTTGTGTCAATTGCTTTTTTTTAGAAACAGAATCGTGCCACTTCTTATAAACATTACCTCAACTGCTGTCACTTCTGTCTGCTTCTCAATATAAGTTGCTGCCGATTGTAAAGCTGCACTTCCATAAGCATGACTCGTTTTTTCCTTTCATTTTCTTCTTCTTCATCATCGACTTCCTCTACTTATTTGTCCTGCCGAATAACAGCTTGCACAATTCATACATCAGGGAAGTGTAATTAAAGGACAAGTGCCGGCCGGACTTTCCGCCGGCCGTACTAATCAAAGCCGAACGAGTAGTAGTCTACTGTACCATTTAGATCTGAAAAGAACAAGAGTTAGTTGGCCATGGGGGGTGAGATAGGAAAGATGAAAGCGAGGAGCCTAACACAGGTAAGTAGTAGCAGTGCCACTCTCAGGTAGGGGAACCATTATTAAAAACTCACGCTCCGAAGTTTAGACCTGCCTCCCCAGTTCCGTTCTACATCAGGCAGGGGATACCGTGGATGTATTCTGCTGTCCCTTCCCACGGTGACCTCATTAGAGGAGATAAAATTATTGATGTGATATATGATAGCAGGAAGAGAGAGAGAGGGTAAAACCCAGTGCCAGCACATACTCTACTCCTGTCGAATAGCACCAAAGACTCTGCTCAAGGCTTCACTTCTCCATCTGCTTACAGATGAACCATAATCAATAGCATCACATTCCCTAACTCCATTTGGACGTTGCGGAATATTTGTAATTGAATCCAGGCTTTTGGCATGCAATCTAATGATTAGAAATTGTATACCAGCACCTCTCCTATCTTGGTGGCCAGTATTTTGATGGCAAAAATTCGTCAATTATCGCGACTTGATCCTGCTAACCACACTGTCAGACCATATAGACTAATCCTTACCGAGCTCGATAGCTGCAGTCGCTTAAGTGCGGCCAGTATCCGGTAATCGGGAGATAGTGGGTTCGAACCCCACTGTCAGCAGCCCTGAAGATGGTTTTCTGCGGTTTCCCATTTTCACACCAGGCAAATGCTGGGGCTGTACCTTAATTAAGGCCACGGCCGCTTCCTTCCCATTCCTAGGCCTTTCCTATCCCATCGTCGCCATAAGACGTATCTGTGTCGGTGCGACGTAAAGCAAATAGCAAAAAAAAAAAAGAAACAAAAGACTAATCCTTGGTCACGCCCACCAAGCCGGCTCAGTTGCGGTATCTTTATACTGTGCTTAATCAGAACATCACTTCTGAAGAGAAGCAGCCTCTTTATTATAAATGTAAGCATGTTGGAAAGAAGCTGTAGGTCCCCAGGGGCTGAAAACTTGACACACGGCATGACGATCAGCAGGCCCCTACGGAGTCTGGACTTGCTTCACTTACTACAGTGGTTTTACACCGGACATGCCATGCCCAACTGAATCAGTATCATTATCAGTGAATTACCATTGCCACACTGATGTCCCGCCCAAATTAATTATCATGTCATCCACAACATTCTCCTCGTCTTCCACCCCTTTGATATGCTGGATATATAACTGCCATAAGTCTATAGTAACCTCAACTACAGCATCATGTCATCAAGTTCGAAACTTTTGTTCCTCCCAGCAGTCTTTTATGTTTGCCTGGGTAATGTTGATAGAATTCAGCTTGCAGTGGTACAGCGGCAAACTCAGAACAGAGTGCCCTTTTCCTTCTGCTGCTATATATCAGTGTGATATATCTAGCATATCTGTTAGCTCCAGCAGTTCAGCAGTTACTATCTCACACTTGTAGGACCTTGAGCAGCCTTTTGGTATTTGCCTTTTTCCCCCTGCACACCGGAAATCTGTTGAGTTTAACAATGGTAGGATGCATTAACCATAACGATTATGCTATTTGGAGGATGCTTGGGCTGAACTCTCTTCAAAAACTAGTCCTCAGATAGAATCTCTTTAATTTCCTGAATATAGTCCCTTTTGTGAAGGAAATAATCGCAATATCACATCTCCATACAAAATAATTTAAAAACCTCACAAAACAATATTGTCGTCAGTCAAATACTTTGTGGTTTTACCTTACCTCTCTTTTCCCCAACTAAGGTCAGGAAATGTTCAGGTAGAAAGCCTTCTTCATTCCCTACGTATAGGAAAATTAATCTCACTTTCTTCGCTTTTTTGTTTGGAAAACCTGTCATAAAGCCTCGTCTCCAGGCCTCCTGACTACTTTCACCAGAGGTATCTGTCCACACTTGCAGAACTGTGTGTCCGGCATTGACCCATGACACATCTATGTGAAGGAACTGCGCTCCTTTTCTCAAGTATCGGTGTCGCCACGCTGTGATTCTGTCATCTTCAATTAAGAGACTTTTCCTTCCCTTTCTCTTGAATTTGAAGTTCGGTTCCAGGTCAGGTTCTTATGCAGTGTGCTTCTACCAACTTTCAATACAGACTCGTCCAAAATAATGAGCTCTAAGGTCTGAAATATTAGTGAAGCAACTGTTATTATGGAGAATGTGCAATTATACTGTAGTTGCCTTATTTTATTTGATTTATGAATGTATTAAGCCTACAGTTTGTTGTAAATAATAATTTAGTAATGTTGTGAAGAAGAAGAAGAAGAAGATGAAGAGTTTAAAATTAACTTATTATCTATGTATTATAAAGTACGTCCTTGCATGATAAGCAGAAGAGGGTTGACTGCCTTCAACCCATCATTATGGGGAAAAAAAAAAAGTCTTAACTGTGACAGTCACTTCATGAGAAACTGCTAATGAATGTTCCTCCACACTGCTTTCAGCATTAATTAATCAAAATCTGCAAGCGGCGCTTCCAGTTTGGATCCAAATGTATCCAAATGAGGCTATTCATCCCTCTCTTAAATCATTTTCATTTCATTTCATATCATATTTATAGAAGATTTTTCAAACCCTGTAAGAGCAGAAATCTTTGCAACACACTCAGATACAGTTTTGTTATCACATGTGAAAACGTTCTCAAATACTATCACAACCATACGCGCTCTCCTGATCGCAACACTGATCCAGCCTGATGGTGTGCCATGATTACTGCAGTTCAATATTACTCCTCAGTATGAACAGTACTCGCCAAATGTAGGAACCTAAGGTAAGTGTGTTACTCCTTCCCCGGCCACTTGCCTCATTGGACTAGTTAGCTGACACCCTTCCATATGCAAACATTTTTTCACACTGGCACTTTGCAGACTGTGGCTGGAGTTTTTGCTGTTGGATTAAGGTTAAAGAAAAGCTACAGAACTTAATGAAACATTTTAAGTTAATAGAGATCAGAGTTTAGCCACACAGTATATCTGACAGTAGGTACAGCGAAGACTGAACATCTAAGCTGAGGTATGTGTAAGAACTGGCAGGACACACACGAAATTGCTTGTAACAAAATACTGCAGCTCCTCATAGAGAGGAAGGAACTATAAAGAATATGCCTGCAAAGTTGATGGTATACAGTAGATTCAATTGCTTTACTTAATGTTCCTTTCTTTAGCCTTCCAAACAATATTTTATATTTTAGTTAACTACAGAATTATGATGTCCGTAATAATTCATTCTGAATTGTTCATCTATTATTGCAGCTTATAATAACAGTGATCTGATTTCTTAATCACAATATTATCATGATTTTTACATGTGCTTATTTCTAGTCATATTACTTCCACAGTCCTACATGTCAGAAACAATCAAACAAGCAAGCTTGTGGTTAGTGTGCGACTGTTGATATTGAGATCATAGTCACAATACGTCCAATATTAACATGAAATTCAAACCTTGGTGATGTGGCTTTTCACTTTAAAAGCCTTACATACATTGACAGGAATCCACAGCACTACCACTAGTTAAATTATTCAACTATAGCATCCTTCCTGCATATCCTTAATCCTTCAGTGAAGATCTCTCTTATTTCCTTTCCTGTCCTCGATGAACTGGGGCATGGTTACATTATCAACAATCATATAATACTACAAGTTTCCTTGCTTGCTTTGTCTTGTACTGCTTGAATGGCACAGTCCGTATATCTGAATTTCTTTGCAACAGCTCCTAGTACAGTCTAAAACAGAGTTGTGTTCAGGTGTAATAGATTATTGTTTGGGTGTATGAGATGTAAAAACTGTCCTGTAATTTTGTTTGGAAAATTGTAATTGTGTATATTATGTGTTGTTCAGAAGATATAACATACACAATGGTTATAGTTTTGAATATGTTTCTGTACTCATTTAATAGTGTTCTGTATTTGAAAAGTTGATTTAATTGTGTTTCAGTTACTAACGTTGAAGAAAGTTTGCTGATCATTTAATAGTAATGTAGTGAGCAACTATTGAAAGTCATATGACCATGGTGAATTGAGAACATTTCTTGCTTTATTCTTAGGGAAGAGAAGTACGCCGTTCACTTACTCCAGAAAGTGGTCTCCAGACTCAAATAGCTGCTACATGTCAGACTCCTGAAGTACTGGATGAAATCGAAGGTATGTTTAAAGATCCATTCTCATATTAGTCTGTGATGCAGAATAACTTTGCTATTGTAGTAATTGGTGGTAATTCTGTGATTCTTGTCTTTTCAGAAGAGAGGACTACAGCCGTTCGCCAAATTCGTTTCAGTTTGCCTAAGAGGAGGGAATCTTATTCTGACTCTCCTTCAGACTATGTCTGTAGAAAGTCTGATTCTTCCTCACACCCTGACAGTGCAGCTAAACAATCTGATTTAAGCTCACCTGTAGACAGATCATCTAAGGGCTCTACTTCCTTCACACCATCATTGCAACACAGAAGCTATACACCAGCTGCTGCAACTGCTCTTGAAAATTCTGCTTCTTCACTGCTAAAGGAGGATTCTTCAAGAAGTCCTCTACCCTCACCAGAAGGGTCCATTGCTACTGCTAACATTTGTTTGAAGTCTTCACCTCTGAAGCATACCTCACCTACTTCTGTTTCTGTCAATAGTTCTACCTTGGAGGCCCTCTCAAGTAGTACTACCAGCCACAGACTCGCTCAGAATCTCTCTCCTGATACTTCTGTCCAGAAGAGTACTGATTCAACAGCGTTATCTGGTCACTCACCAGCGCCCCCTGTGTCGACACCTGCTGAAAGTTCTATTCACAAGAGGTAAGTGATCACTGTACTTAGTGTTCAGTACTTGTACAAATGAACTGAATGGTTGGACATGTGCTTTGGCAGATAAAAGGGAAATAGTTTCCAGTAAGACCATAAGGATCATTGGGTTCCAGATGATTAACAAGTTTTCATTTACTTCAGGGAATTCCTCTCCTTTTTTTTTTTTTTTTCCTGGCGATGTCTTTCCTTGTATAATTGACAAAGTTGACAGAATTTTAAACATAAATCTATGAGTTTCCATGTTAAGGTCCAAATAGATTTTATTTAAGTAATTTTTATGCTATTTCCATGTCCTCACGCATAATTCTCACCCTTGATTTCTCAGTTCAAATTTTTTTTTTCCCCTCCATATTTGATACACTCGTTTTCTCAAGCATTAGAAAATGTTCCTTATATGACCTCTGAGCGTTGCGGCTAGCTGCGGCGTAGCTGAGTAGTCTGTCACAGACACCATTGTTGTGAAGATGGCAACACGTTGTGAGTTAATGGACTTTGATCATGGGGTGATCAACGGGCGCATGGATCATAGCATTGCGGAGACTACACACAAATTCGGGTTTCCGAGGTCAACAATAGGTGGATCTTCAATATCGCAGACAAAATGTTAACAACGGTGTAAACTGCCGCACGAAAAGACCACAGCTGTTTAACGAACAGACATCACGTCTCGTCCACAGAACCATACTGGACGCTCGACGGGCTACTGTGATTACAAACTATCCACTTCATTGCCGTATCGATAATGTAATCTAATCAGTAGAAGAAAATATTTCCACCTAATCGATACCTTTCTTTTTATTTTGCCTTTGGCAATTTATAAAATCATTAAGAATAACAGTACGTTTCGATTGCTTTGCGATCATCATCAGCTGCATACACAAAAGCTTCGATAAAACAGCGTAAAGCAATCACTTCATTAAATCTTTGTTGACTTTAAAATCTAATGTTAGTAAAGGACGTATGGTTTGGAGGGGGGAGGGGTGTGTGTGTTACAAGGACGTTAAATTTAAAATGAGTTAAAGATACTATCTATGAGCTAAAATGTCTTTGGTATCATTTTAGGTCCCGAAGGCTTAATAAAATCACTTGTTGTTTAAAAATCTAAAAAATTGGTGTTGTGATCCTGAAGAAATGTTTTTTGCTGAAATATGCTTTTTCTTTACTTGACTTTAGTTTTCTTCCTCATCACTTTGTACTGTGCTAAAAAGGCTGATCTCTTGTTTATTCTTTTCTACGTGGAAAGGGTGTATCCACTGTTGGTTGAATTAAGAATTGTATTCATAAACATATCAGGTTGGATAGCTTGTTGTACGATCTGTAACCGGCTGAAAGAAATATGCGTCTATTCGTTTAAATCACCTGGGGAAGTGTTTTGTCTAAGGAAATTGTTTGAGAAATATTGAACTTACCCTTGTCCACTCACTTCCTTTACTTCCCATAATTACAGGTGTGGGTCTGATTCTACTGTCCTCGACCTTGTGTAATAGTGGTGTGATGTGGTCTGTGTGCTAGCTTGATTCGGAGGGGGTAGGGGAAGCGGTGACTTGTCATCATTTGTGGTTTCTCGCGAGGAAGTGGTTTCTGTCTGTGACGTAGTGCCCGTGTGCTTGCTTGTTACAATTGCGTTTTTCTGTCCATCACTACTGTGAAATACCATTTGTTACTGTGTGATTGTATAAGTATGATTATTAGATATAAAGCTCTGGATCAAACTTTGCAATAACATTCAAATTTAACTCCCAACTTTCTGTTTAAATATAAGTGTTGCTGTAAGAAAATTCTCTTCTCGTGCATTGTATGAATATATTCTATATTTTATGTTTTTCAGAATTTACACCAGGAAGAGTTTACTAGGAGGCACCCCCAGGCAAGCTCTGCGAAGGAGCTGGGTTGTGTTGAGGAGTACTGAAATTAAATCTGTGAAACCAGACAGGGGGGATGAAGGGATATCTATTGCAAATATGATTTCTAATGAAGTAAACAATGAAAACTCACCTGAAAGTGCTGTAAGTTATGCAAAATTGGAAGAAAGCACCTTAGACATTGAAATGAGTACTGATGTTGAAACTTGTCTCCGCCAGTCAACATCTACTAACCATGAGTCAGTAGAGTCTGAAGTAAATACTATTTCTGCTGATGAATCTCCTTCTGGACATAATCTTGGTGAAGTTAAACCGCGAAAGCCTATTTCAAGAATAGAAGATGAATCTTCTACAACCCTCCTATCAAAAAGTCCCCCTTATTTCAGTCACGAGGCTTCTGTTGTATCTTCTATACATGTGGAAACTTTTAAGTCTACAGAAATTGAGGATATTGAAGACTCTAATGTTGAAAATAACCGTAAGTCAAGGGACAGTGCTGGAGACTCTGGCATTGTTGAAGACAACACAGACAATAAATTTGCTTATAAGAAAATAAATGAACAAGTAATATTAGAAGAACATTCTTCAGAAGTTTTGAAAACTAGTGATTCCTTGGAAAAAGCAAAGAAATTTGACTATGAAATAGCTAGTCCTACATCAAGTAAAATGGAGCAAATTAGAGGTCGGAAGCCAATTTCAAGGTTATCAAGTTCTTTGAAAACTTACATTCTGCCACAGTCAGATGCGAAAACTTGTACAGATATCCATTCAGTATCTTTTGATTCATCAAGTAATGTATCTTATGAGAAAGTTGCCCTTGTCAAAAGACCCAATGATGAACAGTATTGTAAGGATGAAAATAGTTGCGATGTTACTAAAGATAATTATGTTACAGATGGTTGTTTTCATTTTTCCTCAGACATATCTAACAAAATATCTGGCACCTCTAATAACATAGTTGATGAGAAAGTGGGTGCTATTGACAAATGTGCTGAATTAAGAAAACAGGAACTTGAAGCAATTAGTGATGAAAGAAATAAAAGTTTATCTAGTGAAAGTGAGACTGAAGTACCA
This sequence comes from Anabrus simplex, assembly GCF_040414725.1. Classification (NCBI taxonomy): domain Eukaryota; kingdom Metazoa; phylum Arthropoda; class Insecta; order Orthoptera; family Tettigoniidae; genus Anabrus; species Anabrus simplex. Next base: position 152,780,553 of record NC_090270.1, read on the forward strand.
GTAGTTGAAGGAACAAAAAGCAAGAAAGTGGAGTCTAATGAAGGTGTTATTGAAATAAATGAGAGTGGTGATGAATGTGGTCAAGGAATTGTTAAAATGACCTCTCCTAGATCTGACGTGAGGAAAGATGTTCAAAAGCAATCAACTGAGGAAGTTATTATTCTTGATTCGGACACTAGTAAAACTAGCGATGATGAACAGGATGTGCTCGAGATCAGTCCCCCACTGCCAGATCTACTGCAGAATGCAAAGGAAGTTGAGACAGGTAAGATTCTTGATTTTAAAGGGGCCATTATTTTATATACATACATCCGTCTTCATTATAGTCTGTTATGCCTTTTAGCATTCAGTCTGTGAATTTACTAATCACCGCCACAATCCTCTATTTGCAACTAGTGTTGTGGCCTCATTTAGATCTATACCTCCTATCTTTAAATCATTAGAAACTGAGTCTAACCATTGTCGTCTTGGTCTCCCTCTACTTCTCTTACTCTCCATAACAGTCTTAGGTAACCTGTCCTCGTCCATTCGCCTCATATGACCCCACCACTGAAGCTGGTTTATGCGTACAGCTTCATCCATCGAGTTCATTCCTAACCTAGCTTTTATCTCCTCATTCCAAATACCTTCCTGGCATTGTTCCCACCTATTTGTACCAGCAATCATTCTCGCTACTTTCATGTCTGTTTTACTTCTAACTTTTGAATAAGATATCCGTAGTTCACCCAGCTTTCGCTCCCGTAAAGCAAAGTTGGTCTGAAAACAGACCGGTGTAAAGATAGTTTTGTCTGGGAGCTGACTTCCTTTTTATAGAATACTGTTGATCGCAACTCACTGCATTAGCTGTACTTACTATACTACCATCCTGGGAGAACACACATCCTAAATACTTGAAATTATCTACCTGTTCCAGCTTTGTATCCCCAATATGATATTCAGTTCTCTTGGATTTCTTACCTACTGACATCAATTAGTCTTAGAAGGGCTAAATATTATACCATACCCCTTGCACTTATTTTCAAGTTCTGAGATATTAGACTGCAGGCTGTCAACATAATCTGTTATAAATACAGTGGAACCTTGATTCTCTGTTTTTGGGGGGATCCTGGGGGGGGGGGGAAACATACAATACGGGAAAACAGAAAATCCGGAAATGAATTAAAACCATCAACAGTTTGGCTAAACATCACAGTAATTAAATACCGTATTTCATGGCATAATCGTCGCCACCGCGTAATCGTCGCATCCTTTATTTTCAATACAAAAATCGGACTTTAAACCTTTAATTACATAATCGTCGCACGTCCAAATTTTGTTCACTAATCTGGTTAAAAGGTAAATGGAACTGCAACGTAAGTTGCACATGAATGCGCAATTTACATACGTGTATGGTTTATGGCCAATTTGGCAACACAGTCACGTTTGCAACATGTTGCACAACGTATAAATAAATAATACCAGTATGTGTACGACGCATGTCTTACCGGTAGACTATCGGCAGTTTGACAACGTGGTCGCGAGACAGTGTACTATTTATTCACCACCTACATATTATGCTTACCGGTAGGCTATCGGCAGTTTGACAACCTGGTCGCGAGACAGTGTACTATTTATTCACCACTTACATATTATGAGTTCCCATTTGAAATACGTAAGGCTGTAAGTTATCGCTTATCGGCAACGTCGCCAGGAAATACCGGCTAGGTAGGTTGAATGGACCTCGAACCAGCCCTCAGATATAGGTAAAATTCCCTGACCCAGCCGTGAATTGAACCCGAGGCCTCCGTGTAAGAGGCAAGCACGCTACCCCTACACCATGGGGCCAGCTCCTGTGTTATTGCGCACGAAGTGAAATCCAAGACGATAACGCAGATTTCCACGGAATTATTCAGCCGAATTATTTACGATGTCTCAGTTGTCATCGCTAGACTCTTATCTTACTACTACGTCATAAGTCAATACGGATCCAATCCCGGCCACCATGGTCAAGATTATTAATAATGCTTAACATCAGACGAATACATAATACATTCACAACCAACTCAGTTAATAAACACGTTTAAAGACGGGAACCTCGTTGGACAGAGGGCAAGAAAGCGATCCTAGCGGTCTAAAATTGAACTTCAATGTGACCACTTCGATAGCGTTTTACGGGCTCTATTTCCAGGCCTTGTATTATAACATAGGCAACGCACTGTACACTGTACAACCGGTAGCGATGTGTAGTAAAGAAGCGGTCATCGATGAGTTCTGTGCGCGTGTGAGAAGAAGCAGCGTGGTTACCGCGGTAGTTGCCAGTGGTATCCATTAACTTACTGTTAGGCCGCGAATGCAACAACCCTTCAGTTTTCGTATGAGATTCTGAGAAAAAAAGTCTTGGATTCGGAGAAATACGGTATCACTCCAGAGATTTCTGTGGGAAACATCTCAGCTTTCTTCTTCAAACAGCGTCACCTAACCTAACTGTATATGTAGCTTATCATGAAAACATATTTGAAACGCATGTAGAGAAATAACCTCCTCACGAAAAATGTACATGTAAATAGCCGTAACTAGACGCGAGAAGATATGAAATATCCTCTGAAATCTGTGAAGCACTCTGCCATATCTTGAGGTGTATGACATTCTTACATAATTTCCGTATATAACATTAAAATTAAGATATCGTTTATTCAGTCTTTATTTTTACGAGTTAACAACTGTTATCGACCACGTTACGTACGCATTTATTACAAAAATGTGTTATCCTCTTTCATTTTGAATTTTCTTTAGAGAACAGCATTCGATGGGTATTACTAATCAACTCCAACATCGCCTTTTAATATCAACGAGAGTGCTCCCAAATGCACAAAGTGAGAAAACTATACCGTACCGAAGATGATCGATCGCATTTTATTGCAAACTTTTCAGTTTTCTTATTCAAACAGCGTCACGTATCCTAACTTAACCATACTATACGTATGATGAAAACACACTTCAAGCGCCGGTAGAGAAATTATACCTTTCTCGCTATAAATTTCCATAATAGCCTTTCCGTAATTTAACCAGACGCGACAAATTACAAACTAACCTATGAAATCAATTAAGCACTCTGCCATATCTCAAGGTGTATCCCATTCTTACTTAATTGCAGTATTTAGCCTCAAAATTAAGCGGTCGTTTAGTCAGCCTTAATTTTTAATGAGTTGACAACCGTTATCGGACACGTTATTTACGCATTTATTACGAAAATATATTCTCTTTCATTTCGAATTTTCTTTACGGAACAGTTGTCGACAGATATTACTAATCAACTCCGACATCGCCTTCGAATGTCGACGAGAGAAATCGCTAGTGCATATAGCGAGGAAACGATACCGAAGGTAATCGATCGCATGCAATATCATCGCTGGGGTGCATAAATATCGGTAACGGAAAAAATCGGGCGTGCTTAATCGCTCGTAATAACGGATGCGCAAGTGATAGGGTTCCCACTGTAACCGAAGAATAATACGCAGGTTAATATAGGAATTTTGAAGGGACAGAAAACGTCGTCGCTATAACAGAGTTCTCGTTATATATCGTACTCGCTATAGCGGACTTCTACTGTACTTTAGAATAGACTGCTGACAGGAAGGAAGAAGTGTGCATCATTATCAAGAAGGGAGGAACGTGCTTTGAACTTGACTCAAATATTCTCTAACATGATGTAGATGTTGATTCCCATAGGGAACCAAAAATATTCGTCCTGAATGAGTAAATTTATAATACCAATATAATGGTCCGTTATTGGACATTATAAATTTTCCAGCTAAGTCATTCTTGGTTGCCTGCATTTCGCCCTCGTGTGCTAAGTTAGGCTCATCAGTTGGGACTTAGCACACCACCCAAGATGCAAGGCTAGTGCATACTGTGGAGGCCACTGCATAGGCTATTTGAAGCCACCAGCAGTGCCAATGCACTATGAGAGCTATGTTTCATTTCCAAAAAATAGATGCCTGCCTGGCCATCAAATGATGTAGATGTTGATTCCCATAGGGAACCTAAAATATTTGTCCTGAATGAGTAAATTTATAATACCAATATAATGGTCCGTTATTGGACATTACAAATTTTCCAGCTACCTCATTCTTGGTTGCCTGCATTTCGCCCTCGTGTGCTAAGTTAGGCTCGTCAGTTGGGACTTAGCACACCACCCAAGATGCAAGGCTAGTGCATACCGTGGAGGCCACTGCATAGGCTATTTGAAGCCACCAGCAGTGCCAATGCACTAAGAGAGCTATGTCTCATTTCCAAAAAATAGATGCCTACCTGGCCATCAAATGATGTAGATGTTGATTCCCATAGGGAACCTAAAATATTTGTCCTGAATGAGTAAATTTATAATACCAATATAATGGTCCGTTATTGGACATTATAAATTTTCCAGCTAGCTCATTCTTGGTTGCCTGCATTTCGCCCTCGTGTGCTAAGTTAGGCTCGTCAGTTGGGACTTAGCACACCACCCAAGATGCAAGGCTAGTGCATACTGTGGAGGCCACTGCATAGGCTATTTGAAGCCACCAGCAGTGCCAATGCACTAAGAGAGCTATGTCTCATTTCCAAAAAATAGATGCCTGCCTGGCCATCAAATGATGTAGATGTTGATTCCCATAGGGAACCTAAAATATTTGTCGCCCTCGTGTGCTAAGTTAGGCTCGTCAGTTGGGACTTAGCACACCACCCAAGATGCAAGGCTAGTGCATACTGTGGAGGCCACTGCATAGGCTATTTGAAGCCACCAGCAGTGCCAATGCACTATGAGAGCTATGTCTCATTTCCAAAAAATAGATGCCTGCCTGGCCATCAAATGATGTAGACGTTGATTCCCATAGGGAACCTAAAATATTTGTATGCAGGCAACCAAGAATGAGTTAGCTGGAAAATTTATAATGTCCAATAACGGACCATTATATTGGTATTATAAATTTACTCATTCAGGACAAATATTTTAGGTTCCCTATGGGAATCAACATCTACATCATTTGATGGCCAGGCAGGCATCTATTTTTTGGAAATGAGACATAGCTCTCGTAGTGCATTGGCACTGCTGGTGGCTTCAAATAGCCTATGCAGTGGCCTCCACAGTATGCACTAGCCTTGCATCTTGGGTGGTGTGCTAAGTCCCAACTGACGAGCCTAACTTAGCACACGAGGGCGAAATGCAGGCAACCAAGAATGAGTTAGCTGGAAAATTTATAATGTCCAATAACGGACCATTATATTGGTATTCTCTAACAGGCGGAGGGTGAATACTGATAACCCTCTTCAAAGGTTGGCATCTTTGCATACAATGCCACGCTCCATGCGTAAGTCTTCAAAAAAACATTTAAATCCTATATCACTGTTCGAGGTGAACAAATTTCTTTTCTTGAGAAATACCTTCCTTGCTTGTGCTAGTCTGCATTTTATATCCTCCTTACTTCTACCATCATTAGTTATTTTATTACTCGCATTGAACTGGGAATGAGATAATTGTTAACATCCTAAAGCACCGGCTTCTCATTTTCCACCTCACTACGATTGTTACAATATAACAGCTTGAAGATTTTATTGAAATAGTTTTAATACGGTTCTACATGAATTTTTTTTTTTTTATAAAGTGTCAAACAGAGCTAATGTTTTTTAAGAATGTGTTTTCAGTGGTTGTTTTTGTTAAACCCACGATAATATAAACTATCTTACATCGGATTTTATCAATTCAAAGTTTAATACTTGCAAGTCTTAAATAATATGGACTTGGAAATAGTTTAATTACAACATGTTTTTAAATCATCAGTATGTTTTTAAAATGTGTTTTATGTGACTTAGATAAACTTATATGTTTGCCAAATATTTCCTAGAATGTATTTCAGCTGATGACGCAAAATAAGGTGTTGAAACTAGCTCTGATAAAATATATGTTGTAATTTCATCTTAACAACATTTTAATGTATTGAATAAGGTGGATACAAATTTTAATAAATTGTAATCTTGGTTCAATACGGACGAATTATGAAATTTATCTATTTTACTCTTACACACTAAACAAACAACTTCATCATTCTGGTTTCTCTTGAGGTAGTCAGTAATTCTGAGGGTATGTCATCAATTCCTGGTGTCTTGGTCCTACTTAGGTCTCTCAAAACTCTGTCAAATTCTGACCCTAAAATTGTGTCTTCCATGTCATCAGCATCAATAGCCTCTTCTTGTTCCAGAACCCTAGTATCTAATTTTTTTTTTATTTTAATGCATGTGTTCGGGATGTCGATCTATAGAGATCTTTTGCCCCTATCTTCTTCTTTACTTTGATATAACTGTTGGATATGTTCCTGCCATCTTTCTGACTTGTCATCTTTTCCTAGAAGTGGTTTTCTATCCGAGCTCTTAATATTCATACATTTACTTTTTCTTTCTCCAAAGGTTTCCTGGATTTTCCAGTATGCAGCATCTACCTTTCCTAGGACAATACAACCATCAACATCCTTGCACTTCTCTTTTATTCCCCTGTAATCTTTCCCCCCCCCCCCGCCGCTCATTTCTTGTATTTTTGACATTCATCAGTCAGGTCTAGTATCTCCTGAGTTATTCATTGATTCTTAGTTTATATTTTCTTTCTTCCTAACTTTTCTTCAGCAGCCTTACTGATCTCATTCTTCACAACTGTCCATTCTCCTCTACTGTGATTCCTTCTGTCTTTTTTTTTTAGTCTTTGTGTTAAATGTTCCTTAAAACAATCCCTCACACTCTTTTCTTTCAACTTTTCTAGTTCCCATCTCCTTGCATTCCTTCCTTTATCTAATTTCTTCAACTTCAAATGCATTTCATGACCAATAGGTTGTGATCAGAGTCCACGTCTGCTCTTGAGAAAGTCTTGCAGTCCATCACCTGGTTTCTGAATCTCTGCCTAATCATAATGAAGTCTATTTGGTACCTTCCAGTGTCTCCAGGTCTCATCCATGTATACAGCATTCGTTTGTGTTTTTTTGTACCAAGTGTTAGCAAGGATTAAATTATGATTGGTGCAAAATTCAGCCAGCTGGCTTCCTCTTTCATTCCTCTGTCCCAGTCCCAGTCTGAAATCTCCTACTGTATTATCTTCTTTTCCTTGGCCTACCACTGCATTTCAGTCGCCCATCACAATTAGATTCTCGTCATCTTTTACATACTGTATTAAATCTTCTATCCCTTCATATATTCCTTCGATATCTTCATCCCATCATTGCCATAAGACCTATATGTGTTGGTGCGACATAAAACAACTTTAAATATTACGTAACTAGCACACATCTAGGTTATGATAGCTGCGCAGTCAGTGAAAACAGCTGGGTGGTGAATCCATTAGGAAGGTATTCTTCATTCTTCACGGGAACATTCCTTAAAGAAATTGTTCAGTAACATTATTATATTATGTTCTGGAAACTTTCTTACACCACTTTCTCTCTTCCACCCATGTAACCAATGCTTGTACTTGGTTTACTTAGAGACATGTTTACAATAACCTCACACACGTGCATATACACAAGATACTGAAACTCCTATAACAGCAGCCCTGCCATGTCTTCTTACATGGGTTTAGAAATAGGCAGGAGTGAAATACAAGCACTCTTTTATCTATACGATTGTCAGAAACGAGAGAGGTGAGGAAGTACATACAATGAGTAATGCATTCACTTTTTATAGATCTCATAATGCTGACTGGAGAAACATAACTCATGGGCATTATGGGATTTTATTTTCTCGGCTAGTTATCTTTAGATTTAATATACTGTAACTTTAAAACTACTACAGATAAAAATACAAGGATTTTTCCATTCCCCTCGTACAACTGTTCCCCATATCAACAGCTCACTGCCCTACTTGAATTTTCATTAATTTACCTAAGCAGCAATGATATTCCAAATTATGCTTCACTGCAATCATGAGGAGCCTTTCTAACTGGGCGACACTACGAATGCCCAATTGGTATGCGCTGGGAGGAGTGTCAAGAACAAAACGCTTATGGCTTGACGTTTACTGTAGTAACCTACTAGTAACTACCTGTAATGAAACTTACGTAAGTCCTTTGCTTTAATGCCATATATGGTGTATGTTTGCAGGTGAATGGAAGCTGACAACTCTGGTCCCTGTTGTCATTAAGGAAGAACAGGAGTCTGTCTCCAACTTGGAAGAGAATAGAGTTTTAACTGATGGACTTGCAGATGACCAAAAAATATTGATGGAAGTAGAATTAATACACACAACTGATGAAAGTAGGGAAAGTGTAGAGATCATAGAAGAACCAAACATGAGTGCCTCGTTTGACAGCGTAAGATCTAATTATGATATGAGGGAAGAATCACATAGAAATGATCATGATGATTCAGCTGCTATTGGTACCACAGTAGATCACAATGAAAACGATGATAGTGGTAAAACCAAAGAAAAAGTTCATTTAATTCATTTAGGTAAGAGAAAGGAGATCAGTCATGAAATTGGATGTGAACCAAATGTAATAACTGGAAATGATGATGTTGAGATTGGTATTACAGCCAGGAAGGAAGACGAGTACATTAATTCCATTGACAGACATAATGACCAGTTTAAAGTTGGAGAAGAAACAAAGAACAAAGTCCTTTCTAGTGTCATTGAAAGTAAGGAAAGCCCAACAGTCAAAACTAAAGATAATATTTATACCGAAAGGAATGAAGGGGTGGTTCAGAGCAAGTACCCTGTAGTGGGAATTGAGCAAACATTGTCACCACTGCGTATTGAAGAAATATGTGGAACATCAGCAGATAGTGCTTCCGTCGAGAGATGTTCCAATGTTGACTTGCCTGAAATTACTTGCATTTCAGATATAGCAGGTGAAGGACAGGAAAGTATGGCTGTGAGTATAATACAGGGTGGTCCACATCAGAATAATAGTACTGAGGATAGTATAGGAAGTTTAAGTTCTATCCATCAAGGTGATTTATCTGCAAGTGTTGAAGAGATTGAAATGGTGCAGAAGATTACCAGGACTAAGAAAGCAAATTTGGTTGAAAACATGTCACCAGAAGTTGAGGAAGTAAAGACTGTCCAGAAAGTTGTTACAACTAGACGAGGATCTAGACTCCAGTCGCATCAAGATAATTTATCCAATGTATCTGGTGTCAAGGAAACAAAGACAGTTGAGAAAATCACAACTACTAAAAAGAAGTCTCATTCTGTCGTGGGTGAACCACCTAGAATGAGTGATGTGGAAGAAATTGAAGAGACTGTGGGAAGGGCTATAACAAGGAGGAAGAAATCTCGCTCAGTACAGAGTGAACCACCAATGCTTGCTGATGTAGAAGAAGTGAAGACTGTACGTAGAGTTGTAAAAACTAGGAAGCAGCTGAACCAACCTGAAGAAGGTAATGTTGAAGAAGTGAAAACCATGCAGAAAGTTGTAAAAACTAGAAAGCGATTAAATTCTCATACAGCTGATATTGGAACTGATAGTAAAGTATCTGTTGAGAACCCAGAACCTTCAACTGTTGTTGGTGATGATATTTTGGTTAATGAAGATAGGGTAGCAGTTGACTCAGAAAAATTGGCAAACTCAAACATTTCTGAAAAGGAATCTAACATTATGTTAAAAAGACATTTAGTTGAAATGGAAACTTACAAAAATGAAAGTGCAATACAGTCTTGTTCAGAGGAAGCAGAAATGCCTTTGGAAACACAGCCATCTTTCAGTGAATTATATCAAGTTGAGATTGAAAGTAAAGCTGTAAAGGAAGGAGGAGTGTCCATGAACGTGCAGCCAACTGCCAGTGAACCATGCCAAGTTGATAATAAAAGTGAAACTCCTGCAAAGAAAGAAATGTCCATGGGTTCACACCCAACTGCCAGCGAATCCTGCCAAGCTGATAATGAGAGTGAAACTCCTGCAAAGAAAGAAATGTCCATGGGTTCACACCCAACTGCCAGCGAATCCTGCCAAGCTGATAATGAGAGTGAAACTCCTGCAAAGAAAGCAGAAATGTCTATGAGCTCACACCCAACTGCCAGTGAATCATGCCAAGCTGATAATGAAAGTGAAACTCCTGCAAAGAAAGCAGAAATGTCCATGGACATACAACCAGCTGCCAGTGAATTATGCCAAGTTGATCATGAAAGTGAAACTCCTGCAAAGGAAGCAGAAATGTCCATGGGCTCATACCCAACTGCCAGTGAATTATGCCAAGCTGATAATGAAAGTGAAACTGCAAAGGAAGCAGAAATTTCCATGGGCTCACACCCAATATTTAGTGAATCATGCCAAGCTGATAATGAAAGTGAAACTCCGGCAAAGAAAGCAGAAATGTCCATGGACATACAACCAACTGCCAGTGAATCATGCCAAGTTAATAATGAAAGTGAAACTCCTGCAAAGGAAGCAGGAACATCCATAGAAATGCAACCAACTGTCAGTGAATCATGCAAAGTTAATTATGAAAGTGAAGTACCTGCAAAGGAAGATGAAATATCCATGGACATGCAGCCAGCTGCCGGTGAATCATGCCAAATTGATCATGCAAGTGGATCTTCTGCAAAAGAAGCTGAAATATTAATGGAAACACAACTAGTAGAGAGTGGAACATGCCAAGTTGATAGTGAAAATGAAACTCCTCCAAGGAAAGAAGAAATTTTAAAGGAAACACTGCCAACTGATGGTGAAATATGCAGATTTGATTATAAAAGTGAATCAGCATATCCTGATGCAACTGAAATAAACAAAATTGATCACTTGCATGAACTTGAAGAGAGAACACAGAATAAGAAAAGAACATCAAAACGCAAATCAGGTTTAATTGTTGAAAATATAGAACTGACAAAAGAGAGACTAAGACCAAGACAAAGCAGCTCCATACAAAGTGAGCCCCCAGCATTAAGTGATGTGGACATTTCTGTTTATGATTCTAGTCAGCAAAAATCAAAGGTTGAATCTACGTCAATACAGAGTGAACCCTGTGATCTTGCGGATGTTTCTACAATGAGTGATACGTCACTTAACATATCACTCCAAAGAAAAACAAGAAGTACTAAAAGAAGTACAAGTAGTGCTAAAAAGAAAATTACTCGAAGTAGAAGCTATAGATTGAGCCTACGAGAAAAGCCTCCCATACATCTTTCAGATGTTTTAGAAGTCAATGAAAGTGAAATCCCTTCTACTGCAGCTGATCATCAAAATATATCTGTTGCTGAACAAGGTACAAAACATGTGAAGACATCTGGAAATGAAGGAAAATCTGATAAATATTGCAGTTCTATTAGTAGTAAATCGACAGTTGAATATAAAATTGATGTTGATGAAAGGAAGGATGGAAAGGCAAAATCAAGTGAATGTATAGAAATTATAGATAGTCCACACTCCAGTAACTCTCTTAGCAGCAAATCAACTGTTGAATATATTGCTGGGATGAGTGAAGATGAGAAACTTAACCAGAAGAGGGATGCATCAAGTGGAAGTGTTCCAGTTAGTAACAAGATGGAACAGACGTTCGAAGCTGAGAAGAAACAAAGTAGGAGCAGCAGTAAAACAGAAGCACCTCATCAAGTATTGTCTCCAGCTCCAGTAAGTCTAGAAATATGTCATATTTGTGTAATAATTATTAGGGAATTAATTTTTTATTTCCAAAATCTTTTCTTATGTATTAAAAATGGAAAAAAAATATGTAAAAACTAGCTACATTACCCGGCGCTGCCTGGACACTTCATTGTTTCCTTTTAGTTAACTTATTACAGTGGTAATATATAAGTACAGTAAAATACCAGTATAACAAAATTTTGGGGACCTCTGAAATTAATTTGTTATACTGAAATAAGTCAATTCGTAAGAACTCACCTAGTATTATATCCATTAGTTATGGTTGTTTTTAAGGGCGGAACTACGAGGTCATCTGCTCTGTTATATCAGCTGCAGGATCTATATAACTTCGAAATACCATTATAATAATAAGAGTTACAGTACTGACAGATGTTTTCAGAAAATCTATTTTTACATTGTACCAGCAAGTCTACACACACTGTTCCAGAACATCATTTTTTGAGAAAGTCTGTGATTTTCTTCTGAACAGATCCAGACACAAAAGCTCGTTCCAAATAGTCACCAACCACTGCACATGAATTTAAAACAGATTCTGACACATCACTTCGTGACACGAGAAAATCTTGAAGGCCATGTTCGTTGCCTGCTGAAGAGTCAAGCTCTGTCGATCACGATCATTTTGGGGGTTGTCTTCCTCTTCCTCCTCATCGCATGGATCTCTATCATTCATAATGTCCTCCACAATTTCCTCATTTGTGATTTCTTTGTGGACTATTACATCACTATCTACATTGATGTAGTCGGTAAGACTTACTGTAGATGGCACATCCAATGTTGTACACAAACGCTTCCAATTCTCCTCGGTTTCCACATCATCCAACACTTCACTTTCTGCAACGTCTTCTGTAAAAACCACTCCAGCTTTTCTAAAGCAGTTTGTGATGATGTCTGCATTCAGGGATTTCTATGCAGCATTAAACATCTGCATTGCTTCCAATATATTGATGTTAATGGCTCTATTCGTGGCAACGTTGCACAGCATTCGACGGACTACACGAGCTCGGTAATGCCGCTTTACTGCATGAATTATACCCTGATCCAGCGGCTGCAGAATTGAAGTTGTATTTGGAGGCAAAAATAAAACTTTTACATGCTCCAAATGGCGAGGCACACAATTATGAGAAGAGCAATTGTCCAATAATAGAAGAATTCTCCTCTTTTCGGCCTTCATCCGACGTTCCAAGTCCAACAACCACTCTTTGAATAGCACAGATGTCATCCATGCCTTAGAATTGTGCCTGTATTCACAGGGCAGATGTTGCACCCCCTTGAAGCACCTTGGCTTCCCAAATTTCCCAATTATGAGAGACTTCAGTTTGTCCGTCCCTGTGGAATTGGTGCACAAAAGAGTCGTGATACGTTCTTTTGAACGTTTGACCCCAAAACACTTATTTCCCTTAAAATCAAGGGTTTTGTTCGGCATTAGTTTATAAAATAAAGCAGTTTCGTCTGCATTATAAATGTCTGCCGGCGAATATTCTTTCAAGGCATCCTTTCGAGTCTCCAGCCGCCATGAGGACGCAACTTCCTTCGGGGCATCGTTAGCTTCACCATTTATAATTTTGTGGGATATGCCATATCTCTCCCGGAACCTATGAAGCCAACCAGCACTACCCATAAACTCAGGTGACCCAAGCGAACGTGCGAAAGATCGTGCACGCTCACATAACAGTGGGCCATTTATTGGAATGTTTTTACTCCGCATTTCCACAAACCACGTATAGACGGCTTGGTCCACCTCCTTGTAGTCGGCTGTCCTGATCTTCTTACGCTGTGGACCTAGGGCATCAGCATCAATGTTTTCCTCTATCTTACTTTTCTGTTTTAAAAACGTAGAAAGTGTTGACAGGCTAATGCCATACTTTTTCGCTACATCTCCTTTCTTTCCGCCTTTCTCTACTTCCGCAAGTATTTTACGTTTTTCACTCAACGAAAACTGCTGTCGCTTCTGCTTATCCATTTGCGATGATATGTACGGTACTTATTTATTTAACGAAATGCACACGAACTTAGCAAATTTAATGATATAACCTTAACAGCAAGAAGAAGTAGTTCTCCAAGAGGGAAAGAGAAAACAAGCAGAAATCAGCCTGGATTTTTATTCATCTGATTGACCGCAGCTGGACCGGTCCAAATAATGACATGAGAAGTCAAAGAGAATGTGAGAAGTGCTTTGAATAGGCTTTGCGAATTAAATACGAAGAAGAAATATGCAATGTATCCGTCGCGTTCATTGGTGGATTACAAACATCGTAATCCTACTCAGCCAATAGTGTGACGTCTTACATTGGTTGCGCAAAGCGTAGCGTTCAATGGTGGATTGCAAACTTGGCGCTCCTACTCAGCTAATTGGATGATGGGCGAAGCATATTTATTTATTTAATAGCGTACAAATGTGCATTAAAAGAAAAAATACATTAATAGCATATTCTAGTGAAGATTTTGTTCTCTTGTTGCACTTGCTGAAATGATAGCGATCGCAATGTTCATCACACAATGTAGGGACGGTTCATGAAAGTCTGATCGCCGGCATAGACTATGGTGAAACTCATGTACCGCCAGCCTATTCAAAGCACTTCTCACGTCATTATTTGGACCAGTCCATCTGCGGTCAATCATAGCATCAGCTGAATAAAAATCCAGGCTGATTTCTGCTTGTTTTCTCTTTCTCTCTTGGAGAACTACTACTCGCTGCGTATGTGAAAGCTGCATTCGTATTTTCAAATCTTCTCGTAAAGAAGTTTCTTTGGATAATTCATACGCAAGTCGTGATGGTGACATCATGGAGATGCTCAGTATTCGTTTCCGAAATTGGGCCTTTACATTTTCAATAGTTCGAAGGTCGGACACCGTTAGTCTTTCCCAAATAAGTTCCATACCATATGTGAGAACTGGGCGAAGCGTATTGGTTACACAAAATACGCCTTCTCGATCGCGTACGGTGCATGTATGGAAAATGGCGATCATATCGTCTGATTAAGAAATAATGTAACAAGAAAAATGTTGCTCATAAAACAGGATGAATTTTGGTTTTAATTTGAGAAAATATGGTCAAACTGGTAATGAAAAGAGCTCAATTTTAATTCGTTAAACTGAAACTACGAAATTCATTAAAATGAAATATTTTAACATACAACAAATAGGGAAAAAGGAAGGGACCAAAAAAATTATTCGTTATTCTGAAAATTTCGTTATACTGGTGTTCGTTACAGCGGAATTCTACTGTAATAATAATAACGTAAACGTTTCCACCTTTTCAATACTAAAATATATTCATAAAATTATAAATTACACGGTACTAGTTTCGACCCATCTAGGGGTCATCATCAGCCGTAATGGAGCAAAGATCACTTTTGGCGAAATCCTAAGAAAATGTTATTTTAAAGAATAACAAGTGAAATGAGATGTTATTATGGTAATAGTTAATAATACAAGGAATATACATACTAAGAGGTTTTTAACAAAGAATAAAGTATAAATGGGGTGTTGTAAAAATTATAATCATGGAAATCAGTAAGTTCTTGTATTAAAATGAAATATGGCTTAGGAAGAGGGCTTAAGGTGGGGCTGAAGGGTGCGGGAGAAAGTGTAATTGTCTTGGAAAAGTACCTTTGATTAAATTTAGGATTGAGTTTAGGTTGGCTGCATTATTGTTTCTGAGGAAAGTGATAAATAGATCGAAGAGTATGTTGGGTTTCTCTGAGATTTCATTGAGATTGTGACTGGCATTAAAGTATTGGTCTAGGTGTATGTAGTAATTTTCCATTATGTTGAGTAAAGGGCCCTTGTTTGCTAATACAAGGATGTCCATGTCTTGTTCAATATTGGTGAAATTATGGTTATAATCTTGCATGTGTTGGCTGATGGCTGAAAATCTGTTGTATTTTATTGCGTTAGTGTGCTCGTGGTATCCGATAATGAAGTTTCTCCCGGTTTGCCCGATGTAGGTTTTTTTTACAGGTGGTACATTTGATCCTATAAACTCCTGATTTTAAAAAACTGCTGGTCTTGTTGATGTGTGAAGTATTGTATAAAACGTTCATATTCTTATTGTTGGTTTTGAAGGCTATTTTAACGCCTTGTTTCCACCTTCACGTTCAACAATGATATCTACAAGTTAACCAACATCTTTAAGAAACAAGGCGTTAAAATAGCCTTCAAAACCAACAATAAGAATATGAACCTTTTATACAATACTTCACACATCAACAAGACCAGCAGTTTTTTTTAAATCAGGAGTTTATAGGATCAAATGTACCACCTGTAAAAAAACCTACATCGGGCAAACCGGGAGAAACTTCATTATCAGATACCACGAGCACACTAACGCAATAAAATACAACAGATTTTCAGCCATCGGCCAACACATGCAAGATTATAACCATAATTTCACCAATATTGAACAAGACATGGACATCCTTGTATTAGCAAACAAGGGCCCTTTACTCAACATAATGGAAAATTACTACATACACCTAGACCAATACTTTAATGCCAGTCACAATCTCAATGAAATCTCAGAGAAACCCAACATACTCTTCGATCTATTTATCACTTTCCTCAGAAACAATAATGCAGCCAACCTAAACTCAATCCTAAATTTAATCAAAGGTACTTTTCCAAGACAATTACACTTTCTCCCGCACCCTTCAGCCCCACCTTAAGCCCTCTTCCTAAGCCATATTTCATTTCAATACAAGAACTTACTGATTTCCATGATTATAATTTTTACAACACCCCATTTATACTTTATTCTTTGTTAAAAACCTCTTAGTATGTATATTCCTTGTATTATTAACTATTACCATAATAACATCTCATTTCACTTGTTATTCTTTAAAATAACATTTTCTTAGGATTTCGCCAAAAGTGATCTTTGCTCCATTACGGCTGATGATGACCCCTAGATGGGTCGAAACTAGTACCGTGTAATTTATAATTTTATGAATATATTTTAGTATTGAAAAGGTGGAAACGTTTACGTTGTTATTATTATTACTTATATATTATTCTCAGTTCAATACGGACCAAAAACATGAAATTCATAACCATTAATTATTACAGTGGAACCTCGATTATCCATTCCCGGAACCTATGTTTTCCCAGATCATGCATTCAAATTACTGTACGTGGTCCCGCGAGCATCGTAATTAAATCATGTTGTAGAATTCCCACATTATCCGTTCCCCGAAGAAATTATTTCCCGGATCAACCGTCCAGAAATTTCAGTCCCATCAACGCTAAATCCTCGATCAAGCATTTCTCAATAAACTGTATCTCACAAAAGGACAACTATGGCATATTTATGGATCTTGGCGTTAACGCCCCGTCATTGCAATAATTAGAGCAAGTACTGTACTGGAAAAGTGATCGGCAGTGAACTTGCATAAGGGACCATCTTAGCATCGAATTTGGGTGGTATTGTTTAGAGAATCTTGGAAATTATAAAGCGGAGAGTGGCCACAATAATTGTAAGGGGATACAGAGCATTTTGACAGCTGTACTTGAAGACAGAACGAGTTTCATCAAATGTTCGCACTTATGAAACGTCCACATTATGTCCAGGGTTAGATGTTTAGATTTTTACTTTTTCAATTGTATTGCCGAACAGGTTTTTGGCACTTTCCTCAGTGCACTGTATAGTAACTGGGCTTTCAGGCAGGAATCGAAACTACCACTTCTTAACACAAATCTAGTATTTTAATATTATCGTACCGGTGTACGATTATGTTATCGAGACCAAAGCAGATGTTGCATCTTACATACAAAAAGCCATGGGAGGTCTTGGGATTGCCTGTTACTGTTTTGGTCCTTATATAGTATAAGACTGGAAATTTTACGTTTTTGTGTTAAAAGCAAAAAAAAAAAAAAAACACAGTCGTTTTATTTGCACACGTTACATGTACAAAATAAATTGTTTGTGTCATCATTTCCAACTCATACTGACATGTACAGCGAGCGCACTTTCCAGCTAAGCCCAAGGTCACAAATAACCATAATTTCTGAAGTTTTGATAATATTTTTTCTCTTTCTAATTTGATTGGATTAGTGTCAGGCAGAATAAAATATAATGCATTCGAGAACTTCTGAGAATTGATATTTCCCTTCAGAACCGTTCTCGAGTTCAACATGACCTTTAAAAGTTGATGTAAGCCTAATTTATGCGGTACAAGATTTCGAGAAAATGACAACGAACTAGAGACCAAATTACAATGGAAGATTAAGAAAAGAAGGGATTTCGCCATCATGCTGGGCACTTCTGTATGTAATGTGCTTTTATTTTATTAGATGAGATCATTAAAAACTACTTGTGGTTGATTGTCATTTGGCAATCCCGGTCTAGAGAACCAGGAAGAATGGCAGAGAGGATATATCACCTCATAATCTGCAGGCCTTCGAGCTGGCAGGCAAAGGCCCATTGGGGCTGTAGTTTGGTTTAGGGGTGTTGTAAGATTATAATTATACATATTTCATTTTTGTGATGTTTAGCCAAATTGCTGATTGCTTTCATTCGTTCCCGGATTTTGAGTTTTCCCATGTTGTAGGTTTTATTTGAATTGGGAACATGCATCATTTTCAAAAATATTTTTTTTGAAAAGTACACCAATGAAATAGTACGTAAACGTGTTGCATTGTGGTATGTTGCCTTGTTTTCTACCATTAAAAAAATGTTTAATAGTGCCTTTCCGCAAGGTGAGTGAAACGGCCTCTGACGTAAGCGGCGCGCTGTGACGTCACGATCCAGTATCGCATGCAGCTCTACCAGCCGTTGTGCATCAGCCGTTGCTAAAAGCCGATTGTTTATTATTCGTGATCGCGAATAACTTCGAAATGACAGAAGAAAGGTTCAAAACAGCACAGTCAGACAATCTACATGTGTAGATGTCATCATTCTTGAAAAATGTGACTTTTGTGGCCGCAGAAATTCGCGAATAACAAGCAAGTTTGTAAGTGGCGTCTTTTATATACGTGCAATGTACTGTAACCCATAGTATTAGGATAACAACGAACCTGGATAGATATCACATCACTTTCAACATTTCCTTCTAGACTGATTCCCCTATTAAAGAATAACATTACATTTTCGGGCTTTCAGCATTAGTAAAGTAAGAAATCGGATTTCAGCACTAACATAAACATATAGGTAGCATTATAGTACTAGTCCGCTTCTGTGGTGTAGTGGTTAGGCCCTAATGTGTGCCACTCCCGGAGGCCCGGTTTCGATTCCCGGCTCTGCCATGAAAGTTGAAAACAAATAGTACGAGAGCTGGAACGGGGTCTACTCGGCCTCGGGAGGTCAACTGAGTAGAAGGGTTTCGAATCCCACCTCAGCCATCCTCGAAGTGGTTCTTCGTATTTTCCTACTTCTCCTCCAGGCACCTAAGGCCACGGCCGTTTCCTTCCCTCTTCCTTGTCTATCCCTTCCGATCCTCCCATCCTCCAACAAGGCCCCTGTTGAGCATAACAGGTGAGGCTGCCTGGGCGAGGTAATGGCCCTCCTCACCAGTTGCATCACCATACTCAAAGTCTCACGTTCCAGGACACTGCCCTTGAAGTGGTAGAGGTGAAATCCCTCGCTGAGTCCGAGAGAAAACCAACCCTGAAGGATAAACTGATTAAGAAAGAAAGAAAGAAAGAAAGAAGGAAAGAAAGAAAGAAAGATCATAGTACTATAGGGCTATAATATATCATTCCCAAAAAATATATATATTTATGGTTGGGACAACTGGCCTACCCACTTCCGGGGCCCATGAAAGATAATTAAATATCTTTGTGGAGGGAAAAAGTTAAACATGATAAAGATAAATATGACTTCATCTAGTTTTCACAAGTCGGGCTGAGTGGTTCAGGCTGTTGAGGTGCTGGCCTTCTGACCCCAACTTGGCAGGTTCGATCCTGGTTCAGTCCGGTGGTAGTTGAAGGTGCTCAAATACGTCAGCCTCGTGTCGGTAGATTTACTGGCACGTAAAAGAACTCCTGCAGGACTAAATTCCTGCACATCGGCGTCTCCGAAAATTGTAGAAGTAGTTAGCGGGGCGTGAAGCCAATAACATTAATTACATTTGGCTTTTAACAAGCTGAGCATATCAGGAAAGAAAAGTGTCCTGGTGACATTTTAGTCGCTCAATACAAGAATGTCTTTGGGTGCTGTGACTTTTACTTTTTTTTTTTTTTTTTTTTTTTTTTTTTGCTTTACGTCACACCGTCACATATAGGTCTTATGGCGACGATGGGACAGGAAAGGCCTAGGAATGGGAACAAAGCGGCCGTGGCCCTAGGTACAGCCTCAGTATTTGCCTGGTGTGAAAATGGGAAACCACGGAAAACCATCTTCAGGGCTGCCGGGAGTGGGGTTCAAAACCCACTATCTCCCGGATGCGAGCTCACAGCAGCGCGCTCCTAACCGCACGGCCAACTCGCGCGGTATTTTTACCCTTCGGTTTATTGACTTGGCTTGTATAACCTAAAACTTAGGCTAAGTTGGATAATATTTTAAACACCTTCATCACTATTTTCACCTGTGTGCAATTATGTTATTTATTTCATTAATATTATGATAATTATTATAATTGAGCATTGTTAACTTATGAGACCCCAACAGACAAGCATTGGTTTTGTGTAGAGTTATACATTTGTTAAATTCACGTTGTTTCCTTTCATGATGTACACGCCTATCCTTCGTTACATTATAGAGTATTTAGATATAGCCTAAATTTCTTTACCAATTAAGCTCTTCAATAAAGACATACATAACTGTCCTATGCCAAGATAGAATTAGAGCTGTCAAAATGGTTCATAACCCCTTTGATTTATTATCTTGACATGGATCACCCAAAACATAGGTTAGGTTTGTAGAATACTTTAATAATCAGCATTATTTAATGCACTGTTTATTACTTTCATATTCCAAGATGTAATTGAAGCATTTAAATAAAGCATCATACATTAAAATTTAAAGTTTTACCACTAGAACAGCTAACATGGAAAAGTGATTTGAAAATTCAAACAAATTCATCTTACGTTAAAATCTTCAAAAAAATAAACTGTAGACTTTTCCGATATATCACCAGCATTTCTCCGGCTCGCCAAAATCCATTTCTCCCTAGTTTTAGCGTCTTTGGAACATTTATAAACAATATGTTTGGTACGGTATGCGATGTGCTATTGCACATCGGAACTCTACACCATTTATAAGTTTTCTGCCTCACTGTCTGCGCAGGATTCATTTTAAGTCTAAAATATACCACTCAGATTATCATCCAATGTATAGACCTCGAATTTAACTATACCAGACACTAACGTAAAGTAGAAATACGCGAAGTGTATCCTGCTTCTCACAGCACACTATGTGTTATTTCGTCTGCTAATTCAGTCAACCTGTACGATGACGTCAGACCAATGAGATCGCGTACTTGCGTGACGTGACATTTTCGTAGATTTTTATCATGTTTGGAGTTATTATTTGTACAGTCTGATCACATTTTTGAATTCTGCATGAAATTTTGAATCAGATTAGCATATTTTTAATTAAAACACCGGATCATGCATGTTCCCTATTGTCCCTCCAAAAACAGAGAATGGAGGTTCCACTGTACCTGCTAATTATATGTGAAGCAAATTATTTTGACATGTACTGATATTTTTAGAACTATTTTGTGTTATCGTTTAAACTTTCACAGCTAAGCCTCCGTGGCTCAGGTGGCAACGTTCCAGCCTCTCACTGCTGGCTTCTGTGGTTCAAATCCCGGTCACTCCATGTGAAATTTGTGCTGGACAAAGCAGAGGCGGGACAGGTTTTTCTCCAGGTACTCCGGTTTTCCCTGTCATTTTCATTCCAGCAACACTCTCCAACATCATTTCATTTCATTTGTCAGTTATTTATCATTGCCCCAGAGGACTGCAACAGACTTCGGCAGCCGACACAATTCCTATCCTTGCCGCTAGATGGGGGCTTCATTCATTTCATTCCTGACCCCGTCTAATGACTGGAAACAGGCTGTGGACTTTCATTTAAACTTTCACAGCCCATTTAACTATTCACGAAGTAATATTTTGGGTTTATGCCGTGTAATAATGTATTCAACTACATATAAACACACAACACGCATTTCGAAAGGTACCTTGCCTTTCTTCATTAGGAGAATACAGAAAACGAAAACACTACACATCAATGGTTGCTAAGAGAAAGCAACAAAAAACTTAAAGTGGTTGTCTAAGACATAATAGGGACGCCATTTTAGCCCTGTGCTAGGGACAACAAATGGCAGCGGTAAAGCATCGTTTTCTAATGGTTCTAATAATAAGTGCCAGCCCCACGGTGTAGGAGTAGCGTGCCTGCATCTTACACAGAGGCTACGGGTTCGATTCCCGGCCAGGTCAGGGATATTTACCTGGATCCAAGGGCTAGTTCCAGGTCCACCCAGCCTACATGATTAGAATTGAGCTTTCTGACAGTGAGATTGTGGTCTTCGTCTAGAAAGCCAAGAATAACGGCCGAGAGGATTCGTCGTGCTGACCACACGTCACCTCGTAATCTGCAGGCCTTTGGGATGAGCCGCGGTCGCTTGGTAGGTCAAGGGCTGTAGTGCCATAGGGTTAGTTAGCTCATAATAGGTAGCTATGATTCACTGAGGTTGTAGCCTGTATTGCGGCTGAAATTATCTGGGTGTTGACGTATTTCAGCCGCCCCACTGATGACTGTGGGGCGATACTGTTTTAAACGGGCAAGTACAGTGCTCATTGGAACGTGATATCATGCATGACAAGGTGTTAAAGTATAATCAGCAACAGCTGATTTATCAGGTTGGTTAAGACTGATACACCTGTTATGTTCCTCAATACGAATACATATCGTTCTCGAAGTCTGCCCAATATAAACCTTGCCACAAGTACAGGTAACTGTGTAGATACCAGGTTGTTGCAATTTAGGCAAGCTGTCCTTAGTTGGTCGCAGGAGTTGCCTAATCTTAATTGAAGTTCCAAATACAGTTCGTACGTTGTACTTGTGTAAGATTTTAGCTATACAATCTGTCGTGCTACGTATGTAAGGTAGGAAAGCAGTTCCTCTTACGTCATTTTTCTTAACAGACATCCGATTATGCGTCGGTTTCAGAACCATAGAGATCAAAACTTTGCTGTAACCATTGGTCTCAAAGGTGGTTCTCAAGGTGTTAATTTCCTCTTGCAGAGCAGATGCATAGAAGTGTAAGACCTGGATTTTTGCTTTTAAAAAAATCATTTCTCTTCAGATTATGAGATACATACTTCATCACATCCTCTGTGCAAACCACATTTATCCTTCTTCGAGAAAGGAAGTACCATAGATTCGCAAATAATCCCCTCCTGCCTCAAATAATCCCTATACCCCAGGAAGGGAAATTTTAAATTTTTTTTTTTTTTTTTAATTATGCAGCTTTGTAAAATATGTTAATATTGAAATCCTAATATTCTACAGTATAATGAATACGTCTGGTCTGCATTACCTATTTGTGAAAATTTGTTCATTGGAAACTTTTTTTTGAGAGAGAGAATACCGAGTCCAGTGGGACTATCTCCAATGGGAGACAGTTTTCAAATAAATAAAATATATGTGGAAATTCACAATATCTTCTTCATAATTGGCTAAGATATGTGCAATGCTAGTTCGTACAATCGAGCGAGTGGCCGCATGGTTTGGGACACACAGCTGTCAGATTGCATTCAGGAGATAGTGGGTTCAAATCCCACTGTCAGCAGTCCAAAGATGGTTTTCCGTGGTTTCCCATTTTCACATGACATAAATGCTGGGGCTGTACCTAAATTAAGGCTATGGCCACTTCCTTCCTGCTCCTAAACCTTTCTATCCTGTCATCGCCATAAGACCTGTGTGTGTCGGTGCGACATAAAGCAAATTCTTTTTTTCTTTCTTTTTTTTAGATCTAGTTCATACGAAAACTGAAGTTATTCCATTCTAGAACAAGCATGAGTCCATCCATGGCTAGCCTTTCAACCTGAAATATTTAACTTTCTTGCTTTTTCTATAGTTTTCAACCGACATATTTTCCTTAGGACGCATATCCAAATTATCTCTCTTCAGTCATATACAGCGATATCCTGTTTTCAGTTTCTGGAAACTTGGCTTTTCATCCACGAAATGCGTTGTGGTTTTTCCATGTCTCTTCTAGATGAGCTTCATTTTTCCTCCAACCTCATACGGAACCTTCGTCCACATTGCACATTTTTCCCACAGCATGATTACCAATTTGCTCTGCCTCTTCAGTAATATGAAGCTTTTCTTTAGCCATGAACACACTACGCTGCCAGAAAAGAACATGTGACATCAACAAGGACAAGGTCATTTTATTCACAAGCGATGTGACAGGTAGTTCATTACAAATTCAGACCAAATGAAACACAAGTCACAGTAAAGGGTGCCTGAAAGCAGCAATACTCCACCGATACATTGTGCCCAACATGAGTAGCAATCCATTGCTATGTCCATCCATCTTCCCGCTGGCTCACAATCCAACACCATTCAAATAGCTGCAGTTGTTCAAAAGGAGCACATACTCATCGGCGGTGTACTCTAGAATGAATGTTGCAAACACTGTTCACCTTTAACGTTAGCACAGTTACTGTTCGTCCTCATTGCACATTTTTCCCACAGCATGATTACCAATTTGCTCTGCCTCTTCAGTAATATAGAGCTTTTTGTAGCCATGAACACACTACGCTGCCAGAAAAGAACATGTGACATCAACAAGGACAAGGTCATTTTATCCACAAGCGATGTGACAGGTAGTTTATTACAACATGATTATCCATGTGATCAAGACATTGGACAGTCTTTCCTACCAGGATGCGCATCATAATTTCAATTTCATAAATGCTCTCTTTAAGCAGAGTCAAAACAGTGTGCACACAGAAAGGACTCCTGAGCACCATCTAAACACCAATATCCGTGACAAATGAATCGCTAACACAGCAGCCCTTCAGTATGCACATATTATACCCTGTGCCACTGAACAATGTCCTTGAGGATGCTGCATGATTTCTTTAATTTTTTTCCTGGCAGTGTATAATGAGAACTCACACCAGCCATTCTAAACATATGATACTACTTAAACTGATACCATGCAGTATGTATGTGACACACTTCTCACATTTGGCATTAACAGATATGCCAACAGAGTAGGTTTTCAGATTTCTTTTTGCCAGAAGCACTGTACCAACCTTGATGCTAGTAATCCCATGCCTCAACTTTCCACCACCAAATTTTGAAAAAAAAAATATGGGAGAATTATTTGCTTATGTATGACAAAAGTTAATATTTTGTGACTGACTTTGAAGAAATCATTTAAATAATTGGGTGAATTCTTGCACTGAAATAAAATCCTTTAAAATAATGTGATTAATAGTGTAAAAGACCATTATCTTCTTTTATTTTAAGTAACTCTGCTTTTTACCAACATAATTCTGTTACTTTTTCAGGGCAACTCGTCACAGCCAGATGATGAGAATAGTCACAGGGATCAGATGGCAGAGTACGCTTCAACACGCCGCTTAACTAGGCATCAACGCTCACTAATGTCTCGCAGTATGGGTGTTCACAAGGCTTCACATAAAACTCGGCGCACAAGGTACCTTACCTGTTAGGTTGACACTTTTGACATTATTCATTCAGAACTATCATTAATTGAATGTACTTCTGTTACAGTCAGTACCACTATTAAACCTTGCCTATTACAGTATATTCACTGTCCATCTTCTAGCTAGCCTTTCTACATCTCCTGTTCCTATGTGGTTCATACTTAAATTTTGCATTGGTGCACTTTGTGGGTGGGAGACACAGGTGAAAAATATACCTACGATATCCCCTGCATGTCATAAGAGGCAGCTAAAAGTGGCAACCTAGGCACGGAAATGGTTTGTGATTTTGGAACCATGAATTATACCTCCTGTGGACTATAGGGTTTGAATACATCCACACGTAAACCCTGCATGTCCTGGAAGGTGACTAAAAGGATCATGTGTACATCTCTCCCCTCTCAAGGGTTAGTTGTAGACTGATCAAAATTTGTGTGTGTGTTGCTTGGGGAAAGGTTTTTTATGTGTGCGACTACTCTCTTAAGTCCAAACGGTATCTACAACTCGTCGGGTGGGAGCGCCATGTACGCACCGGTAGTATCTGCGTAACAAAATCCCCATCAAAGTGGAAGAGCATGAATCCTTGAATCTGGTTCGCAGAGTCATCTTCCACCCAGACCTGAAGCTAAACACTGAGAATGAGCTAATAGAAGACATGAACTGTGGCTTGACACACATCTGGTGCATTATGCGCAAAGTCAGCAGTGAAGATGTCAGCGGTACTTTCATTGTCTCCTTTAAGCTATCATTGTTACCAGAGAAAGTCGAGGTAATAACCTATCATTGCATTGTGAGGACATACATCCTGCGGTGCTATAACTGCCAAAGAATCGAATACATGGTATTTCGTTTTTTGAACAAGTCTGAGTAGAAAATGTGGATGAGAAGCTCATGGCGTGCAACAGTGCACACATGAAATTTACTTCATACAGTGCACACCTCTGAACCACTAACTGTCATGGTCTTCTTTCTCCTTGAGATAGAAACTGTCCTGTATATCTTTTTGAGAAGATGATCCATGTGATCAAGACATTGGACGGTCTTTCCTACCAGGATGCGCATCGTAAGTTCAATTTCATAAATGCTCTCTTAAAGCAGATAGATTTTAGTGTTAGAGCACAGAATTTGTCCAGTTCATCATTTCTTCCATCAACACCATCTAAGATCACTGCGCCCAAGGTGACAATTGCTCGTGTGAGCAACACCACGAAAAGTGAAAGCTCAAATGTTGAGAAACACCAACTTTCAACCACAAAGAAGCCTGTGCTGGCTAGGAAACCCAAGCCAGTACATCAGGGGAGAAAGACAAAGTCAAAGTCTTCCTCTCCCAATAGGTCAGCAAAAGCCGTTGTCAAGCCGACGGTATCATTGACCAGGGCTTGGGCGTCTACATCCTCCCATCCAAACAAGAACAGAAGGTGGGGAAGGATGAAGCCCTTCCCAGGCGTTCCATCACCCCTCCTATGAAGGGATGAACATGCACTCCATCTGGAGGGTATGTGTCCGCACCAGTGGATTTCACCTGCTTCAAAACCTGCACGCGTTCATAATAAGAGGACTCCCCACTGATGAAATTCGTTGGTTGGGCAGTAGTATCAAATCAGTGTGGGCAGAAGGAAACACAAACAATTAAATAACTTGTCACCAGTGGGATCTGAAACCACAACCTCCCAATTTAACATTAGCTACTCTACCAATTGAGCTATGGTGGCCTAAGTCATATTTGTTCAGTTGGAAAGGATCTAAGGTACAGATCTGGCATTACTGCCATCACACTGTAGAGTGCATGCAAGTCACCCGTTGTCGGCCAAGTCAATGAATATTGAATTTTCGCGACCGCATTGTAATCGAAATTGACTTTCAACCTGTTAGGTAGTGTTACGTACATACAGAACATGTTTAAGAGATGTTAAGTACAGAACAAAAATGGACAGCTGGACATCAGTGGGATGCCAACAATTCGCATGGGCAGAAGATAAGAGACAGATAACAAGATAAGGACCCCAAGCTAATGTTACATAATAATTACGATCAAAGTAACAACAATTCAAGTTTCATAACATGTCGCCCAGAACTGAGTCTAGCAATTACCCCAAATATTTAATAAATTCTTACATCAAACCATAACCATAGGAAGAATTAAATATCATTATGAATAGCTCACTGCAAATTAAAATAACACAGAAAGAAAACACGAAGTAGATCTATGAATAATAATAATAATAATAATAATAATTTAAATTAAATAAAAGCATTCGCTTCATCTTGTTAAATTATAAGATGTATGTGACATTCATGATAACAGTAGATTTCCAATTGAATCTTACAACGTAGCTTAATTTGGAATTCCAGTGTTGAATAACTTCGCTGAAAACATACCAGGTGAAGCACACAAAATGTATATAATTTTTCAAAAATGGTAGAACCTAGATATCACAATTATTATTTGTTTTGAGAGTTAAAATACAAAAAGTGTTTTTGAGCTTTGTCCAGAATTTCTTCCTAGTTGAATGAATAAAATTTACATACATAGTATGAAGCATATTATAAAGCAAAGATAAGTTCTAACAGTATACAGCAGATTCTTGAGCATAATCACATAGTAACAGAACCTTTACATACTTCAAATCTTCAGAAACGCTGAAGTAATTTATAAATAGGTACTTAGCTTTTGTCCAATAAGGTGGTGATGACTTGTCCTTTATACAATCTGGCAGCCATTACGATCTTGAGCTGTGAACGACGCATCTTATCAATTACATGATGGACAAACAACAGCACGCTGGCAAACACTCGCTCTCGGAACACACAGATACGGGCTCGCAGACTAGGCACAGTTTGAGTTTCTGCCGCAAGATGGCAGACATCAGTACATACTCGATTCATAATGATAAGTCGAGAACAGTTTCACATGTATCACTCCCACAAACAATGAGACGTGATTGGTATGGCATAATTAGAGCTGGCTGTGTGTAAATTATGCCACAGGACTTTTATAATGTTCACTACCGACCAAATTTATACAAGAAAATATTTTTTCTAGACTATGAAAAACTTAGCATGTTGTTTTTTAAAAAGGTTTTATGTGTCAGAGTCCATAACTATTATTTTATCATAGTTTCTTGACCAACATATCTTATTTCATAAATTTTAAAATGATGTCCTACCATTACTAATTGAAGATTACCCAAAGGGTTTGAAACATGTTATAGTTTCAATATGACTTTTCATAGCATTTAGTTTTAAGTGGGTGGTCTTAATTTGTATTGAGTAGGTGGACCATTAGAAATAAATTCTTATCAAGAATTTTGTTTATAAATTGTCAAGTCAATATGAAATCATATATGAAATTCATTATTTGTAACTTCTCCTCTGAGGCTGTCCAAAGATGGTGCACAGAAATAAATGATCACAAACCACCTATCATCACGGTCTGTGAACTCATATCCAAGTGCCTGCGCATTGGAAAGTACAACAAGAAATATATAATTCACTTAATTATCTGTGTTTCCAATTCTGCTCATTGTTGTATGCATAAATTACTGTTATTTGTGTTTTTGCTCTGCTAATGATTTACTTAATATGAACATTCTGCAGTTCAAGACTTGATGCAAGCACGCAGGAGGAAGATAGTGTGGATAGCAATGAAGAGTCGGAAGTTTCTAGTATTGCTACCCGAAGCTCTGTCAAGCTCCTAGAGCATAGGAAACTCTCTCCTTCATCCGGCTCTCAGCTATCGGTACTGAAAGAGTCGTCACAGTCTCCAAAATCAGTGGGTGTAAGTTCCATCTTTTCATTATTCAATATAAACTAGTGAAAATTTGAGAAATTGGCCCAGTTTCTTAAACCCTGTGTTAAATTTTACTTAACAAATGTTAGCTAACAATTGAGTGCCTGAGTAAGAGAAGGGGCTAACCCACAAAAACAAAGTTTCGAGATAAGGTTTTATTAGATTATACGAAATGCACAGCAAAATTTTAAATATCAATTTATAGTCTTTAAATTAATTGCATATCAGAGTAAATAAGAAAATTTTTAGTATAATGACATTTTAAGTTTAATTGTTAATAAAAAAATCATCATCATCATCATCATTTCCCTTTATCCAGCTGTAGCCGGGTAGGGGCAAATATGGTTCCTCTCCACTTTCTTCGATCTTTCCACCACTCCTCCTCCAACACTGTGTCCCAGTCCAGGTTTCTTTCTATAATGCTGCGTTGGATGGTATCCTTCCATCTCAATCGTGGTCGTCCACAGCCTCTCCTTCCTTGCATTTGCATTTCCATCACCTTTTTTGGCATTCTTTCGTCGCTCATTCGCTTTATGTGCCCAAACCATCTTAGTCGGCTCTTCTCTATTCTATCATTCATTTTTTCCACTCCAATTTCTTCCCGGATTTTCTCATTCCTTATTTTGTCTCTTCTACTCTTCTGTATCATACTCCTCAAGAATTTCATTTCGGCTGCCTGTATTCGACTCTCATCCTTCTTTGTCATTGTCCAAGTTTCTGCTCCGTAAGTTGTTATGGGTACGTAATACATCTTGTACATAGTATCCTTTGCTTCCATTGGCACATCTTTGTCCCATAACATGTTTCTTACACTATGATAGAAACAACTTCCAGCTTGAATCCTTTTACTAATCTCAGCATCCAGTCGAGCATTCTCCATTAATTCATTCCCCAGATATTTAAACGTTTCCACTACTTCCAGGGGCTTGTCTGCAAGTCTAATCAGACCTTTCCCTTCTTTCTCCCCTCCAGTCATAACAAGAGTTTTACTGTTTTCTACACTTATTTTCAATCCACATTCTTCAATCTTCCCATTCACCACATTCAACTGTTCTTGAACCTTCCTGTCGTCTTCTCCCCAAATCACAATATCATCTGCAAATAACATCATGTTCATTTCTCTTCCTCCATATGCTGCTTTTGCTGTTCTCATGATGTCATCCATTACTATTGTAAACAGGATTGGTGATAGAACACTTCCCTGTCTCAGCCCACTAGTTATTTTGAACCAACTTGTCCTGCCAACTTGTGTTTGCACGCAACTACAACATTCCTTATACAATGCCATGATCATTTTTATTAATCCCTGTCCAATTCCTTTTTGCACCAGACTGTCCCAAACTTTCATCCCCCATTTTCACACCAGGCAAATGCTTGGGCTGTACCTTAATTAAGGCCACGGCCGCTTCCTTCCAACTCCTAGGCCTTTCCTATCCCATCGTTGCCATAAGACCTATCTGTGTCGGTGCGACGTAAAGCCCCTAGCAAAAAAAAACTTTTGTCCTAGGGACACTGTCATATGCCTTTTCAATATCAATGAAAGTCATCACCATATCATTCCCGTACTCCCAATGCTTTTCCATTAGTTGTCTCATAATGAAAATGGGCTCTATTGTTGACCTTCCACTTCTGAAACCAAACTGATTTTCCTGTATCTGCTTCTCAACCCTCAACCTTATTCTACTTTCCAGTATCCTTTCCATTATCTTAGCAACATGAGATATTAGAGTAATTCCCCTGTAGTTCTTCAAAACTTTCTTATCACCTTTCTTGAAAATTGGGATGATTATTCCTTTTTGCCAATCCTCAGGGACCTTCTTATTCTCCCAAACATTCCTGAGAACCCGATATGTCCACTGCAGGCCTACAGCTCCAGCTGCCTTTATCATCTCCACTGAAATTTCATCTATTCCAGCAGTTTTTCCATTCTTCATCTTTCTTACTGCCATTTCAATTTCATTCATTGTAATTTCTTTATCCATTTCTTTGTCAACTAATTGCCTTTCCTGGTCGTCCATTGAATGACTGTCATCCGTTCTTATGTTCAGCAGCTTCTGAAAATACTCTCTCCATCTATTTCTTATTTCTTCTGGCTTTGTTAAAATTATGCCACCTTCATCCTTCACAAATCTGGTGTTTACTTGATCTCTCTTTTTGTTTCTTAAGATACCATACAGTAATTTCTTGCTGCCCTGCATATCATCTCTCAATTTCTGTGTGAATAAGGCCCAGCTTTTCCTCTTTTCTTCCTCCACTACTTTCTTGGCCAAATTCTTCGCCTCCACATATTTTCTTCTACTTTCTTCAGTCTTAGATGTTTTCCATGCTTTCCATGCCATTTTCTTTTCCTTCACTTTAATCTTTACCCTATCATTCTACCAGTGTGTTTCTTTGTCTTTCACATTTCCTGATGTTCTACCGCACACCTTTTCTGCACATCCAACCAGTGCTTCCTTAAATCTTTTCCATTCCTCTTCAACATTCCTCACCTCTGTCCTGGGTACCAAGGGTTTTATTTCCCTTTGAAATAAAAAAATATTAGTTCAAAAATAAATCTGCATGCAAAGAAGATAATACTGTAAATTAGGATTTACCCCCTTCTTGGTTTTCAGTGTCACGATCTTCATTCACTTTCTTAGTAGTTGGTTTAAGACTTAAATATAGTCTGTGATGCACTGCTGGAATGTATGGCAGTAGACGCAGCAAATCTCTTGTGTTTTAAGTTATTAATATCCCTTCCTGATGGTTACAAGGTTGTCAGATTTTCCGGTGCTTATTTCAATACTTCATTTGTAAGCAACACTTCCATATCTATCCCTCTCTCTCTCTCTCCTTTTTTTTCGGAAAATATGAACTTTTGTCCATGACTCTGAATGTCAGTATGAGAACTTAAGGAACAGGAAACCTGGCTTGTCTTTTGTTACTTTTATTGTTGTTATTTCTCTACTCAATACTTAGTTTGTCCCTCACTACAGTGTTTAACCCTTTGGGGTCCAATTGATTTTCCACCTGCACCCTGCACAGGTCCAATTTGACATTAGGCAAATATGGGAAGGAAGTACTACTTAAGTAAAAAGCTGAATTTTTACATTAATAATACGAACTGCAAATTTATTTATTATCAGTGAAGTTAACCACATTATCAGCGATGTTTTTTCAAAGTATGGTACTTCCGGAAGCATTTGTTCGGGTGTAGTCCTGGGTTCCCTGGACAGGTCTCACAAAAAATGATGTCTCCTTTCTGCCTCCTTTCACTTTCCTGTCGGAACACATGGCACAGTCCTTGGTTTCTTTTTATCCTGGCGAGCATCTATGATGTGTGCTTCCAGTTCAGTCAAAGTTCTTCGTCACAGCTGCTCCGTCGGCCGCGCTTACGGGCATTTTTGTTCCTAACGTCCCCAACAAGCCCCATAATAACTCGGTCCCTGAATGTTTTGTGATTCACCTCGAGCTTATTTTCTGCCTTTTGTTGCAAATTATATAGGTGAAAACTGTTCACCGAAGCTACCTCCAACACCCAGCAGTACAATTTCCTCCACCACTTCAGGCTTTTCACTACAATACCATAAGATGAGCAGTAGTGATCAGCACGATCGACCCCTCCCATTTTGCCTGTGTAATCTATAATGGCACCAGGCTTCAAAATTCTTTCTTCTCCTTGCCCATTCCGGTTGTCACCATCAGAATCTGTCAACAAATCATCGTCAATATCCCCACTGTCACATAACTGTTCATAAATATCATTAGGCTCCATGCCGCGGCTGGTGGACGCCATGTTGATAACGAAAGTAAACTCAGCAGTGACAGTGAGGAATTATCTCCAAAGAAAACACAATTCAGCTTAAAGGAATGAACAGCAGATGGCAGTAGGCAAGAGATAAATGCCAAGGCTGTATACTGCGTAAAGCTCGGCGCCATTTCTGCTCCAGCATACGAAATATATAACCTCAAAGTTGTGTCGGACTAGGTCCGACATAGGACTGGAACTGAAAATTAATGATGTCGGACTGAGTCCGACATTGGACCCCAAAGGGTTAAGAGTGTTTTTAAATCCTTGAAGTCTGCATTTTCCATGTCCACTACTGTAAATGGTTTTTTGATCTGGGCCCTTTTAACAATGTTTCTCCATTTTTCGGGAGTGTAAACATAATCGCATACCTGCCAAGTATTCCGTTTTTTCCGTAAAATGTACAGATTTTGAGTGTGTTTTACAGTTGTATGGATGAACAACGTTATTTTACGGATTTTGAATATCCGCGCTTGGTTTTGCTTTCTGCGGTCAAATCTGAGTTTTTTGACTTTTGATAGTAGCTGGTAATGGAAAATTCTAAATTCCCATGGAGGGAATTAGATATTTTTCACCAATAGAGCATGTCAAAAATATATCAGATGTAAGGCTTTTCAGGCGAATTTCTAAGCGAGAGACCACGAACATGCTACGCTGGCGTAGGAGGGGGAGAGGTGATACTCCCACATGGCGTGTCCCAGGTGGCAGGTAGGGGGCTCCTAACCGGCTTGCTGGTGGACTTGAGGGAAATAAAATACCTCTCGCGGACCAAACACACACACACACACACACACACACCCCCCGTGGGTGGGGGAGGCAGACGAAGAATTCACCCTTGGTACCCCCTGCCTTTTGTAAGAGGCGACTAAAAGGTGCGACCAAGGGATGATCAAATTAGAACCATGAAACTACTTGTGATTAGTACCACCACGTGGGGAACGCCATGGTCGCTTTTACTTGTGCGTAGTACCACTACGTTCGGTACCAAATAGGTTTGTGATTAGTAGCAAACGAAGGCTCGATGGCTTTTACAGTACCTGTGATTGTATGTATGTTTAGTCCTCAGTCCGAAGGCTGGTTGGATCCTCAACAGTTCCACCATCAGCTGTCATAGATAGCCTAGGCATCACTGAAGAGGCGTACTAGGGAAATGAGGAGCGAGGTAGTTTCCCGTTGCTTTCCTCACCGAGCCAGAAGTTGCTATTACACATCAGTCTGCCAAGCCCACTGAAATGCATGCACCAACTGACCCTATGAGCAATATTTTCACACCATTCATAGCAGGGACTGGCTACAGAAGGAATGGCATTACTAGCATCACTCATACCTCAGTCACTTTCATTTTGTCAAAGCCAAGGATAAAGCTGAGACAGATCAATGAAAGTAACAAAATTGCTCTAGCCCATACCAGAAGACATAGCGCACTGTAAACACTAGGTCCCGCCAGCAAAGGCACTACCTGTGATTAGTAGCACTATATGAGTGACCCCATGGGATGAAGGAACCCATAGTTCTTGCTTGTCTATGATTAGTACCCACTATATAAGGAACACCACAAGACAGTACGAGTCCCTGTCGTTAGTACCTTTATGTGATGAACACCATAGGTTTGCGTTGCCTCTACTTAGCGCCGCAATATGCGAAACAGCGTAGGACTGTAATACATGTGCGAATTTCATTGCCTGTGAGTAGTACCAAAATGTGTGGAATACTGCGAGTCTACGCTACTCTTGATTAGTACAGCAACATGACAAATACCATGGTTCTACTTTCCTAGCGATAAGTACCATTGTGAGGGGCCGCGGCCTTGGATTTTGGACCCCTTTCGACTACAAGTATCATCGATTCAGTATTGTGCTGTAGAAGCCATCCCTTGGTCAGTACTGCTATTGTTCTACGCCAGCTTCTGTGCATGTGAGACACTGTGGGTCGGTTCCACTGATCATTTTAAATTCATATCCATCCATCCATTCATTCTTCGTCCTCATGTTTTGAATTGTTGTCAGTGGATGTTTTTGGAGCTTTTGTCATTTCATTTCGTCTCATTTCGTACCATTAGGGGTGGATGACCTAGATCTTAGGCTCCTTTAAACAACAAGCATCATCATCATACTTGTGTGTTGTACCATCACGTATGGAATACTGTGAATCTACGCTACTTTTGATTAGTACCCCAACATGACAAATACCGTGGTTCTACTTTACTAACGATAAGTACCATTATGAGGGTCCGTTGATGTGAATTTTGTACCCATTTAGCCAACAAGCCTCTTTGATTCAGGATAGTGCATTAGAAGTGGTCCCTTTGTGAGTAATACTATTTTTGTTAGCTTTTGGGTCGGATCCACAGATTGTTTTAACTTCGTATCCCTCCATTCATTCTTCATGACATCTTTTATTTTAGTCAGTGGATTATTTTGAGCTTTTAATTTGTCATTACATTTCGTACCATTAGGGGCCGATGACCTAGATGTTAGGCCCCTTTAAACAAGCATCATCATCATCATCATCTAGGCAAGAGGTAGTTTTCGATAGATCTCTATAATTTGAAGAAATATATACTATTTGTCCCGACAAATCATTGGAAAACAGTTCGTGTACAATTTTTATTGACGATGCCTCACTACTGTCAAAAGTAGAAACAATTTATTGCACAGTTTCATAGTGTTCACAGTAGTACTCTACTGTGTTAAGCCACGTTCCCCATCGGGTGAACACTGGCTGAGGAGGAAGAGGAAGCAAAGGTGCGTGATCTTTGAATTTTGCCATACTCAGTGGGGCCTTCACAAATATTTCCTTGACATTTGATATTAACCGTTCTACATCAGGAAAATTCTGCCGTATTTCTTCAGCAACTCTGTGCAATCAGTGAGCAAGACCCGTTAAATGGACTATTTTTGGGTAAAGTACCTTAAGTCCCCTAGCTGCTTTCACCATGTATAGTGCAGCATCGGTTAGTAACAGCAGGATTCATTCTCGCTTAACTTCACCGTTCCACAAAAGCTTCATGGCATTGTCGAAAAGTGTTGCAATTGTGGAATGGTTAGCTGCACCTAGAACCTCCGAACGAAGTAAATATACATCGCCCGGACGATGCACGAGAAGCGTACCAATTATAACATTCGCAGCATAACTATCACAAACATCTGTAGTTTCATCAACGGATACCCAGCCGCTATTGTTGCCTACACTAATTCTAATTTTTTGAAGTGCGTCTTCATAACAGAAGGGTAAATAACTTTTTTGCTATGTTGCCTAGTCTGGGATCAGAATTTTCGGAAGTGTTCGTTGTTCACTTTGTTAAGCAGAATATTGGTAGATACCAACATTTCGCACAGGTATTTTAAGAAATCAGAAAGCTTGGTTGATGATTTCGCTGTATCAAACAGAAGACTTTCGATTCGCGCAGCTTTTATTCTTAGCCGTAGCGCAGTGCTGTTGCACATTAAATTGCTTTATCGCCGCTACCTTAACTTCACACACTTTACAAAAGAGAATTGTTCTATCAGTACTGAACATCTCTTCACCGAACTCTTTCACGTACTTTCTTAACTTTACAGCTTCACTACACTTCACTTTCGGCATGATGGGGTTCACTGCAGTACTACAAGTGTGACCAATCTGTTGAAATCCGTTAATAGTGAAAGAGCAAGGGAGCTTTAACTCGACCCTGCAAGGAAGAACTGGGCGAGATATAACATGGCATTTCCTTGTTTGCTAATTGCTTCTGAGCTAAATATATCTACTGGAGTGACATCCTATGGAAAGACGGAAACAAACTATCGTCATGTTCCATGACCTCACGTGTACAGTGTCGCAATCTAACTTGTCCAAAAAGATGTGCTAAAAGACGTCTGTAGATGGGCACCTTCTTGAAATAAGGTCTTCTAAACCTGCTACCTGTCTGTTCTGGGAAAAGAAAGAAAAATATATCTACTACACTATTCGGAAATCCTGTGTTTGAAACTCGACTCAGATAACACGTATCTTGTTTACGACGCCTCAATTTAAACAAAAATGCTGAAATTATAACCAAATATGATCTTATATCACTAGAATGTGCAAAGTATGACCAAAACAATAAAAATGGCCAAAATATGCATTTATAGGCAACATCAAATTGCTTCAAATGTGGTCTGGGACCCATCATTCAAACTTATTTTTCAGATTTCGGGTAAAATAAGCTCAGGAAAAAAAAGGACTTTTACTTAACATCTGAACCTTACTGATAACCAAGTACAGTATTCACAAGTAGAAAAGAGCATCAGTTCGAGTTTTGTACCCTTGTTCTGCTTATTTTTAATGAAGCCTAACTGCATAAGAGATATCATCCTCATCCGTAGCCCTCCAGTCATTGCATACTGAGCAGGTGTCACTTGAAGGTGCATTAAATCCAATATTTAAGTTTTCATTAAAAACATGTAAGTATTTCTCATATGAAAGGGGAGGGCCTACGTCACTCTGTTCCTCATGTTGTTTGAGATAGTGTCTGTGC
The DNA here is from genome assembly GCF_040414725.1 of Anabrus simplex. Taxonomy (NCBI): domain Eukaryota; kingdom Metazoa; phylum Arthropoda; class Insecta; order Orthoptera; family Tettigoniidae; genus Anabrus; species Anabrus simplex. The sequence continues at coordinate 152,817,844 of NC_090270.1, forward strand.
ATTTCAGAAACTGATGCCAGACCTTATGTAGCTCTTATGTGGGTTTTTCTTCTAACGTATCTAGGAAACACGTTAATATGTTTACATGCAAAATTAAATAGACAGTCAGCTATTTTTTTCCAACACTTCCCACTTCTTCCTCTCTTGTCCTGACATGGTACTGATGCATACCTGCCAACCCTTCCTATTTACCCAGAAACTTTCCGTTGTTTTAACTCGTCTGATTTTCCAATTTATTTTTAGTTCTTCCTACTTTTGACAAATATAACCTCTGTACGGTCAATACTCTTCCCCTAGGATCAATTATTGTGTGCTTGTGTAATTTATGCATCCTCATTTTCAGTTGTATTTATTTGGCAAATGTATTGTCTGTCTTCTTCTTGTATCATGTTCCCCACTCACTACACCATCATGTTTGTTTTAAAGCTGGGAATTCAGGACGGCAATTGTTCTACAAGCGAGAGAGGCTAGCGCGCGCTAGCAGCTCCGTTAATCTGAACGAAAGATTGAGTTTGTTGTTCGCGCACTGTTAACATCATATCCATGTGTAGTTTCGTTGGAGTTGTAGGCCATGTGATTTTTCTTACAGTTCTGTGCTTTTCCCCCTGTCAGAGTTGTATGTTAATAATGTACGAGACATATTAATCTGTTTTGTATGTGGTAGTTTCACGTATTTCAGCGCATTTGTGTCCATTCTTAGTTCATAATGTGAATGAGTTAAATGTATTTCGGAGAGCTGTGTCGGTTACAGTTTTTGGCATTTTCTCTTCACATTATGGCCACAAAACGAAGCAAACTTTTTCTCCACGTGTTGAGAGATACCTATAAAAATGAATTTCCATTCATGTTACAGTCTAATAAAGGAAACTATTAAACATTTTGTTCAGTGTTTGTTACATTTTCTTGTAACCATTTTTTCCTTAGTTTAAGATCTTAAATTTAATGGTCAATTCGCCTTGTAACTCTAGGCCTTTTTTCATTGAGACCATGGCGCATTATACGCGATAAAATCCAAGAATTAAAAAAAAAAATCTTCCTATTTGTTATTTCTAAAAGTTGGCAGGTGTGCTGATGGGACGGAAGGTGACCCAGAAAATGAAGTACTTCCATTCTGTCTTGCTACCACTAAAATCGTCAACTCTTCCACATGAAGTAAGTATAAATAACCACCTAATCGATTAGGTGGTTATTTATACTTACTTCTTGATTAAACATCGATACGGTCATGAAATGGAGAACTTGTAATAACTCTTCCACATGATCGTTCTTTCATCCCACGTCTGGCAACTGAAGCACGCACGCTATTTAAATGCAGAAAAATTGTCACAAAAGGCTTTTAAACACACTTTAACATCTTCACCGCTTTCATATTTTAAGTAATACAGTAGAGTCTCGTTAATCCGAACTAACTGGGACCAGAGTCTGTTCGGATTACGAAATTTTCGGATTAATCGGAAAATATTTTCTAATAATAATGTTACTACTTTTACGTCACGCTAACTACTTTTACAGTTTCCGGAGATGTCTAGGTGCCGGGATTTTCTCCCGAAGGAGTTCTCTTACGTGTCAGTAAATCTACTTCCTCAAGGCTGACGTATTTGAACACCTTCAAATACCACCAGACTGAGCCACGATCGAACCTGCCAAGTTGGGGTCAGAAGGCCAGTGCTTCAACTGTCTGAGGAAAATGGTTTCTACAACACAGTACAGTACATACTGTAATTTGAAATGTCCATTCTTTAGCAGTTACATTAATAAAATACTGTATAAAATTACAGTAGGGTAGTTAAGAACCCATAAAGGAGAAAACAACATTGAAAATGACATTAGTGATTGGATGGAAGCTGACTGTTATCAATTACAAACAGACCAAGAAATTGTAGCTATGGTAGAGAAAAAACTGGAGTTGGTAAGGAACAGAGTGACAACGAAGTAGACCACAATGAACAGCTAGTGTCGCATTCAGATACTGCGGCCACCTTAGAAGTTACCGTACGCTACGTCGAGCACTACTCCGCTGCTACGCCCACTGATGTAGTGTTTATGAGACGCTGGTTTAACACTGCATCTTCGAGTAGGTTCCAATCATTATTGCAAAAGAAACTAACAGACTTTGTAAAGATAAATGACCAGTGATTGATGGTTTATGATGTGTAATTATGTTTACATTAGGTTATTCTAGTAAAATATGACTAATAAAATACAAGTAAATCTTCATTCTTATTATTATTATTAATCGATACGGCCACCTGTGGGCCACGTTTACACAATCTTCCTTCTGTCACGCAGACTGATACCCTTCTCTTTACACTCTCGCCAAAGATTCTTGAGTCTTTTGACTTCTTCTTGCTCGTTCTTCCACCGAGATGTTCCGTGGCTTCGCATGTTGCTCTTCAGACGCATCCCTCAATCCCGCAACCTTCTTCCTAAATGATGTCCTTTCTTTTATATCCTCCTCCTTGATACCTATTTCTGCCAAGTCATTGTGCACATGTGTAAGCCATCCCGGTTGTTTTTTCCACCTTTCCTGCAGAAGAAGTATCCTGTTGGCCAATCTCTCAGGGTTCATTCTTTTGATATGTCCATAAAACGTCAGTCTCCTTTTTCTCATCACAGTCGTGATTCTTTCTACTGTCTTGTAGAGCTCCAAATTCGATCTTAACCGGAATGTGTTTGGGTCACTCGTCGACTTTCTAGGGCCTAAGATTTTTTGCAAGAATCTTCTTTCTCATTTTTCAAGGACTGGGTCAGCCATCCTCGTCAAGGTTTCTGCTCCAAAATCTTCATTCTATAATATGTTCTTTCATTTCAGTAAGGAGAATTTTTTTAAAATTGAATATTTCAGTTCGGATTAACCAGACTTTGGGATTAACGGGGTTCGGATTAACGGGACTCTAGTGTAGTAATATGTTGCCTTTCTCTTAAGCTCACTTTCCTTTTTGCATAGGCTCTCTTACATGACTTCTGTTTAATCAGGCCAAACAAAAAAGCCTTTTCATTCTTCACTGTGCACGTACATCCTTCATCCATCCTCTTAGCTGGCACAAGTTTCTTTGTTTTATTACTCACATAAGCTTCACCACTGTTTCTCAATCTCTTAGCTACGGACGTCTTCCAATTTTCTTCGCTTTACTCACATTAAAACCACTGTTTGTGCCACCACAAGACATTGTACTCACACGAACACTACTATTTGTACCAATACAAGACATATTCTGGTTAGAAAAGTAACTACAGTACACATCACTCTCGCCCCTCTGCTCCAGTTGAGGCATGTGGGTTAGCCCCTTCTCTTACTAATTGTACAGCTTATTCCCAAGGTCCTCAGATTTCTGTGTGTATTTGGACAGACAAGGAACTATCCTACAACCACAAGTAGTGCGCAGGATTGCTAAGAGATACCAGCAACATGCAAAAACACGATAAAACAAATTTCTGAATTTTTCTGGGTTAGCCTCTTCTCTTACTCAGGCACTCAATTGTTATTAATTTAACACTTCAGTTAAAAGTACCCTGTTTCATGAACACGTTTCACACATTTCTTATGAAACAATTGTTAAAGACAAATTAACACGTTTCCATGAGATTTCTGAACATGTTTGGCAGTGAGCGTCTTGTTTCTTTACATAAAGTGCTCCTAGTGGTGTGTTGAAATACTATTTCATCACACATGGTTGACATTATTATAGGTTATGGTTAGCGGAGACCGCTAAGACGTAAACACAATCAAGTAAGAGGCAACAAAAGCGTTATTATGATGAATGTGAGACAAATGTTGTTATAGATTTAATTTGAAAGTATGCAAGTGTCCTTGAAAAATGAGAGAACAGATTGTTATATCACAACATTCTATATACTCTTACATGAGTGCAATCTTAGGCTCCTACATCACTGGAAAAATGCGATAATTGATATGTCTTAAATGACTTTCAGGCATTCTTTTACTGTTACTTTTACTTGTTAATGCTGCAATGGCAGCAGGAATTCTTTGCAGAATTCTACACACTCTTGTCTTGCACTCATGAACATATTTGCCTACAATTACTTGGAATGAGTCTGAAGCATAAGAACTGTAAACTACTGCCGTACTGGAGACACTGATAAGTTTCAATCTGTGGGAAACTCTGACCTGTTTTCAATTCCTTCTAGTACCTTGTTCATAATGGCTTTGGTAAATAGATATCTTTGTAGAAAACTCTTCTGGCAACTCTAAAAAGTTGATTTCTTCTTAGTATGGGTCGTCCTTTGCCTTCTTCAGTTTATAAATAGTCTTCATACAGCAGTAAAGCCTGACTTATATATTCTACGTGCTACTATTTTGAAATTTCAACAGCTGTTGAGAGGTTTAACACAGGTTGCTGCCTGTTAAACACAAGTATTAACATTTTGTTATAGTTAACAATTCTTGATGAGATGGCCATTTTGTTCAATTATGTGTTAAGTGTCCTTAACAGCAGTGTTAACACTAAACATTTGTTGAATAAACTGAACCGTTATGTTATTAATAGAGCCTGGAAGTTAGGCATTTATTTTTGGTTAAAATAGGAAGGCAAAAAGGCACTTGAAATACTGAAAATAGGCAGTACTGCAATTAAAATAGGCATTTATTAGGAGTGAAAGCAGTTGATTTACTGCATCTTCGAAGATCGCCGTTGATGATACCAGCGAATCATCTCTTTTCTCCAACTTCAAGATTGCTTCCGGTATCACACTATAATATACTGTTATAAATGCCAGATCATTGCTGAGTTCCTCATGGTCCAAGAACTTTTTTACCTCGCCAACTGAAGCAACTTCGTCTACTGAGACCGCCTGAAGTACCTCAAGTATCTTGTCCAAATTGTTGCTGTAATATATGACTGCTGAGATCCAGGTTCCCCATCTGGTGAGAACTGGCTGTGGAGGTAAAGGGAGCTCTGGTGCCACTTCCTTGAAAACCCGGATTCGGGAGGGTGTTTTTAGGAAGATTTTCTTGGTATTTGAAACTAACTTATCCACATGAGGATACAAACTTCTTATCTCTTCAGCCATTCTGTGCAGTCCATGGGCTAGACATGTGAGGTGGAGCATTTTAGGAAAGAGAACTTTCAAGGCTGTAGCTGCTTTTTTCATGTAAAGTGCCGCATCTGTGACAAAAAGTAGGACATCATCATGCCTTATTCCATCCGGCCAGTGTAACATTAATGAATTTGTGAACAACTGTGCCACTGTGGAACCATTTGCTCTCTCCATCTCTTCGATGGGTCAGTTCACTTTGCTTCCATAATTCCAATGATGACGTTGGCCATTTAACGTCCCATTGCATCCGTAGTTTCATCAGTGGAGATCCAGACCTTCTTTTCTGCAACTCTGCTTCGAATCCCCTGCAGGGTCTCGTCAAAGGAGATATTCAAATAGGTTTTTCTTAATGTGGATTTTGACGGAACTTCTTCTTTAGTGTACATCTGCAGAAACTTCTTGAGGGATTGATTTTCCAGTTTCCAGAATGGAATTTTCCCAGGCCAAGAAAGCTTTACATAGATCCAGGGAAAACTGAGATTGCCTGCTGGATGTTGTAACTGCTGTTGATATTAAATTGATCTTAGGACCAACAATATTTACCCTAGACTTATGTTTCGTTTTTGCAAAATGTTGAGTTATAAAGTACTTTTTTGCGTGATTAATAGATTCTCCACAGATTTTGCAAAAGAGTATAGCTCCATCAGTAGAAAGTGTATCCGAACTGAATTTGTGAACATCCGAGTTGCCTTTAACAAGTTCGAACAGTAGACTAACAGCTTCTTTTATGTTTGTCCTGTTAGACAGAAGTGATTTCCTTCCTTCCTCTGCATTATCTTATCATTTCGAAATCGGGAAAACCAGGTAACTACACATTGTCACAGCAAAAGGGGTGTGAGGAAGGAGAAAAGACGTACTTCCCTCATCCTCTCTCTTTCCTGGTATTCATTATGCTTGTGCATTGCTTTCACTAATGAAGGTTCTGGTATTTACAGAGGTCAAATGAATGGGTTGAGAAAATAAGCTTTCGAATGCCTGAAAACAAATAAACGATTTACAGGGAACAATATTCTAAATAGATGTTTGTGACAGCAATATGTAATTTAATTTGTGCAACCTTTTTTCGTCTTCGGGTATATGGAAATTCATTATGTGCTTTTTAAAATGTGTAAATCGCAGAAAAAATGCATTAGGATCAAAAAAGGCAAATAAAGGCTTTAAATCTTAAAATAAGCAATGGAAGCCAAAATAGGCACAAAAAAAGGCAAAATAAAAAGTCTCCACATTTCCTAAATGCACAAAAACGTATTTATCTCTATCTGATTCTTCAATATATCCAGTCAGATAAAAGAGGCATTTTGCCTAACTTCCGGGCTCTAGTTATTAATGTTGTATTTCTGTTACAATGAAAGTAAATGGTTATTCTGATGTACTGGTATATCTTTAATACTGAGTAAAATATGTAGTTATAATTTTTCCATCATTGTTGTTTTTCTGTCACTGCCCCTCCTCATATTGTCACCTGCCTGTAAAATAACTGCTCACTCAGCAACATGAGGTAAACTATTGGAAATTGACAAAGCTGTTAGTCACTAATCGAGGTGGAGGTGGGGAAAAGAACCACAGTGAAATTGAGTCATTGCTCTCATTGTTACCTTACCATTTAATAATTATTGTTCTTTATTTTATTTATTAAAATTGATCTTGTAGTTTATAGCCTTAATTTACCTTTGTTTAAACTTCACCAAGCTCGATAGCTCCAGTCGCTTAAGTGCGGCCAGTATCCAGTATTCGGGAGATAGTGGGTTCGAACCACACTGTTGGCAGCCCTGAAGACAGTTTTCCATCTTCTCCCATTTTCACACCAGGAAAATGCTGGGGCTGTACCCTAATTAAGGCCACGGCTGCTTCCTTCCCATTTCTAGCCCTTTCCTGTCCCATCGTCGCCATAAGACCTATCTGTGTCGGTGCGACGTAAAGCAACTGGCAAAATATTACTTGTTTAAACTTGCAGTGGCTTGTTAGGTATACTTCTAGTTTTATTAATTCACTGGCCTATACATTAACTGAACCTCACTTTACCTAAATGCTCTGGCAAAATTGTATTTTAATACAGTAGAAGTCCGCTATAGCGAGTACGGCATATAACGAACTCCGTTATAGCAACGACGTTTTTCTGTCCCCTCAAAATTCCTATATTAAACTGTGTATCGTTCTTCGGTTACAGCGAGAACACTATAACTGGTGCATCCGTTATTACGAGCGATTAAGCGGGCACGATTTTTTCCGTTGCCAATATTTATACACCCCAGCGATGATATTGCATGCGATCGATTACATTCGGCATCGTTTCCTCACTATGTGCACTAGCGATTTATCTCGTCTACATTCGAAGGCGATGTCGGAGTCGATTAGTAATACCCGCCGACAGCTGTTCCGTAAAGAAAATTCGAAATGAAAGAGAACATATTTTCGTAATAAATGCGTAAATAACATGTCCGATAACGGTTGTTAACTCGTTAAAAATAAAGACTGAAGTAAACGATATCTTCATTTTAATGTACACTGACTGACAGAGCAAATGCAACACCAAGAAGGAGTGGTTCGAAAGGGATGAAAGTTGGGGAAAAAACAGAGACGGCACGGACGAATAATTGATGTTTATTTCAAACCGATATGCAGGTTACACAATGCGCACGGCATCGACTCAGTAGGATGTAGGACCACCGCGAGCGGCGATGCACGCAGGAACACGTCGAGGTACAGAGTCAATAAGAGTGCGGATGGTGTCCTGAGGGATGGTTCTCCATTCTCTGTCAACCATTTGCCACAGTTGGTCGTCCGTACGAGGCTGGGGCAGAGTTTGCAAACGGCGTCCAATGAGATCCCACACGTGTTCGATTGGTGAGAGATCCGGAGAGTACGCTGGCCACGGAAGCATCTGTACACCTCGTAGAGCCTGTTGGGAGATGCGGGCAGTGTGTGGGCGGGCATTATCCTGCTGAAACAGAGCATTGGGCAGCCCCTGAAGGTACGGGAGTGCCACCGGCCGCAGCACATGCTGCACGTAGCGGTGGGCATTTAACGTGCCTTGAATACGCACTAGAGGTGACATGGAATCATACGCAATAACGTCCCAAACCATGATGCCGCGTTGTCTAGCGGTAGGGCGCTCCACAGTTACTGCCGGATTTGACCTTTCTCCACGCCGATGCCACACTCGTCTGCGGTGACTATCACTGACAGAACAGAAGCGTGACTCATCGGAGAACACGACGTTCTGCCATTCCCTCATCAAAGTCGCTCTAGCCCGGCACCATGCCAAGCGTGCACGTCTATGCTGTGGAGTCAATGGTAGTCTTCTGAGCGGACGCCGGGAGTGCAGGCCTCCTTCAACCAATCGACGGGAAATTGTTCTGGTCGATATTGGAACAGCCAGGGTGTTTTGCACATGCTGAAGAATGGCGGTTGACGTGGCGTGCGGGGCTGCCACCGCTTGGCGGCGGATGCGCCGATCCTCGCGTGCTGACGTCACTCGGGCTGCGCCTGGACCCCTCGCACGTGCCACATGTCCCTGCGCCAACCATCTTCGCCACAGGCGCTGCACCGTGGACACATCCCTATGGGTATCGGCTGCGATTTGACGCAGCGACCAACCTGCCCTTCTCAGCCCGATCACCATACCCCTCGTAAAGTCGTCTGTCTGCTGGAAATGCCTCCGTTGACGGCGGCCTGGCATTCTTAGCTATACACGTGTCCTGTGGCACACGACAACACGTTCTACAATGACTGTTGGCTGAGAAATCACGGTACGAAGTGGGCCATTCGCCAACGCCGTGTCCCATTTATCGTTCGCTACGTGCGCAGCACAGCGGCGCATTTCACATCATGAGCATACCTCAGTGACGTCAGTCTACCCTGCAATGGCATAAAGTTCTGACCACTCCTTCTTGGTGTTGCATTTGCTCTGTCAGTCAGTGTAATATACGGAAATTAAGTAAGAATGTGATACACCTCAAGAAATGGCAGAGTACAACACTGATTTCAGAGGATATTTCATATCTTCTCGCGTCTAGTTACGGCTATTGACATGTAAATTTTTCGCGTGGAGGTTATTTCTCTAAATGCGTTTCAAATATGTTTTCATGATAGGCTACATATACGGTTAGGTTAGGTGACGCTGTTTGAAGAAGAAAGCTGAGGTGTTTGCCACAGAAATCTCTGGAGTGATACCGTATTTTTCCGAATCCAAGACTTTTTTTCTCAGAATCTCATGCGAAAACTGAAGGGTTGTTGCATTCGTGGCCTAACAGTAAGTTAATTGATACCACTGGCAACTACAGCGGTAACCACGCTGCTTCTTTTCACACGCACAGAACTCGTTGAATAAACGACCGCCTCTTTATTACACATCGCTAGCCGCGACAACCGGTTGTGCAGTGCCTGTGTGTTTCTGAAACCTGCAGATTGGCATCAAAATACGCGACCCTTCGAATTCTTAGAAAAGCCATGGCTACTCAGTGGCAGAGTCATAACACGTCTATTGTACTTGACGCTTAATAAAATTAAGGTTTATAGACAGCAGGAATATTTTCGTGAATGATAGTCGTATTGAAAATATACGTGGAAAAGGTATTGCCGGCAAATTTTCAACGGGTTCTAGTCGATATTATGATGCTAATTTTAAGTTGATGTTTATTAAACACTCGAAAATGTAAAATAATTGTGCAGCCGCAAGAAAATGCGGCATAGGCCTAACTAAAGCCAGTATTTGGCGTTAGCGTGAAGACAAAGAGCTAAAAAATGCATACTGTACAAAAAATGCATTCAGTGGTCCGCAACAAGGATGCTTTAAAGAAGGCGAAGATGAAATTGTGAGGTATGTGCACGAAAAACGCAAGGGCGGAAGGGCCATACCGTGGCGCAATAAACTCGTTCGTTGACTTTCAACGTTCGCGATTAGGCCTATACATCGCTAGCTGCTGAATTTGGCCGAACCCGACAAGCGAGACGTGCTTGTAGTGGTAGCCGGTTATATCTGACGCTGCGCAAAAGTAACAGTTTTATAGGCAGCAAGAATAATTTCTTGATGGATCGTTGTATTGTAGAGACGCATGGAATAGGTATTGCCGGAAAATTTTCAACGATTTCTTTTCGGTATTATGATGCCAATGTTAAGTTAATGGTCCTTAAACCTGCGAAAATAAAAAATAATTGTGCAGCCACAGAGAAAAAAGAAATACGGCGTGACGAAAGTCAATGTCCGGCGTCTAAAAATGCGTAGGCCTAATGTACAAGGCATTCATATGATTTGACAAACTTCTTTTTGAGCCTGATTTAAATTTTTTCATCTTGGATTCGGAGAAATACGGTACTATATTTTTTTAAAAATGAAATTAAACATACACTTTCACGTATCGGATTACGAAAAATAACAAGGAAGCCGTAGTGTGGATATCATCTGCGGAAACACAAGTTTTGAACAAAACTATTGCCATTTCATACCGATTTTAATGTGCATGAAGGGTTTTCCGACTTTGATACAAAAATCGGATATAACGACCATCCGTTATAGCGAGTAAATTTTTCGCTGTTTTGAATTCTCGCTATAACGGACTTCTACTGTATTTTGTTTTTACCGTCTTGTTCTTAGATATTAATATTAGTAATTTTGCTATATGTGATGAGAGCTACTAGGCAAACCCTATTTTTATATTATGACTTACGCCAGAATGCATGTGTAGCATAAAACAAAACAGTTTCTTACCCTCTGGTTCATTCCTTGATACATTTTTTCTTGAACAAGCAGGAATTATTATTATTATCATTACTGTATTATTCGTCATGGTGATTATGTAGACTGTGGTTAACGTTGCTGCAGTTGCGGGAGTTTCATCTTGTTTACTGCTCATACTATCCTGCAGCTTCTGTTAGGAAACCAGGGAAGTCCAGCGACCCTTCTCCATTCATATTTTTCTTTCACCCAAGGTTGTTCCACTGGCCTTGCAGATGTATACTGTAGTTCCAATCCTTTTCTTACCCCATTTCAACATGAACTACCTGCTCATAACAGCACTGTATCTTATTCTTATCCTACGAATGCTGGCCAAGGCATCTGGACTGGGTTCTTTTGAAATACAGTAGCAAGGTACAGTATACAGTAATCAGTTGTGTTAAAAGTACAGTGGCAAAAGCGTGTATATTGCATGATGTCAACTAAACGAAAACTCGTAAGCATCAGGAAGAAAAAAAACCCAGAGTTTATGCATTTTGATTTCGACATTTTAACTTCCGAAAATATTTACCATGTATCATCCGAACATGTCACTTGAAGTGGCTCCGCCCCCTTTATTTTGGATAAATGGGGTCTACTGTATTTAGTATTTAGAACTGTTATGAATTTCTTCAAAACTTCCCGACAGTTTATTTTCTGTGTTATCATCATTTCCACTTATCCAGACAGCCATATTCAGACAAATATGGTTCCATGCCATTTTACATATGCATATGTGCACTAACTCTCTCATATATATTGTATATTCAGTGCGGATTAGGGTATGATGCAGATCCTATTCCCATGTGCTGTTCTTAACTGAATTAATTTATCATAATTCGGATCTCCTCCTCTGCGAACCATGTGACCTTGCCCTGGTGGGGAGGCTTGCGTGTCCCAATGATGCAGATAGCCGAGCCGCAGGTGCAACCATATCGGATGGGTATCTGATGAGAGACCAGACTAACGAATGGTTCATCGAAAGGGGGGTAGCAGCCTTTCGGTAGTTGCAAGGGCGGCAGTCTAGATGATTGACTGATACGGCCTTGTAATAATACTCAACATGGCTTAGCTGTGTTGATAATGCTACACGGCTGAAAGCAACGGGAAACTACAGCCGTAACTAACTCCCGAGGACATGCAGCTCTCTCTGTATGAATGATGTACTGATGATGGCTTCCTCCCGGGTAAAATATTCCGGAGGTAAACTAATCCCCCATTCGGACCTCCGGGTGGGGACTACACGAGAGGGGGCGATCATCAGGAAGATGGATACTGACATTCTGCAAGTCGGAGCGTGGAATGTTAGAAATTTGAATCGTTGTGGTAGGTTAGAGAATCTGAAAAGGGAGATGGATAGGCTAAAGTTAGATGTAGTTGGCATAAGTGAAGTACGTTGGCAGGAAGAACAAGATTTTTTGGTCAGGCGACTACCGAATTATCAACACAAAATCAAACAGAGGAAATGCAGGAGTTGGTTTTATAATGAATAAGAAAATAGGGCAGCGGGTAAGCTACTACGACCAGCATAGTGAAAGAATTATTGTCGTCAAGATAGACACCAAACCAATGCCCACCACAATAGTGCAGGTCTATATGCCTACTAGTTCAGCGGATGATGAAAAAATCGAAAGAATATATGAGGAGATAGAAGATTTAATACAATATGTAAAAGGTGACGAGAATCTAATTGTGATCGGAGACTGGAATGCAGTGGTAGGCCAAGGAAGAGAAGGTAGTACAGTAGGAGAATTTGGATTGGGATAAAGGAACGAAAGAGGAAGTCGGTTGGTTGAATTCTGCACTGATCATAATTTAGTCCTTGCCAATACTTGGTTCAAACACCACAAACGACAGCTGTATACGTGGACGAGACCTGGAGACACTGGAAGGTATCAAATAGACTTCATTATGATTAGGCAGAGATTCAGAAACCAGGTGTTGGATTGCAAAACTTTCCCAGGAGCAGACGTGGACTCTGACCACAACTTGTTGGTCATGAAATGCCATCTGAAGTTGAAGAAATTGAAGAAAGGAAAGAATGCAAAAAGATGGGATCTAGACAAGTTGAAAGAAAAGAGTGTGAGGGATTGTTTCAAGGAACATGTTGCACAAGGACTAAATGAAAAGGCTGAAGGAAACACTATAGAGGAAGAGTGGAGAGTCATGAAAAATGAAGTCAGTAGGGCTGCTGAAGAAATGTTAGGAAGGAAGAAAAGATCAACTAAGAATCAGTGGATAACTCAGAGATACTAGACCTGATTGATGAATGACGAAAATACAAGAATGCTAGAAATGAAGAGGGCAGAAAAGAATACAGGCGATTAAAGAATCAAGTGGATAGAAAGTGCAAGATAGCTAAGGAAGAATGGCTGAAGGAGAAGTCCAAGGATGTCAAAGGCTGTATGGTCCTGGGAAAGGTAGATGCTGCATACAGGAAAATCAAGGAAACCTTTGGAGAAAGGAAATCTAGGTGTATGAATATTAAGAGCTCGGATGGAAAACCACTTCTAGGGAAAGAAGACAAAGCAGAAAGATGGCAGGAGCATATCCAACAGTTGTATCAAGGCAAACATGTAGATAATTTGGTTCTGGAACATGAAGAGGCTGTTGATGCTGATGAAATGGGAGACCCAATTTTGAGGTCAGAGTTTGACAGAGCTGTGAGTGACCTAAATAGGAACAAGGCACCTGGAATTGATGACATTCCCTCTGAATTACTGACTGCCTTAGGAGAAACCAGCATGGCAAGGTTATTTCATTTAGTGTGCAAGATGTATGAGACAGGAGAAGTCCCATCCGATTTTCAGAAGAATGTTGTTATACCTATTCCCAAGAAAGCCGGTGCTGACAGGTGTGAAAACTACCGCACCATTAGTTTAGTATCTCATGCCTGCAAAATTTTAACACGTAGTATTTATAGAAGAATGGAAAAACAAGTTGAAGCTGAGTTGGAAGAACATCAATTTGGCTTCAGAAGAAATGTAGGAACACGTGAAGCAGTCCTGACTTTACGTCTGATCTTAGAGGATCGAATCAAGAAGGACAAGCCCACATACATGGCATTCGTAGATCTAGAAAAGGCATTCGATAACGTTGATTGGACCAAGCTATTTATGATTCTAAAGATGATGGGGATCAGATACCGAGAACGAAGAATTATCTACAATCTGTATAAAAATCAGTCTGCAGTGATAAGAATCGAGGGCTTTGAAAAAGAAGCAGCAATCTAGAAAGTAGTGAGGCAAGGCTGCAGTTTGTCCCCTCTCCTTTTCAATGTTTACATAGAACAGGCAGTAAGGGAAATCAAAGAGAAATTTGGAAAGGGAATCACAGTCCAAGGAGAAGAAATCAAAACCTTAAGATTTGCCGATGATATTGTTATTTTATCTGAGACTGCAGAAGATCTCGAAGTTGCTGAATGGTATGGATGAAGTCTTGGGTAAGGAGTACAAGATGAAAATAAATAAGTCCAAAACAAAAGTAATGGAGTGCAGTCGAACGAAGGCAGGTGATGCAGGAAATATTAGATTAGGAAATGAAGTCTTAAAGGAGGTAGATGAATATTGTTACTTGGGTAGTAAAATAACTAACGATGGCAGAAGTAAGGAGGACATAAAATGCAGACTAGCACAAGCAAGGAAGAGCTTTCTTAAGAAAAGAAATTTGCTCACTTCAAACATTGATATCGGAATTAGAAAGATGTTTTTGAAGACGTTCGTGTGGAGCGTGGCATTGTATGGAAGTGAAACATGGACAATAACTGGCTCAGAAAGAAAGAGAATAGAAGCTTTTGAAATGTGGTGTTACAGAAGAATTCTGAAGGTGAGATGGATAGATCGAATCACGAATGAAGAGATACTGAATCGAATTGGTGAGAGGAGATCAATTTGGCTAAATTTGACGAGAAGAAGAGTTAGAATGATAGGACACATCTTAAGACACCCAGGACTTGTTCAGTTGGTTTTTGAAGGAAGTGTAGGGGGTAAGAACGGTAGGGGTAGGCCAAGGTATGATTATGACAAGCAGATTAGAGCAGACGTAGGATGTAATAGTTACGTAGAAATGAAAAGGTTAGCACAGGATAGGGTGACATGGAGAGCTGCATCAAACCAGTCTATGGACTGATGACTCAAACAACAACAATTCGGATCTCTGTTACCCTTAGTTCATTCTTAATCCCTGGGTTTGTTTTGGCATTCTTTCATCCTCCATCCATTTATATTTCCAAATAGTCTTGGTTCGCTTTTGTCCTTTTTATCCCCATGTCTCTTCCCTAGCAATTAATTTTCTCTGTGTGTGTCTTCATTTCTCAGTCTTATCTCCCTTTATCTTCTATAACAGTGTTCGGCAACCCTTCCTAATCACAACACGCCCATGACTCAATGTAGCACACCAGAATATTATTCCTCTCAAAAACGTATATGACACGATTAACCCGTATACTGCCGAGTGAAATTTGGAGCTTTTACTATTCATATGTTCAACCACTCAGCATGGGAGAATTTCCACTACCTGGCTATTCTGTGCTGCAGGAGGAGTATAGCACTAAGCATGCAATGAGTGCAGACTTTTAGTTAATCAGGTGTATCTGACAAATGTTTCAATGAATTTTACCAAAATTTCTATAGTTTGTTATTATAACTTTTTTAAATGTTATTTTATTTATTTTATATAACTGTTAGGTTCTTCAGTCTACCAAAACTAATTTTTGAGTATCGGTAAGAACTTAAACATATGGTAAGAGTATTACACCTGAAGAAGAAACAAGTTAATTAAAATAGAATGACATGTTATGTTCTTAAAAGAACATAATCAGGTTCTATCAAATCACACTCAAATATTTAGAACAGTATGAACAATTATGTTTATTTCTGTATTAATACTCCAGCATAGAATGCAAGGTGATGAAAGATCATTGCTTTGTCATTGGCAACTCCAGTTGGCCAGTTCAGTTCATTGACCTTCACTGCGCCATGCACCCTCACCCTGGTTAGGTCCATGACATGCTGAATTTTTACTTCTAGGCGTCTTATTTTTAGTGTTCCCCCCCTTTTTATATAGTTGTCGTAGGCCTTCACGGTCAAAGTCATGGTGGTTTGATAAGGATAAGTACTTTAGTGGCAGGAAGAATGAATTATGATGTCCAGGTTGTCTTGTAGTCCCCTCAGAGCACGGAATTAGTGTTTCATCAGGTTGTGCCGGGTAGGAAGATAGGCCTGGAAGTTGGGGTCAGATAGACTGGTTAGGAGGATTTGAAGCTATTTGTAGGGGATGTCCAGATTATTGGGCTTCAGGTTCATTACTAGATGGGCTCTTGAAACAGGTTATGGATTTTCTAGAACTCTTCCCACTCTTCCTAAATTCTTCCACTCAGAATGCCTTCTACTGTCGTTTCTGAGAATGTTACATGGTTATACACCAACATCCCTCACACAGACGGACTAAGGGCCATAGAGTCCTTCTTGAACACATGACAATCCAGTGCCCTTCCTCATACTTCCTTCCTCATCTGTCTCACACAATACATCATTACCCTAAACATTTTCAACTTCCTGGACGATTATTCCACCAAATTCATGACATTGCTATGGGCATCAGGATTGGCCCTTCCTATGCTATCCTCTTCATGGGAAAAGTAGAAAAGGATATCTTTACTACAGTGGAACCTCGATTCTCCGTTTTTGGCGGGATTACTGAAATAAAAAGTACAACACGGGAAAACGGAAAATCCGGGAACGAATGAACCCTCAACAATTTGGCTAAACGTCACAAAAATGAAATACATGTTTCTGAGAGCAAGGCATTGGAGACATATTGCAGCCCAGGCTCGTCCCTCTCCCCTCGACCCACCTTGCGCGGCTTGCTGACGTACGGCCGATAAGTGCTAGAACTGGGGTGATAGCTGTGCTAGGCTTCGTTCCGTCAGATCGCGACACTAACTATCACCCTTGTGTTACTCATCGTATATACTTCCTCACCTCATACTTCTGACTTAATTATATAGATAACAGAGCGCTGGAATTTTACTCCTGTTTACTTCTGCATCCTTGTAGGAAGACACTGCAGGGCTGCTGTTATAGGAGTAATATAGTTTTCTTTTTATAGGTGGGTCTGCTAAAATGAAATGAATTCTTTCAAGTTTAGTGTTCTCTTTTGTTGCTTGGAATCGAACCACCAGGAAGCTAATTAACCAGTGAACAGTGGGTACGACCACTATAAAATTCAACATGTTTATTTAATAACAATAATAATAATAGTAATAATGGTGCAAAGCATCTGTATAGGCTTGAGGGTGATCTAACGGAAATAAAATGAATGGTGAAGACATCATGAATACCCAGTCCCCAAGCCAGGGAAATCAACAGTGTGAAGGGGTTGATTCTGAAAATTAAACCGGGCCTATCAGACCAAAGTCATACATTCTATCCATTTAGCCACAAAGTTGGTCTTTAATTTGCTAAACCTTAGGCTACCATCTGCACTGATCAGTTGTTGAGTGTTGGCAGTAGCAGAGGCCAGGGCAGCAGCTTGCAAAGCAGCCTTGACAACACAGCAGGCTTCTCCGTTGACTATTGGCTGCAGCTCAACTGTCGAAAGGTCTTAAGTCTTAAGTCTAGTGGTAGCCCGCATCTTGATACCAGCATGTGCCACTGAGTCCCATGAATGCCACATATTCCAAAAATTGTATAGCTGAGAGGTTGAAAATAGGGTACAGTTCTTAGAGAACAAAGGATCACTGAGGTTTTGGTGTCACGTTCAGATATCTATGCATTATGCATCCTTCATACTTGTGTGCTCAAATTATCAATATGGACCATGAAGCTGATAGAGCTGCTTTTATACTGATGCTACGTCGTTCAGGGTAACATGTTTTACTCCTGTGATTTACTTTCTCTTATACCATTTCATTTAGTACTAGGTTTTCAGCCTATTCTTGTGTGATGTGTTTTGTTGTTGTTGTTGTTGTTGTTGTTGTTGTTGTTGTAATTTGATATGTGCTGTATGGTAGTGATTCTTCGGGTAACTGCTGTCGGGGATTTATTTAAGCTAGGTTCTTGACCCAGTAAGATATATGTATCATACCCTGCTTTGTAAATGCCTATGTGTGGTATTTATCGTCAAGCTTGATGCTGTGAGATTGGAGTCAGAATGAGTAAGTTTTGATATTGCGTGATCTTCGTTATGACATGCTGTTTTGGGCGGTAGGATTTGGGCTAAACCGATGGCTATATCCCCGTTATGAGTGGTGTACCCAGATTTTGTGCGAAGTTGGATTGTGGCACATAAGGATTGAGATCAGGATTGTACGTTATGATGAAAGAGTGGTTATGATAGACCGAAACCTTTGCTGTCTGAAGGAGGAGAGTCTAATTTATATTCTTCCCGGGAATTTATTTTATTTTCTACATGTGTGTTTGTTTTTTCCATTTGAGTTATCTCCTTTTGATTGCCGATATGTTAATATTTTTTGTGGCTCCATAGCAACCGGTTGCTTATTTATTTTCCTTGTAACTTGTGGGGGCTGCCATATTGCTCTGGTTACGAGCGCGAATCACTTCCTTTTTTTACTTTGAGATCATGCCTTTTTGTGACGTCCTCTCATCCTAAATTTTACCTTAACTTTTATTCTGGGTGGGAGATTGTTAGAAGACGATTTGTTTTTCTTTTGAGTGTGGGTGTTTTATCTAGTCTGATCGGTGCCGATATTTTTATTCTGAATATCATACAACCAGATAATTCTTATGAATGAGATGGAATATCAGTCACCGTAGACGTGATATGCTATAATATCATGCTACAAAGATAAGTGAGCAAACGACTTGTGAAATGAGTACTAAGTGTCTTGGTTGGATGGCACAACTGTGCCCTAATTTTATTTTTCTCCTAAATTTTCAATTTAATAAACTTATGTGTTACTCCTTATTCCTTCTTTCCTTTTAGTTAGTAAGGTCTGTTATTTTGTTGGTATCTCTGGTGGAGGAGAAGGGGTCTAACTTGACTGTATTACATCTGCCTTGGTCGGGGTCTACACGGGCCTATGCATGAAGTCATTTAGCACTAGTGCGTTCACGTCTCTGTTGGTGTTGACTTAGGCTAAGGGTCAGGGTCTGTTTCCCAAGTCAAACAGTTAACTAGAAGTAATTTTAAATTTTCTAATCTAATAAAATAAAGCACATTAAATACAAAAACACCCATCAGGATGGTGAAATCTGTTTTTTTAATCTTCCATTGTAATTTGGTCACCAATATACTGTTCGTAGTCAGTTGTTTGAAATCTTGTATCGTGTAAATTAGGCTTACATCGATTTTTAAAGGTTATGTTGAATTCAAGAATATGGTTTTGAATGTATCGATTCTCAAAAGTTCTCGAATGCGTTATATTCAGTTCTGCCCATCACTAATCGCAATGAAATTGGAAACAGAAAAAATATAATCAGAACTTCGGAAACTGCACTTATTCATGACCTTGAGTTCAGCTGGAAAGCACACTCGCTGTACAAGCCAGTACGAGCGGGAAATTATACAAACATTTTAAATGTAACGTGCACAAATAAAACAACTGTGGTTTTTATAACATTTTTACACAAAAATGTAAAATTCCCAATCTTATATTAGGGCCAGAACAGTAATAGTCAATCGCAAAATCTTCCATGGCTTTATGTAGGCCTATGTAAGTTGCAACATCTGTTCTGATCTCTATATCATAATTCTATACGATAATATTAAAATACTACATTTGTGTTAAGAAAGAGCAGTTTCAATTCCTGCCTCAAATCAATCAGTCAATCAATCAAAGCCCAATGACTGTACAGTGCTCTGAGGTAAGTGTCGAAAACCTGTTTGGCGATGCAATTGAAAAAAGTAAAATTTTAAAAATCTAACCTTAGATATAATGTGGACATTTTACAAGTACAAACATTTGACGAAACTCATTCCGTCTTCAAGTAGAGCTGTCTAGATGCACTCTGTCTCCTTCCAGTCATTGTGGCCAATCTCTACTTTATGATTTTTGAGGATTCTCTAAACAGTACCACCCGAATGTGATGCTAAGATGGTCGCTAATGCATGTTCAGCGCCGATCGCTTTTCGAGTACAGTACTTGCTCTAATTATCACGACGACAGGGCATTAATACCAAGATCTGTAAGTATGCCATATCCGTCCTTTCGTGAGATACAGTGTCTTGAAAAAAGCTTGATAGAGGATTTAGCATTGATGGAACTGAAATTTCTGGACAGTTGATCCAGAAAATTGTTTCTTCGAAGAACAGATAATGCGGCTTTTTTACAATGTGATTTAATTAAGATGCTTGCGGGACCATGTAATTTGAACGAATAATCCAGGAAAGTGTAGTTTCCGGGAACTTATAATCGAGGTTCTACTGTACTGAGCCTCTCCAACCCTTAATCTGGTGGAGGTTCATAGATATTTTTCTCTTCTGACAGCATGAAGCAAGCCTAATTGACTCATTCTTCTACTGCCTCAACTCTATTTATTACAATGTCCATTTCACTTGGCAGATCTCCTGCCTGCTAGGATGGCAGAATTGACACTGTGTAAGTCAACGTCAAACAGTATCTCCATTACAAGAGTTTCACATTAGTTACTTCCTCTGGCTCAAGGGCTGGGTGTTTGTACTGCCTTCAACATTGAATTAATCTTGGATAGGCCCCAATTTACACAAATTTCATGTTGCCTATATTGCATCAACTTGAAAGACCTGCAACAGGCCTCTTCGAAAGCCACATTCTACTTTTTTTTTTCTCACTAGTTGCTTTACGTCGCACCGACACAGACCAGTCTTATGGCGACGATGGTACAGGAAAGGGCTAGAGTGGAAAGGAAGCTGCTCTGGCCTTTATCAAAATACAGCTCCAGCATTTGCTTGATGTGAAAATGCGAAATCATGGAAAACCATCTTCAGGACTGCTGACGGTGGTGTCTGAACCCACTATCTTCCAAACACGGGATATTGGCCTCACTTAAGCGACTGCAGCTATCAAGCTTGGTAGTAGTAGTAGTAGTAGTAGTAGTAGTAGTAGTAGTAGTAGTAGTAGTAGTAGTAGTAGTAGTAGTAGTCATGGATCCAAGAAGTCAAAAGGACGTGAAGAAAGCCCAGATAGATATATCAGAAATATTAGACGGAAATCTGTTCCGTAAAAAAGTAAACAGATGTGTAGTACAGCCAGAGAATGAAGTTCCAAGGAGACCAAGAACCAAGTGGACTGAGGAAGAGAGCCCACGAAGAAAAAAATGAAAGTCATATCAAAGACCAGAAAAGTGATCATAAAAGTCCTGCGTGATCCAACAGGATCCACACTCAAAAAATAACAATAATAATAATAATAATAGTACCCATATCACATGAAACAATCTCTACCATTCAGCCTTACCATCTGGCACAAATTACTTCATTAAACCTCTAAAGTCCATCCCTCCCAAAATGACTACACAGTGACAACCTGAGAGAGGCCCATGCCAGTAGGGGTTACCCCACCTGGTTGGTTATCCACTAGATCTCCCGAGCCATGAACTCTGTCCCCAGACTCCCTAAGCAGCCTAACCCCCTACCCTTCATAACTCTGTATTATTGTGGTCTACACAAATTCAGTCACATTTTAAAACAAAAGCAAAGCAAAGTCACTTCCGTACAGGCCATGAAGGCCCTTGGAGGAGTGGAAGGTAAAGGCTTCCACCATTGTTAACCTCGGCACGTGATAGGGTAGAGTGGTTAGCTCTACGCCCGGCCTCCTTTGCCCCCAGGAATTAACGTGGTACTCATTTTTGGTGTAGGCTGAGTGAACCTCAGGGCCATATGCACCTCCGGAAGTGGAAATATCGTTTCTTAAATTTTACGACTTCCTGGCGGGGATTCGAACCCATGTCCTTCCGGGCGAGCCGAGCACGCCTTTACCGCCTCGGCCAGGAAGCCCCCACATTTTATAACAAGCATTCAATTTTCATTTATCTTCACTGTACACCCAGAAGCCCCACAGTCACATCCGTGCACCTACCTAACCTGAAAGATATTCCTACCTGCTATGAACTACACCAACCCCCACCCCCTTCTGGCTCCTTCCCGTATATATCCAACTGCTGAAAGACCTGCCGACTACAATTACCAAGCTACACTTTTACATGTAGCATAACCAAAAATTATTACCCCATACAAGGTCGTTATGACTAGTTCGTTCAACATCATTTACCAGATTCAGTGCAGACTCTGCTCAGGTTTCTACATTGGCTTAACTACCACACTCTACTCACATGACTATGCAGTACCTGCAAAACACCTAATGTGGATCTTCCTGTCCTCATTCTCACCTGCCGCCATCAAATTGCTTTTGTTGTTTCATAGTTAAAGTCCTTGAACGTTTTCTCCCACCTTCCCACCCTCTTGCGCTTAACTGGTGCTCAGGTCTAAGGAAGCACCCAGCCTAAACTTTGGATAACTGCTCGTGTATTCTATTCTCTTGTTTGTCTGTCTCCCCAAACCCCCTATTTCACAACAGCATCCATTTGTCAACAATGACCACTACCATTATTCTTCTATCCTTACTGACCAAGGCTACAGCTAAAAAATGTTTTACCGGGCGAGTTGGCCGTGCGCGTAGAGGCGCGTGGCTGTGAGCTTGCATCTGGGAGATAGTAGGTTCGAATCCCACTATCGGCAGCCCTGAAAATGGTTTTCCGTGGTTTCCCATTTTCACACCAGGCAAATGCTGGGGCTGTACCTTAATTAAGGCCACGGCCGCTTCCTTCACATTCCTAGCCCTTTCCTGTCCCATCGTCGCCATAAGACCTATCTGTGTCGGTGCAACGTAAAAGCCCCTAGCAAAAAAAAAAATGTTCATGTATGTCTTTCTTTTGTGTGTACTCTACCTATGTGTTCTAAAATGGAAGGTTGCTGCTGTCCATCTGTTTTGTATAAGTATGTATATTTCACTCCTGCTAGCTTTCTCACCTGAACATTAATGGTGACTAACTGTGTATTTTACCTTTTAGCGTATGTCTTCCAAGAGCCGAACCAGTCAGAGAAGTCGCAGATCTGTCAGACGAGATGCAAGACTAGGAACTCCATCACCTGCTAGATCAGAAGGTTAGCAATAACATCAGATCACTTTGTGAAAATGTGGTGTTTTATATATCTGGAAACAGTTAAGAGAAATTGTAGTATTCACTCCTTATATTTTCAAAAGAACATGAAAATAGGAAGTAGATTTAGCTTTGTAGTTCTCTATTCTGCTACTCTTTATTCTAGAAGACCAAGTGATCAACAATGAATGGCTAATTTGATTCTTGTGTTGAAGGGGTTTGTTTTGAGAGCAGTTGCCTCATTGCTGCCTTGCATTTCTGTACGCACCTGCCCCAAAAAAAATTTTGAATACATACAATCAACCCCCATAAATTGCCACCCGATATTCTGCCACCCTCACTTATCGTCCACAACAGGCAACAAACAGTTACATTAATGGAGGTAACATAGTAACTACCTCGATGTAGTGTGCATACCGCCATCCGCCATTGGTAGCGTAGGTACAGAAATGTCATACACTTTTAAAAGTGTACTCGACATATCGCCAGTTGTTGATTTAAAATTATAAGCATGAACTCGGTGACTTTGCATTCAAATAAAAATATGACTCTAAACCTAATCCGTTAGGAATGTGAACAGGCTAGGTGCTACCAACCCTCATTGGTACCTCATAATATTGAGTGGTGTAGCACAAGACATTTGCTGTACCTGTTACGGAAGAATGATCATAGCATACACCAGACATTTCCTTGTGGTTTATTATTGTGGACTGTTTCTGAGAATAGTTTAGGAGCCCTTGTCAAAGCAATTTGAGGGTAAAGAGCTTAGCAATAGCTCACCTAGACCTGTTCTGTTCTTCAGACGTGTCTGCACTTTGCATGCTAGTTTCTACAATGAATAAACGAACAATATTAAGTGTAAGAGAGAAGCAAGAAGTCTATGTTTATAAAGAAAAGTGTCCTCCTGCTAGTCAGCAGAATATTACAGACCATTTTTCAATGTTGTGGGCATATAAGCAGACAAAGTGTTGGAATCCTTCTAAATAAGAAACATAAGTAGATGGATGAAACATCTCCTTTAGGCAATAAGAGTTAGAAGTGTGAGAAGCTAGGAGAAGCTTTGGTTGTTTGGATATCCCAAGTCAATGTTCGAAATGAAACTGCAACCAATGAGGTGGTTAAGGATGTTTCTTGTTGACAAATTAGGTGTTACAGACTTGGCATACAGCAGTGGGTAGCTATTTTGTTTCAAAAGACGCTGTGGGAAAACGCGGCATGTGATGCATAGTGAGACATCAGAAGTTGACCTGGTGGTTGTACAAGAGGGCTGCCACCGAGCTCGATAACTGCAGTCGCTTAAGTGCGGCCAGTATCCAGTATTCGGGAGATAGTACGTTCGAACCCCACTATCTGCAGCCCTGAAAATGGTTTTCCGTGGTTTCCCATTTTCACACCAGGCAAATGCTGGGTTATACCTTAATTAAGGCCACGGCCGCTTCCTTCCCACTCCTAGCCCTTCCTTGTCCCATCGTCACCATAAGACTTATCTGTGTCGGTGCGACGTAAAGCAACTAACAAAAAAAAAAAAAAAGAGGGCTGCTGAAACCTTTCAGCAATCATTAAAAAATATGATGCAACCGATGTGAACAATGTGGATAAAATTGCTTTATTTTGTCATATGCATCCTGAAAATACAATATCAAATGCTACCCTCAGAGGTTGCAAGAAATCCAAGAACAGAATAATCATTGCATTTTGTACCAATGCCAAAAGGAAGGTGGCAGTGATCGATAAATCTGCTAAACCTTGATGTTTCAAAAATTTTAACATATTGATTTTCACTGATTATAAGAACAATAGAAAGGCATGGTTGACAACTGTGAAATTTGACAAATTGATCAAAGATTTCAAAAATAACATGAGAATAAAGATGATGGTATAAAATTTGCACGTAATATCTGTCACAGTATTGTGTGAATGCAAAACCTACATAAATTTCAGTAGAAGTCCCTTATAACAAGAGTTCATAACGGCGAACAATTTACTCGCTTTAGGATTGTCGTTATATCCAATTTTTCGTAAGATTTGGGGGAGAGACTCCACACACATTAAAATTGATATGGAATGGTTATTAGTTTGTTCAAAACTTGCGTTTTCACAGATTTCCATACTGTGGCTTACTCGGCAGTAATTTTTCTAATTCGGAGACAACTTGAAATCGTATGTTTAATTTCATTCTGAAAAACTGTAGTAGTATCACTTAGTGGCTTCTGTGGCAAATGTTTTAGTTTTCTTATTCAAACAGAATTATTTAACGTAACTTAACCTACATATTTCAAACGCCAGTAGAGTAGGCCTAATGCTAACATTTTTTGCTATAAATGTACATGGGGATAGCCTTTTCAAAATTGAACCAGATGCGAGAAGATACAGCGAAACCTCATTTGTGCATTTCGCTTAGCACATTGCCAATTTAAAGTCCTGATTCATGTCATATTAAATCTGTATAAAAATACTTCACTTATCACGTCACAAATTTTCACTCTAACCTCTTAGTAGGATCACATTTTTCCCAGCCCTGAAAATCTCTTGTGAAATGAACATGATTTCCAACACAGATTAAAACCCTTGCAACAGGAGGCTGGTCGAAGAAAGTTCCGCAAAATAGAAATTGACTTGAATTCCTTAACTTTGCAGGGTAGATTACCCCTTTGGGAAGCAAGTCGTCAGCCTCTGGAAAGTTCAATTTTGTTCTTTGTTTTCATTGATATTACCGAATAACTCAGAAAGCCTCTATTGTGCTGTATTTTGCATTCCATTCAGAAGTTAGAAATTTATTCTGTGTTGAGTGACACAGTGAAATGAAATGGCGTATGGCTTTTAGTGCCGGGAGTGTCCGAGGACAAGTTGGGCTCGCCAGATGCAGGTCGTTCGATTTGACCCCTGTAGGCAACCTGCGCGTCGTGATGCGGATGAAATGATGATGAAGACGATACATACACCCAGCCCCCGTGCCAGAGAAATTAACCAATGATGGTTAAAATTCACGACCCTGCCGGGAATCAAACCTGGGACCCCTGTGACCAAAGGCCAGCGTGCTAACCATTTAGCCATGGTGCCGGACAGTGATACAGTGAAGGGTAGCGAATATTTTTCACGTGACTGCCCAGGTACGGATTACGAACATAATCGTGTGAGATTGACTAGCATGGTGTATATTTGTGTAGCCCAGTTAATGGGTACTGTAAAAATTGTGATGAAGACAAAATTAAAATCCAAGTAGTGGACAGACATCTTTCAATGAAGGCGCGTATGTTGAAACTCACACCTTCGTGTTTCGACTCACATTGATCAAAGTGTTGTAGCATTAGAGATGATGGTCAAAGTAATCCTCTCGCACATGTCCGAGTTCAACCTCCAAATAATTCATGGTCGAAGAATGTGACCAGCAAACGACGTTTAATAAGCCACTGATCTGAAATATAAGGCTTCATTGTACATTTGTTTTAGAAAGAGTGTGTGTGATCTGTAAATAATGCTCTGATACTTTTATCTGCCCCACTGCAAATGTTTTTATATTTCTTGTCTGGTGTTTTTCTCACTGTTATTTAATATGCCCCAGTGGAGAAGGTTTTCATATTTGTTCTCTCGTATTTTCCATTCCTTGTAATATTCTCATCTTTAGAAACGATAAATAGCCTATATCCTTCACTGTACCTGTACATCGTAAAATGCACGCTTGTCGGGAATAGTAAAAAAAAAAAAAAAAAAAAACCATATCAAGTGTTCACATATCCCTGTTTGATACTTCTGATTCATGTATTCAATAGTTTTTCTTACTTAACACATTCTCTTTCCTTGTCCCGTGCAGAAACGTCCTAATGAGATTGTACTGTATAAAACCTCTAAAATCAGTCATCTACTCTGTGCCGTATTTTGAGGTGTATCACATTCTTACTTAATTTCAGTACATGCCATTTAAATTAAGCGATCGTTTACTTCATCCTTTATTTCTAACAACTACAATTATTGGCCATGTTCATGCATTAAAATACGGAAACATCTTCTCTTTCATTTTCGAATTATGTTTACAGAACTCCAGTTAACAAGCATTACTAATAGACTCCGACATCCCCTTCGAGTTCGAATGTCGATGAGAGAGCTCGCTAGTACACATAATGTGAAAACTATACGGAAGATTATCGATTGCATTCAATATAATCGCTGGAGTGCATAAATACAGTAACTGAAAAAATAACTCGTGCTAAATCGCTCGTAAAGACAAATGCATTAGTGATAGGGTTCTCGCTGTAACCAAAGGATAATGCACAGTTTAATATAGGAATTCTCAAGGGACAAAAAAAAGCTGCCGTAACAACGGAATTCTTGCCGTATGCCGTCCTCGCTATAGTGGACTTCTACTGTAAATGCTGACTTAAAACTTTCCAAAAAAATTCCTATCCCTGTACTGTATTTCACTACGTAGCATAAGTAATTCAAATTAACGTTTTAAAACATGACCTCAGTTTCACATCACCCTCTTTATTGTGCCAACTACTCTCTGAACAAACTAGGTCACTATAATTAAGGATACCTATAGTAGAGAAGTTTGATTTCAATACTTGCAGTCCATTTCTATCATTACTCGACTTTGATCTTCCCAGATCAGTATGATAGTTCTTACAATTTGTTGTGTACCAACAATCCAACACAAGGACGACGAAACAAATGACGGCACAACACCACAAGCAGACAGTCTCAGTTGCCAGCACTACCACAAGAGAGCCTAGATGCCGTCCCAGCGTAAAATCACGCCAACTACTTAGGGTAGTCCTCGACCAAAAGACAAGTAACAGTACTGGAAAGTGATGGAATGTAGGCAAAGCATGGTCAAAAGAACCTCAACTGAGGGTGGATCGTGGGCAAAAGGATAGAGCAATTACCTGAAATAACATAAACAGCATAAATAATTTAACCCATTGAGCCCTGCATATTTGTTGGATTGAAACTGCATTGGCGCTGGGATTATTTTGGAGGAAATATAGTGTCGCTTCATATCGTGAGAATTTTCTTACTTACAAGACCATTAAAGATTTAAATATACATGAAAACAAAAGGCTTTCATACTACGAAGTGCGGAACAAGGAATACAGTAAAACATTTTATTTTATTAGCATCACAGGTCTGTACTCAGTCCGCCTGCTGAGCTATGACACAGCGTTCTCTTTGCATTTCCTCTTCGATTTCCACATATATTTGTTCTTCAGGAGCATTGCTCACTCTAGTACTAATATTACTACTAATTTCACTGAATACATTCCTAATCATCATTACTTCCTAAAAGGGGTTATATATCGGTAAATATCAGTTCTATACTGGCAGCCATCTTGTTTACAAGCGAATCTCAAAGTCGAGAGATAGCCCACTTCAAACTAATATTACCAAGCACACTATCGATATATATTAGCAAAGAGCCTATAACATTGCAAAGAAAGAGTCCTTACACAAATCACAAATGCAACCCACTCTGCCATCTCTTGAGGAAAAGTTGAATTACGTAGTAAAATGAGACAACGGAACAGTTCTGTGGTCCAGCATTTGGTCCACTGAGACGAAGCACGGAACGGTTCCGTGGCTCGGGCCCAATGAGTTAAACACCCAAAGATATTTAATAGAGAGAAAATTTAAAGGAGAAAATAATTGGGTAAAGGTATTAAAATATTAATAATTAAATTATTTAAAATTAATGAACTCAAATTCAGATTAATAAAATCATCCAGAAAAGGAGAAAATCATGAACACTATTAGAGTTGCACACCTTTCAGAAAAAACCAATACCATTTTCATAATTAATAGGGTTTTCAGATCCATGTTTACCGTTTACATAACAAGAAAATTTTAGTTTACATCGGTGCATTGTTTCAAATTTAATTAAGGCATTGAAAGATTGAGGGAACCCTTAATAAAAAAATATTAAGAAAGTGTACAATACCTCAAGAACACTGAAGGGCCCAAATTTAAACTCAATACTAATTAAAATACCTTATCCCTTTGATCTTACTAAAAAAACACACACACAACAATAGCAAGCCCACATCAAAAATTGACGCTACCAGAGCAACAGATAATAATGAAAGATGCAACGAAATATCATAGATAAGTTCAAGATAAGTCAATCTAACTGTCTCATGACTGGTGTAACAATGCATACAAGGCCAGAATGCCAGAAAATACAAGGCAAAATAATATTAAGAAAATTAGCCACTTCATTGTCCCTTAGAAGGAAGAAAATATAATGAATCAGTATTAGCAGCTAATACACTTATGCTGTAGGCTCATGTTTATAATGCTTGGCATACCATCATCATTATATCACCATGATTCAGTACAATTTTAATTTTAACCCTTGCAAGTTTCGGAAGTTAGACAACCTTAAGAATGTTTGCGGAACCAGTACATGAACCTCAACTAAGTTTTATGAGTTTTCGACAGTACACAACTTTTATTATTATTGTAACGAAAGTAAATACAAGTCTTTCAAAAACGTTCACACAGAAATCATTTCTGAACATTATTTTGTGAATAAACATTGCTTTCCGGTAAGTAGTAAGTTGAATTCATGGTTCACAAGACGTCTCTCAAAAATCTTATCTTACTGTATATAAAAATGGATGAACAGTAAAACCTCGTTAATTCGAAGTCGTTGGGACTCAAAAATCGGACTTCGAATTACGTGATTTCGAATTAACCGCCAATTCGCAATTCAGAAGTACCAACCCTTGCCGCGTTACGAAATATTCTAAGGCCCGTTACTGCATGCAGTTAACCTTGATTCACAGTTTAAACCTTTCAAATGCCATGAAAAAAGAAATATTTCCAAAATTTATCCGAAAATGTGCATTTACAGTATTCAAGTAATGCACTTGCATATCTCACTGGCAAATATAACCTCACGCAACAAAAGAAAGAAAGAAAGAAAGAAAGAAAGAAAGAAAGAAAAAGCACGATTCAAAGACGAGGAGAAATCTATGCTGACTCGCATCTGCAAGTGCTTTATTCATTGGAGTACTATACTGTATGCATTAGATGCCTTGTATTTACACAGAAAGTACCCGATGTCCTTAAAATCAAACTTTCCTATGACTCTAACCTTGTGTGATTTCCCGCCATGGCACTTCTCTCGCACTTCAGAAATGTAAACACTTGCCACGTCACAAAGTATTCTAAGACTCTAAGACCTCGATTCACAGTTTAAACCTTTCCAATGCCATGGAAAAACTATTTCCTAAATGTATCCAACAAGGTGCATTTACAATGTTCAAATAATGCACTTGGATAAATCACTGCGCAACGAAAGAAAAAAAAATCACACAATTCAAAGACGAGGATAAATTATGCTGGTTCCCCTGTACAAATGCATTATTTTTTGGATATCTGTACTGTTTGCATTTTTAGATGCTTTGTACTGGATGGAAAGTGCCCGACGCCCTTAAAACATTGTAGCTTATCGAACTTTTCTATGACGAGGGGATAAAGTTTCTCGCTTCCATGTGCATTGCAATTGCAACGCACTACAATGACCATCATCCCCGACCCTTGTACGATTCACCAGCTGGCACTTTCTCCTTTAAAACCATAAGACCGTTTTGGCTCGCATTAAAATAAAGCAATGCAGTTTCATCGGCAATGACAGTATTGTTCGGTGCCTACGAATTTATTATATGAGCCACGCTTTTTCGTCAACTGTCGGCATAGCCAGTGTTCGCGCATTCTGTTTTCCTGCACACTGCCTGTTGCATGATATTACGGCGTTCCTTAAAAGGTTGAATACAAAAGAATTCCGATTTTATTCAACTTGGCAATCATGAAGCGTACTGTAGACCCACCGAAGTGAGTAAGTGCGGAAAGCTACCCCTCCACGTTCCGGAACACGCGTTCTATTATGACGCGGATAAATTTCGAATTGAAATTACTCTGTAACACACTATTGTTTTAAAATGTAAAGGCAGTTTCGAATTAAAAGTCTCAATTTCGGTAATGGGGCCGACAATGTACTTCGAATTACGAATTATCCGTATTTCGAATTAAACAATTTAAATAACATGCAAAACTGTATCTCATGTTTCTGGGAATGAGAGCTTCTTCGAATTACGTGGGATTTTGAATTAACCGATTTCGAATTATCGAGGTTCTACTGTATGTATGTATGTATGTAAATGACATGTCTCCTCCTAAACCACTGGAGCAATTTCAACCAAACTTGGTAAACTTATGACTTACTATCAGGAGACGAGCACTATGGGGGTAAGCCATCCGTAGCTCCCTTAGGAGTGGGGGGTCGGGGGGGCAAGCTATAAAAATAATTGAAAAAAGTGTCGAATACATAGTTTTCGGGGTTGCCGAAGTTGAATTGTACACTCCGGATTTTTTGTATCAGGAGACAAACCACTTGGGGATAAGACGGGTGGGAGGGCGAGGGGGTCAGGAATACAAATTAATGAAAATAGTGTCAAATCCATACTTTTCGGTGTCGCTGAGATGAATAGTGACACTCCGGATTTTTTTAAAGTCCAAGTTCAGCCCCGTTTGGGGTGGGGGCGAGTGGGGGATTGATATGTAAAATTAAAAGAAAATAGTGTCGAATACATACTTTTCGGAGTTGCCGAGGTGAATTGTACACTCCGGATTTTTAGTATCAGGAGACAAGCCACGTGGGGGTAAGACGGCCCAGGAACCCTTAGGAGCGGGGGAGACGAGGGGGGTGAGATATTAAAATCATCGAAAGTAGTGTCGAATCCATACTTTTCGGGCTCACTGAAATGAATAGTGACACTCCGGAATTTTTTAATGTCCAAGTTCAGCCCCCTTTGGCGTGGGGGCGATGGGGGTAATATATTAAAAAGCAGGAAATACAGTAAAACCTGTCTTAACGGACAGCTCTCACCGGCAGACACCCCTCATTGGCGGACGATTTTCTAGGTCCGTAATTAAATGCCATGTTGTGTATGATTAATTTACCCCTCTTATACGGACATCTTTTATTACGGACACGGACACACCATAGCCACGAGAAACTCCAATTAAACCTCTCTTAACGGACACTTTCTTTTTCAAAAAATTCGGTATTTGTGTTCTGTACAGTATGTATTCGCTTACTTTTTGCACAGGCGGTACTTCCAAGAATCACAGACACCGTAACTTTTGATCCAGGCTGTACACATTCTTGGAAGGCAACACTAAGGCTACGCTATCACTTCCGGAAGTTGAGTGATCTGACATGCTCGACAGCGCTGGAATTCGTACCTTTACTGTCAGGTTACTTTTCATTGACTCGTGGGCTTTTGATGTGTTCAATTTTACGTTAGTAAGTTGGTGTAAACATGGCTCCGAGGAAGTTTTTGACTTTAAAAGAAAAGGTAGGCATAATAGACTATCATAAACGTGAGAAGTGTGGTGTGCGTAAACTGTCCGAAGTGTTTAAGATTGGAAAGACACAGGCAGCTGAAATTGTGAAAAAACAAGAGGAACTAGTGGAAGAATGGCATTTAAATGGCAACAAACAGCGCATAAAACTGTTTCAAAGTGGTAGTGGAGCTCTCATTGACAAGGCAACGCTAGAGTGGTTCGCTAAAATAAGAAGTCAGAATGTCCCTGTGTCAGGACCAATGATACAAGCAAAAGCGTTAGAATTCGCGACAGAATTAGATATTGGAGATTTCAAAGCCTCGAATGGCTGGCTAGAAAGATTCAGAAAGCGACATGGTATCAATTTCAGAGTGATTTGCGGAGAATCATCCAGTGTTAATATGGAGATTGTTGACACCTGGCAAGAAAAAGTACCTTCCATCATAGACGGGTATGCTCCGGAAAATATTTGGAACGCCAATGAAACTGGATTATTCTTCCGTGCTTTACCGACAAAACTTTGTGTTTCAAAGGAAATCGTTGTACTGGTGGAAAAGTTGCAAAAGAACGCCTTACAGTTTTGTTATGTGCAAGTATGAGTGGAGAACAGGAGGAGCCCCTTGTGATAGGAAAAGCTGCAAAACCAAGTTTTAAAAATATGGACGTTACGAAGTTTGGCATTCAATGGAAAACGAATAGGAAAGCATGGATGACCAGAGAAATAATGGCAGAGTGGCTAGGACAATTGGATAGAAAAATGATACGCCAGAAGCGAAGAGTGTTATTATTCCTCGATAATGCAGCATCACATCCGGATAAAATTAAGTTGCAAAATGTGAAGATCGTCTTTCTCCCACCAAATGTAACATCAGTTTCTCAGCCGCTTGACCAAGGAGTGATCCAGAACTTCAAGGTTATGTACAGACAGTTAGTGATGAATAGAGACGAGAATTATAGGCACTAAAAACAGTTAAAATAGGCAGGCATTTAGGCTCTTAAATTAGCCAAAATAGGCATTTAAATAGGCACTAACGTGTAATATAGGCAACAAAATAGGCACGAAAAAATTACTTATAATTTAATAACGCACACAATTACTATAA
Source organism: Anabrus simplex (assembly GCF_040414725.1). NCBI lineage: Eukaryota > Metazoa > Arthropoda > Insecta > Orthoptera > Tettigoniidae > Anabrus > Anabrus simplex. The sequence continues at coordinate 152,851,161 of NC_090270.1, forward strand.
CAGGAATTTACAAGCAACGTTTCAATGTTTACCGGTAACAATCTTGTTCTCCCCTCATGCATAATGTTTTTGTACTGAGAGAAAGATCTCTCAACATCACATGAAGTGATTGGGCAAATCTTCAGTGAAATCACTTCATCTGGTTTTATTTCGCTGACGGCGGCTGCCTTTCCAGAGGTTCGGACAAAACTTCCCCTGACTTCTTCCACAATCCTAAATGACTCCACCAGGGGCATGCTACTCTTCTCCAACTTGGTGATTGCTCCCGGCAGCTTGTTGAAATTTGAAGATGCTCCGGTTTATACAGGGGCATATTAGTTCCCAACATTGCAGTGCATAGGTCTGAAGAAAATGGTCGTTGGTCGCGGCCCAAAGTGGACTGGTAGAAAGGCTGTGTTGATACAGATTTCTGTAGTTGTATCAGATGCATCGCAGTATTTCTAAGTTGATCTATGTGGTATTTTTCTCACATTTGATCTGAAAAATAATAAAATTGACATAAATTACATTGTCCCTATATCTTAACACATTGCTGTCCGGCCCATCTGACGTATAACTGGCCCCTGTGGCCGGAAGGTTTTGGCAGAGACATGGAGTTATTGCACGGTATCATAATTTAATAATTTTAGGTTCATTCACAGTTATATCTGTCCACTGTAAAGTTTTTGGTGAGATTTTATATTTCGGTTCATTCTGGTATTGATATCTGTTTGATTCCTCCACCATATACGCCAACAAATCATTACAAATGAACAACTTGACATCACAACCTATATTTTCAGGTTCACTCGGCGAAATTTTAACACCAGGCATCCACGAGAAAGACTCCAAAAACAGTATAATATCCTGTTCGGCCACTCACTGCCGGAAATAGGGAGAATATTATCAACAGTACTTACATCTAGACCATCTTCGCTATCTGAAGCATCAGGTCATTGCTCACATGGTGCAATAAACGTGTCATTCAACGCATCACTTCCACATAAATGCATGACACTAGCACTAGAATTATCATTAGACAATTCATCTTCACTCTCCTCATAATCACGGGAAACATATAACAAATTATCAGCGTATAATTCATGTATATCACCAAGAGTCAGTCCACTGTTTTTGTTTACCGGGGCTGCCATTTTTGTTTACTAGCATTGATGGATACACGGAAGATATTCGAAGGCAAAAACAAATGCAACTGACGCACTAAAACGGGCAAAACCAGTACTAAAAGAAGCGTAGTTTTTCTACCATTTAGGCACATCAACGATAATCTTCAAATAGTTCCTCAATAACCGTTAGATGGCATCAGAAGACAGACTTGCACAAACACGTATTTATACGTGATCGGCTGCAGAGCACCGTGCTTGGAAACATGTATTGATACGTGAGCGGACAGCATTGTGTTAAATTTCTACAGTCGGGCTAATTGGCAATAATGCTTAGTATATATTATGCATTTGTTTCATAAAAAAAAACCTATTAGATATGATGTTTCTAGAAGTACAAAACTTAAAGTAGGAACAAGGGAATTAGTAATTTACATGGAAATATATCCTCAAGGATATTTGGCAGTATCGCGTCGAGTTCACCGGGTGAACAGTATAATAAAAAACGTGAAACGATACCGGAGTAACGTAGAGGAGAGATCTGTCCTTTATGCTTGCCAAGGGCCCACCAAGCTGGCCCAAGTAGTATTCTTACTTACATAGAAGAATGAAAACGAAACTTAGACACTACAGCACAGTGGTGAAGCCAGAGGGCCTCTACGATTCAGAGAGCCTGACAATGAATAAAAATGGTGAGCTTCAAGATCGCGAAAAAAAGGAAATTTTAGAACCACAGAAAAATGCTGATGGGGAGTTTAGGAATAGAAAAAATGATGATCTCTGCAAATACACCGAAAAAATCAGTCACCATGCGAAAGCGAAGGCTAAAATTCTATGGGCATCTAGAAAGAATGGATGAGAAATGGATAACTAAGAAAATATTCAAATACATCACTAGACTGAAAGCTTCGACGAAGTGGGTAGAAGAGGTAAAAAAGAAATGCAATAGAAAGTGGACTTACAAGGGATATGATTCACAACAGAAAATAATTTAGAAGCCGAGTTGACAGCATCAAAACATTCCAAGAGAAACCACCAAAATGTAGACCCAAAATGGTTGTATCTGAGAAAGAAAGGAAGATTAGAAGAAGAAGAAGAAGAAGAAGAAGAAGAAGAAGAAGAAGAAGAAGAAGCCTTAGGTTCAATGTGGTCCATAGGCTGCCAAATTCAGAAACAAGAAGAAGAAGAAGAATGAAAACAGAGGCACTACAAATCTCAGATTTGTGAACATTTTATTTGTTTCTATTCACCGGCTTTGGTCAGCCGGGTCAGCTGCCATGAAGACTATTTTCTGTTGCCTGCAATAGATCCTGCATCATATGTGCCCACAAGGCCGCCACCTTCATTGAAAATTAAACACCACGTAATTTGAAATTGTCGTGACATGCACCCATAATCTTATTTTTGTCACAATTTAGCAAGACTCTAGAGGGGATGCTAGAGGCTTGTTAACCTGGGAGTTTACGCCTCTCAGAATCTCTTTGCCTCCCCCTACTCTCCCCCCACCCCAAAGCATAACGGTTACTAACCGGACCTCACCAGTCCATACCAACGGTCTTTTTGCTGGCCTGGTCTTGTAAAGATAGTCTTGGCAACCTTGTAAAATACGCTGTGGCATCGTCCTAGCCCGGCTACATTGGATCTGCAACTTGTGTTTCGCGAAGGCTTAGTGTAAGAGAATTCACGATTTTAAAGGGAATTTTAAAAATTGCATTTCAGTTGTAAATCTCTATTTTCACAGGAAATGAATCACAGTTCAAAATACCGATTCAATTTTCATCCATTCTGTGACAAGAGGCCACCGGCGTTCTAACTCCTCGTTCAGTAATTTAATGATTATTTACATTTTAGCAATATAAATTACTGGAAGTTCACGACTAATACAGCATTGCAACAAAACAACTTGCCACAATACATAAATTAATAGGCCTATATATTCTACAATGAAATGCGATCATAGTTCTCAATCACAAAAAAGGTAAAAGGAACAAACGAACTTACCTCCTGACAACAAGCTTGACAGACTACCCTTCCATCTGTAGTGAAATTGGGATCCCCTGTGATCCACTACTTCAACTAGTAGGATTTCGACGATTTTTCTTTGGGTATTGCTGCAAACGCACTTCTTCTTCATCTGCTTCACAATAAATCGCAATACGTTCTGAACATAAAGCGTACGCGTACAACAGTTCGCATCGAAAGGGAGGTACAGGGCATATGGGTTGTGCAACATAGTTCGACGTTGACTGGTTCTCGCATATATCCTAGGAGGTTGGAGGGGTTGAATGTTTCGAGGTCAAATTGTTCCTTGTTTCTCCTGATGGAAATTTCCCTAGAACTAATTCTGGTGACTTCTGAGAATTCCCATTTTTGTTCTTGGGGTAAACAGACATTGAAAAAAGAGAAGATATTTCAGACGAGCACACTAGCTACAATATAATGCACTGGAAGAAAATCATTTTTTTTTTTAAATACAGTCAAAAGGCATCAAATAGGCAAGTATACTCCAAATAGGCACAAACCACTGAAATAGGCATTTATAGGCACAATAAAACCACCAAACTATAGCTAAAAAGGCCCTAAAACAGATTTATATCTCAAAAGCCTACGTTTCTGAACACAGGAATAAAATAGGCAAATAGGCAAATTCCCGTCTCTAGTGATGAAGCACATATTATCAGAACTTAACGGGAATGAAGTAACCCTTCAAATACTGACAAAGGGGCTGAATGTTCTCCAAGCAATTTCATGGATAACCAATGCATGGAAAAACGTCACGGCCTCAACAATTCGTAACTGCTTTCTGAAAGCTGGGTTTCCCGCTAGTGGTGGACATCCCGAAATAGAATCGGATACCCTTCCTGACAACATGGAAACAACACCAGAGTTGATTAATGCAGCAGGTTACAATGTACAAGTGAACACCTATATCGAAATTGATTCAGATATTCCAACGGAGTGTGAGAGTGGAGACACGAAAACGATTCTTCAGTCAATCCAAGGGAAGAAAGACAAAAATGAAGATTCTGACGAAAGCGGGAGTGAAGGTGATGCTAATGACGACTTTGAAGAAAATACGGAAATGAATGTGCTGTCAATAACCTCGTACAGTGAGGCTCTCGGCTTTGTTAAGCGACTGAAAGAATTCTATTATAAACAAAACGATGTAAAAGGTGTAAATTTGACCCAGGATTTAATTGCACGTAGTGAAAACATCATTGCTAAACCGAAATGGACAAAACAAACGAACATTAAGGATTTTTTCAAGTGGTAATGTTTTATTGTACTGTGCTAGAGATTGCTACATCTACATACTGATTTGAAGTTTCAGAAACTCATACGTTCTTAATTTTAACATGGTGTACGGTAATAGTGTACAGTGTGCTCAATAGAGGTTTCCATAGAAGTGTTTTTGTCTCTTTAATACAATGCATCGCAGCTGCAGCAGCCCATCTACAACTTTCTCATGTGAGTACAGTGCAGTATATTGTACAATACTGTATACAGTATACAATTAAAGGTACATTTGCGAGAATTGTTAACACATACATTACATGGGTTATTGTGTTCCAACTTATGTTTAATGGTACCGGTTTCATAACCTCTCGCGGGCGGACACCCCTTCATAACGGACATTTTTTTCGGTCCCGAAGGTGTCCGTTATAGGGAGGTTTTACTGTAGTGTCAAATCCATAGTTATCGGGGTGGCTAAGATGAATAGTGACACAACAGATTTTTAGTATCAGGAGACAAAGCACGTGGGGGTAATACACCCCCAGGAACCCTTAGGGTCAGGGGGGCGAGTGGACTGAGATGTAAAAATCATCGAAAGTAGTGTTGAATCCATACTTTTCGGGGTCGCTGAGATGAATAGTGGCACTCAGGAATTTTTTAAAATCCAAGTTCACCGAGTTTGATAGCTGCAGTCGCTTAAGTGCGGCCAGTATCCAGTAATCGGGAGATAGAGGGTTTGAGCCCCACTGTCGGCAGCCCTGAAGATGGTTTTCCGTGGTTTCCCATTTTCACGCCAGGCAAATGCCGGGGTTGTACCTTAATTAAGGCCACGGCCGCTTCCTTCCACTTCCTAGGCCTTTCCTATCCCATCGTCGCCATAAGACATATCTGTATCGGTGCGACGTAAAGCAAAAAAAAAAAAATCCAAGTTCAGCCCCCTTCTTGGTGGGGGGCGATGGGAGAGTGATATATAGAAATAATAGAAAATAGTATCGAATACATAGTTTTTGGGGTCGCTGAGATGAATATTGACACTCCGGATTTTTAGTATCAGAAGGCAAACCACGTGGGGGTAATACACCCCCAGGAACCCTAGGGGCGGGGGGGGGCAAGGGGCTGAGATATGAAAATCATCGAAAGTAGTGTCTAATCCATATTTTTTGGGATCACTGAGACGAATAGCAACACTCCGGAATTTTTTAAAGTCTGAGTTCAGCCCCCTTCGTGGTGGGGGTGATGGGAGAGTGTATACAAATAATCAAAAATAGTGTTGAATCCATAGTTGTCAGGGTTGCTGAGATGAATAGTGAGACTCCGGATATTTTATAAGTCCAAGTTCATCCCCCTTTGGGGTGGGGAGCGAGGGGGTGTGATACATAAAATTAATCGAAAATAGTGTTGAATACATAGTTTTCGAGGTCACCAGGGTGAATTGTACACTTTGAATTTTTAGTATCGGGAGACAAACCATGTGAGGGTAAGACACCCCCCAGGAACCCTTAGGGGCGGGGGCCAGGGGGCTGAGATATAAAAATCATCGAAAGTTGCATCAAATCCATATGTTTTACGGTAGCTGAGATGAATAGTGACACTCCAGAATTTTTCAAAGTTCAGCCCTCTTCGTGGTGGGGGGCGATGGGAGAGTGATACATAAAAATAATCAAAAATAGTGTCGAATTCAGAGTTGTCGGGGTCGCTGAGATGATTAGTGAGTCTCCGGATATTTTATAAGTCCAAGTTCATCCCCCTTTGTGGTGGGGGTGAGGGGGATTGCGACATAAAAATAATCGAAAATAGTGTCAAATCCATTCTTATTGGTGTCGCTGAGACACTCCCGATTTTTTTAAGAATCAAAGTTTAGCCCCCTATAGGGTGGGGGAGGGGGGAGTGAGATGTAAAAATAATCAAATATACTGCCAAATCCATAGTTTTCCGGGTCGCTGAGATGAATAGTAACATTCCAGATTTTTAAAGTCCAACTTCATCCCCTTCGGCATAGGTGAGAAAATAAATTGTCAAAAATGACAAGACATAGTGGACGTGTGTATGTTTCACCTGACTTTCAAGTATGACTTACTACCTGGAAAACATACTTTGGGAGTAAGACGCCCCTAGAACCACTAGGGAAGCGGATGAAATATATTCCATATTAATGAATGAAAGTCAGTTTGGAGCGATCTCTTTATACCGTACTATATATATATATACACACATAAATTAAGGCATAGAAATGAAAACAGACGTGAATTAATGAGACCATTCTAGGAATCTTAGAAACTTAAAACTTGGTACCAGACAAGCTGATGACTTCAGGATCCCTAGAAAAATCTAAAATTCTCAAAATTCTCCGAGGGGGACATGCTGGGAGTTTCAAATCTGCATAAGAACACAGTCGGTGATATTTATCCAGAACAATAACTTATAGGTTTCATGGGCTTAAAAGTTTCCTGTAAGTCCTAATTTTAACACTCTCCCCTATTTGAAGATGGTGGCACAATCTCCCAGACGAGTTAGAAAATTGAAATTTGGCAAAATTGTAGCTTTTTTGTTCGTTAAATTTGGCTGTATTTCTGGATTTACCTAAATTTTCCACTTTGTACACGTGTAATTGATGGTTTGATTCACTTATAGGAAAGATGGGATCATCAAATTCGACACGAATATTGGCCCACCCAGTAGCCATATATGAGCCAAATTCTATGTTTGAAGCTGTCGCATAAGTATGTGAAAAGTAATTCACTGTGTGAAAATCTTACACAAATTTTGCCCTATTCAAAATTTCTAAAACAATCTTACGTTTAAATAGATGTGATACGAGGAAATATCATAGGGCCAGCCATTTAGATCGCTAAATGAGGGCAGAGGCGTCTGACTGTACAATCCGCTTTTCAATATCCTGCTCCGTATAGCAGGAGTTATTCTGTAAATGAAGGTGAACGTGCATACACTTCCGTATGTCGATCTACGTTTATTCACTGAAGTCGATTTGTAACAATCTAGAAGGTGGTGTGTCTGACATTGTAATTAATACTTGATAAATCAATAGTGACTGTCAGCTGGAGGGCGTCTGCTGTTGTAATCAGTACTCCCCACATCGACTTTAACTGGCAGTAGGAATGGGGTCCTCCTCCAACGCCTATGTGCCACTGTAATGAATAATTCACTTCTCGATTTGACTAGCAGACGGCAAGGGAGCATGCATTTTTTCAAAACTCTTTTAGCTGATTCTCTATATCATTAGGAATAGGTGCCCCTGATTACTAAAAAAATACCCATCAAAATGTCACTGACGTTACGCAGAGTGAATTGCGGTATACAAGTGGACCTGTCGTTATCATCACAACTCCGCAACTCGCACTTTACATTGGAAACGTCTGTGGACCTCCCTATACTGTTTCTCGGATAACGTCAAGAGACATGCAATGTAAAAAATCTTATTCACTTCATGTACAGTAATTTACTTTGATATCCGTATACAATGTAGAATACCATAGCAAAGCACGGGTACATTTGCTATTCTTAATTTAAATCAGGGCCTCTCAAACGCCCAAAATCTCACGCGTGCAGAGCGATGCGCAAGACCTCCGTACACTGTGCATCGGTGCCGCTCGGTATGGCTCGGATCAACGCTTCGTCTCTGGGCTACTCGGCTATGCTCGGCTCTACTCGGCTATACTCGGCTCAACTCAGCCCGGATTTGGAGCGCTACGGCGCAAGTGGGGGAGAGGGAGACAGGCGGAGCGAGCGAGAGAGGCGTGAGGAAAGAGAGAGTTAGCTCTATTGCTCGAAATCGAGGAGTGGGGGTCTGCACTCTGGTCAACCAAGCCAAGTCGTCTTTTGCACCGTGCACAGTGCATGCACCGCGCGCATGCACCCTGAGAGGCCCTGATTTAAATCATCGACGACGGTAGACATGTTGGCGTTTTACTCGCTTCAGAAACATGCACCGTAGTTTACGTAGATAATGTCTGTTGGAGTTAATATCAAGCCAAACTGGTGATGAACAATTACTTACACAAATTTTGCTCAAAATATTTCCAAGGCTAAATATTATAGTCAACTGCAGGCACTCGGAGTCACACATAAAGTTGCATGTCAAATTCACACACAAGTTCAAATTAAAACACTATCAAAGAACCAAATTTCAATATAAAACCATTTATATAGGCCTACGCCTTCTTTTCACTATCACCTTACAGTGGTTTCAAATTATTCTTGTCTGCCATAGCGAATGGTAGCAAGACCTGCAACATCACACCTGCTCTTGTCGAGTGCTGGGACAGAAGTCAGGTTTTGAATTTCGGCCGCAATGGAGCGCTGTGCAGAACAGTTGAAGATTGGACTACGAATGTAACCATTTGCAAGTTCGTAGACAATAATATGCAATTAAAAGTCCAATGGCGAAGTGATTGCCCACAGTTATATTCCAATTTAGTCCAATCAAGATTTTAGAGGTACATCAATTAACCAATTACAGCCAATAGCTGTCTTGCAGTTTATGGCGCATTGTTAAATGATGCATTTTAAATTCCTTACATACTAAAATGTCACGGTTGGTGATAATTATTCGAATGTCCCTTCAATTATATTGCTTTAAATTTGCACAGAAATTATACAAATTACTCTTAAGTGAACCTGTTAGTTAGTACTCAGTTTTGTTATTCTATTATTTGCAAATTATGTCCACTGATGGAACCTGTCCTGCAGGATGAACAGCATGCATTCAGAGCCAATAGAAGAACAATAGGCCTGATCTTTACCCTAAGGATGTTACTGGAACAGCACTGGGAGAGAGGGAAAGACTTAGGTAATTGTAGTATTCTTAGACCTAGAAAAGGCATATGATAGAGTGCATATCGTGGGAATGCCTGAATATATTATAGGCAACACCCAGATGCTATACTTTAACTAGCAGCTGTTTGCATGTTAGGGATAGCCATTCAGAATGGTTTAATATTCCACACAGGGTGTCCAACAAGGGAGTGCACTCTCACCATTGCTATTCATTACTGTCTGGACAGTATTCTTAAAAACCTGAAAAGAGAACAAGATGGAGAACTACACACATTGGTGTTTGATGATGATGTGCTCATCTGGGGAGAGACAGAGGTAGAGGTGCAAAGAAGACTGGATGAATGGGTAGCCAAGTTCAAACAGTAACAGATGAAACTTAGCACAACAAAAACTGTTGCACTGAAAATGAGTAGGAACGATACTGGCTACCACATAAAGCTTGAAGGTGAAAACATTCATTGTGCATGGGTATTCAAATATGTAGGCAGCATGATTTCCAGCAGGGTGACTGCATATAAAGAAATACAGTAGAAGTCCGTTATAGCGAGAATTCATAACAGCGAAAAATTTACTCGCTATAATGGATTGTCGTTATATCCGATTTTTGTATAAAAGTCGGAAAACTCTTCATGCACTTTAACATCGGTATGAAACGGCAATCAGTTTGTTCAAAACTTGCATTTTCGTAGATGATATCCACACTTCGGCTTACTTGTTTGTTATTTTTCATAATCCGATACTACGTGAAAATGTATGTTTAAATTCGTTCTGAAAAAATATAGTACCGTGTATCTCAGAATCCAAGAAGAACCCCACTTTTTCCTTCAAAAAATATAAATCGGGCTCAAAAAGAAGTTTGTAAAATCATATGAATGCCTTGTCTTACAGTAGGCCTACGCATTTTTAGACTAATTTTAGACGCCGAACATTGACTTTCGTCGTGCCGTATTTCTTTATTTTTGGCGGCTGCACAACTATTTATTTCCGCGGGTTTAAGGACCATTAACTCAACATTGGCATCATAATACCGAAGAGAACTCGTTGAAAATTTTCCGGCAATACCTATTCCATGCGTCTCTACAATACAACGATCCATTAGGAAATTATTCTTGCTGTCTATAAAACTGTTACTTTTACGCAGCGTCAGATATAACCGGCTGCCGCTACATGCACATTTCGCTTGTCGGGTTCGCCCAAATTCAGCGGCTAGGGACATATTGGCCTAATCGCGAACGTTGAAAGTCAACGAACGAGTTTATTGTGCCACGGTATGGCCATTGCGCCCTTACGTTTTTTGTGCACATACCTCACAATTTCATCTATTGGCATCATAATATCGACTAGAACCCGTTGAAAATTTGCCGGCAATACCTTTTCCACGTATCTTTACAATACGACTATCCATCGCGAAAATATTTCTGCTGTCTATAAACCTTAATTTTACTAAGCGTCAAGTACAATAGACGCGTTATGACTCTGCCACTGAGTAGCCATGGCTTTTCTAAGAATTCAAAGGGTCGCATGCTTTGATGTCATTCTGCAGGTTTGAGAAACACACAGGCTCTGTACAACCGGTTGTCGCGGCTAGCGATGTGTGGTAAAGAGGCGGTCGTTTATTGTCAACGAGTTCTGTGCACGTGTGAAAAGAAGCAGCGTGGTTACCGCGGTAGTCGCCAGTGGTATCCATTAACTTACTGTTAGGCCGCGAATGCAACAACCCTTGAGTTTTCGCATGAGATTCTGAGGAGAAAAAAAAGTCTTGGATTCAGAGAAATACGGTATCACTCCAAAGATTTCTATGGCAAACACCTCAGCTTTCTTCTTCAAACAGCGTCACCTAACCTAACCGTATATGTAGCCTATCATGAAAACATATTTGAAACACATGTAGAGAAATAACCTCCTCATGAAAAATTTACGTGTAAATAGTCGTAACTAGACGCGAGAAGATATGAAATATCCTCTGAAATCAGTGATATACTCTGCCATATCTTCAGGTGTATCACATTCTTACTTAATTTCCATATATAACATTAAAATTAAGGTATCGTTTACTTCAGTCTTTATTTTTAACGAGTTCACAACTGCTATCGGCCACGTTATTTACGCATTTATTACAAAAAGGTGTTTTCCTCTTTCATTTTCATTTTCTTTTTGGAGAACAGCAGTCAATGGGTATTACTAATAAACTCCAACATCGACTTTGAATGTCAACGAGAGAGCTCGCAAATGCACAAAGTGAGAAAACTATACCGTACCGAAGATGATCGATAGCATTTTGTTGCAACCGTTTCTGTATTCTTATTCGAACAGCGTTACGTATCCTAACTTAACTGTACTATACGTATGATGAAAACACACTTCAAGCGCCAGTAGAGAAACTATAACTTTCTCGCTATAAATTTTCATAATAGCCTTTCCGTAATTTAACCAGATGCGACAAAATATAAACTAACCTCTGAAATCAATTAAGCACTCTGCCATATCTCAAGGTGTATCCCATTCTTACTTAATTGCAGTATTTAGCCTCAAAATTAAGCGGTCGTTTAGTCAGCCTTAATTTTAACGAGTTAACAACCGTTATCGGACACGTTATTTATACATTTATTACAAAAATATGTTCTCTTTCATTTTGAATTTTCTTTACGGAACAACTGTCGACGAATATTACTAATCGACTCCGACATCGCCTTCGAATGTAGACGAGATAAATCGCTAGTGCACATAGCGAGGAAACGATGCCGAAGCTAATCGATCGCATGCAATATCATCGCTGGGGTGCATAAATATCAGTAGCGGAAAAAATAACGCGCGTTTAATCGCTCGTAATAACGGATGCGCCAGTGATAGGGTTCTCGCTGTAACCAAAGGACAATACACAGTTTAATATAGGAATTTTGAAGGGACAGAAAAATGTTGTCGCTATAATGGAGTTCTCGTTATATGCCGTACTCGCTATAGCGGACTTCTACTGTAGTTAAGAGAGTTGTTAGCAGTTTCAACTTCTACACCCTAATGTCTACTTTAGGAGAACAATGTGCTCATGAGAACCAAGATGATTCTGTATAAGTTATACTTTGTGTCCATTCTCACATACAGTCCAGAAATATGTACACTGAAAGAGAGAGAAGTTAGTAAACTGTAGGCATGTGAGATGAAGTTTCTACAAACTACCGTCCAAAGAACACACAAGGACCATGTAAGGAACAGTGAAATCAGAATGGAACTGAGAGTATACTCTATAGAAGAGAAGCTAAGGACTTTGAGACTAACATGGTATGGACATATAAAGCGAATGCCTGGCACAAGAACACGTGCATGCCTAGAAAGAAGGATTGAACGAATAAGGCCAGTGGAAAGATCTAGGAATTGATGGCTATACCAGCTGAGAGAGGATGTGGGGAGAAGAGGAGGGAATTGGGAGTCAGTGGTGAAAGAGGAGGCATCTCTGGACAGACAATGATGGCGAAAACTTGTTCAACACCACCTTACCCAGCACGCTGGATCGGTTCCGTGATGATGATGGACCAAGAATCACAACTCAAATAGGAGAGGTTTTAAAAGCAATAGGCAAGGCTTCACAAAAGCAACTAAAGAGGAAGTTGAATTTATTCTGCTTATACCAGCGAATGGCATAACAAGAATTAGGGATTCTCATGTTGGTGTGATTTATAGTATGATTATACATCTCCGTATAGAATGAAATTCAGGCTAGGAAAAAAATCAAAGAAGTAACCAAAATGACGTGGACCACAAGAGTTGTTTAATGTCATCTTACAGAACCATCATAAAGGTTATAGGTATAAAGTCAGAGCAATAGTTAAAAGGTAGTACATTCATAGTGAGTAAGGAAATGTAACATACAATTCACAAATGAGAAAATGAGTCAAAATAGTGGCTTATGGTCCAGTCCAATGAACAGTCTGTGCTTTAATACCATGCATATGAGGTAACCCAACTCAATGAGTTAGAACACTGCTTGCCACAATGTGAAGAGCATGTCACTTTGTGTATCGTGGTGACGTAGTATTTATCCAAAACAGAGCTTGTACTAGCTACGAGGCGCGATGCATATCTCGGGTTGTAGTCCCCATCTCGTCTGAGCCATTCTTGATGAATTGCATTGCTGGAAATGTGGTTGCTAGCTCAAATCTAGCCTCCCAAGATGCACATTGATGTTTGTTCTGTTGTTACTCTAAGGCATTTTCATTAAATGTTTAATTGAACATTTGGTATACATGACGTGTGTAAAACTCTCTGATTAATATTAATATCTTGTACAAGGCAGACTTTAAGCCAATTCGAACATTAAAATATGGTTTAGCAGGCAGTGCAACTGATGAATTTCCATTGGCCCTGTTGGCCAGTGAAAATTTCTATTTCGTGGCTAACTCTTGGTTATAGGAATCACAATGGTGAACCAATAGATTTTATCCACAATGGTGAAAGCAATAAGGGGGAGACGGAAATGTATGAAACTGGCAAGACAACTGTAACGGTGGATTGCATGCCCTCCAGACAGCTATTTAATATCATTACCGGTAATTATTCGATTAATTTTGTAGTATGTGAACCAACAATAATAAAAGTAAATTTATAAGGTCCACCTTTTCCTTTGTATTTTATCTATGAACCACTTATTCTTAAGGGTAATTTTGCTAAGGACCTGTATTCTATGTGTGCATATTTTCTTGTGTAATTTGTTCTCTGGCCCTCTTTATAAGATCGGCTGATGACACCCAGTGTCGAAACCGGTACCGAAATAAACATGTTGTGACTTAAGCAGAGCAACAAAATTGTTTTGTATTGAAAAGGGGGACCTCTTAAATTTACTTTCATTATTGTTATTCTCAGTTCATTACGGACCATTATGAAGTTTTTAACTTTAAAAGGTCCACCTTTTCCTTTGTATTTTATCTATGAACCACTTATTCTTAAGGGTAATTTTGCTAAGGATAGGTAAATCAGCTATAGAGCATCCGTAGTTAAGAAAAAACTACAGGCTTTATGGCTTACTGCATTCCACTGATGCCATAGTCCCTTTATCACCACGGCTCGGACACTTCTTGTGGAGTACAGTGACGACATAACATTATACAGCTCTTGCAACACTATGTGTAGATATTATAATAATACAGTATAGCCCCTATTTAACGTTTTTACACGGACCTGATTTTTTTTAACCTTAATCGAGGTTTCAGTAGAAAGCACACCTTTTTCAGAAATCTTTGCCTGTATAAACATAAATTGTACCAACCTACATTATTTACACAGTGACAGCAATAAAACAAGGAGATATCTACCCTACACACTGTACTGTAGTTACGGTTTGTGCTTCATTTTGATAGATTTTTGTCAATGAATGCAAAACCTCCTTCGGTTTAAGGTTGTTCTTTTAATGTTACATGTGATTTTTCATAAAAGTCTGGAAAGATACCAAACTCGCACAAAAACACATTAAAATCGGTATGAAACAGCAATTGGTTTGTTTAAACATATTTGTGGATATTTTTGAAGCAGTGGCTTACTCATTAGCACGTATTTTCTAATTCCCATAGTCTGAACAGGCATATTCAGTTTCATTCTTTAAAATTGTAATAGCATCACTTCTGAGGCTTGCGGCAAACATTTCCATTTTTTGACTTCAAACGGCATCACCTAACCTAGGTTTACCGCGCACGTATTATGAAAACATATTTCAAGCTCCCTGTAAAATAATATTTTCACTATAAATTTACACGGGAACAGCCTTTCTAAAATTTAACAAAACACAAAAGTACATAACCTAACCTCTGAAATTAGCTACGCACACCGCTATATCTTGAGAAGGAGAAGTATCACATTATTTTTTTTTTTTTCAGTAAATAGTATTACAAGAGGAACATCATAAGTTGGCGACGATGGCGTTGTAGTGAAGTTGTGTTGCATAATATATCGATCTATATGCAAGAATTGTCTCTCTGTTGTGGTTTCTAGAGGGTGTTTGCAGCTTCTTTTGATGTGCTGACCTAGTGTTTGTGTTGTCTAGTAGTTCTATGATTTTTATTTGCTGTTATTGGTGTTATATTTGTGAAAGTTTTATGCCCTAAGTGGAAGCCATTTTGGATTTCCTACAATGGTCCCATAGATAACACTAGAAGGCAATTTATTTTGAATATTGAATTTTAACGACCATATTGTAATCGAAAGCGACTTTCGATTGCAATTTATTTCATCTGTCTATAAATTCTTGCCCTAAATGTCAGCCGTCTTGTCCGATTTAACATAATTGCATTAGAAACCACGATTCATATAGGAACTCTACACTAGACCACAGAATCTGTATTGTTTAATTACATCCATGCCCTATCTAAGTAAACCATCTTTAAAACGGGAAAATCAGCAGCGTCTGTACTCCAGTGGAACGACTGTGAATGGCGTCTGTTCTCCATATTATGGGCGGCCTAAGTATCACCTGGCAGTAGGTATAAAATGCCCTTAATGACAGGCTAAGCGACCAGCTGGTTGAGGTAGTCTTCGTCGCATCTGTGGCTACGTCTTCTCGAAATTCGGAACATGCTAAGGCATTCGCCCGAAGCGACGTGCGCCACTTGCACTCGAGTGACGTGAGAAGTTTGCAAGGGTTACCTTCCCATGGACAGGGTAGGTTAAAGAAGTCAGTCCAACAAGGGCAATTAAGAGTAAGATTTGCTACACTAAATATTGGAACGTTGACTGGTCGACATCGTGAGCTAGCAGAAATGTTGAAGAACAGACGTGTGTATTGCCTGCGTACAGGAGACTAAGTGGAGAGGTTCCAAGGCAAAAGAAATTGGAGATGACTACAAACTCGTCTATCATGGCACCAGCACAACATCGAATGGTGTGGCAATAGTGGTTGGCTTACGCTACCGCAACAACATCACAAGTGTTGTCAGAGTGTCGGATAGGCTCATGTCTATCAAGGTTGATTTAGCATCAATAACTATCCATATCATATCTTGCTATGCACCTCAAACTGGATGCACGGAAGATGAGAAGGATGAATTCTGGAAGAGTCTTGATGACCATCTTGGAATAATTCCTCCAGATGAGTTCATTTTCCTTGGAGGAGACTTAAATAGTCATGTCGGATCTCAACAGGATGTATACAGGCAATATCATGGAGGATATGGTCTTGGCACGCAAAACGATGAGGGATGCCGTATACTTCATTGTGCAGAGACTCATGACGTAGTCGTGACCAACACATTTTTCAAGAAAAGGATAACTCATCTAGCTACATATACCATTGGAGGTCATGCAACTCGGATCGATTACTGGATGATATACCAGTGGAGGTCATGCAACTCAGATCGATACTGGATGGTTCGACAACAAGATCTGAAGATGGTTGTGATACCAAAGTGATCCCATATAACAGCATTGCCCCTCAACACCGCTTGCTTGTTCTGGATATTCGAAAAACTGTCGAACATTCTAAGACACCTAAAACTGGACTTGAGCATATTAAGTGGTGGAAAATGAATGTCTACAAGAAAGAAATGAAAACAGCATTAACCAACTTCTTAGTGAAGCCTGACCAGTCAGTTGAGGGCATGTGGAAAGATGCTGTAAAACAGATACATCAGGCAGCAACAGTAACTCTGAGAAAAACAAAACCCGGGCGAAAATACATTGATAAACAAACTAGGTGGTGGGTTGATGAAGTCCTACAAGCTATCAAGGAGAAGAAAAGGTAGCCTTTAAGACTTGGTGGAAGACACGCCTGGATACTGACCTTCAGAGATATAAAGTGCTGAAATCAGCAGCGAAAAGAGCAGTGGCTGCTGTAAAAGATCATTGTTACCAGGATCTGTACGACCAGCTTGACACACCAGCAGGAGAAAATAACGTTTATCGCCTTGCAAAGTCCCGTAACCGTCCAACCCAGGATATTATATACGCCATGCATATCAAGGGAGCTGACAACAAATTACTACGAGACCAACAAGCTATCCTTCAACGATGGTCAGACTATTTTGCAGATATCAGCAACAAAGAATTTGATCATCCACCGATTGCAAGCTCTGATCCCGTCTATGGACCTGTGCCTTTGATTATGGCAGAGGAAATAATCATTACCATAAAGAAAATGAAGAATGGTAAAGCAACTGGCCCAGATGACATACCAGCAGAAATCTGGAAAATTCTTGGCAAGCCCGCTGCAGAATTCCTTGCCGCACTCTTCAACCAGATCATCATCGAGAACAAACTTCCCCGTGCATGGACAACTAGCATGACAGTCCTAATCTGGAAGGGTAAAGGAGACATGAGCGACTGCTCAACATACCACCCTGTTCGACTTGTCTGCCATACACTGAAGATATTTGAACGAGTGCTGGACAGCAGGCTCAGAAACATTGTCACAGTAACATCCAACCAGTGTGGATTTGTAAAGGGCTGCAGCACAATCGATGCCATCCATGCCACACGTCTATTGATGGAAAAACATAGAGAGGGGCAGAAGAGTGTACACATGGCATTTCTGGACCTAGAAAAAGTATTTGAACCGAGTTCCTCATTGACCTCATCTGGCGAGCTCTGAAGTCCCGGAAGCCTATGTAAGCTGGGTACAACGTATGTATCATAATACAACTAGTGTGGTCCGGTCTGGAGTCCAGTTGGAATCTCTCCCTCCGCCTTTTGATATCATCGTGGGTGTACATCAGGGCTCAGCTCTGTCGCCTTTATTATTTATCCTCTGCTTGGATACAGCAACAGCTGACATACAGACATCGCATCCCTGGACCCTTCTTTATGCGGATGATGTGGTACTTGCCCAACAAACACGCCTTGGACTCCAACGCCAGACACAAACTTGGAGTGACAAATTAGCTGAGAATGGTCTGCGCCTCAACACCCAGAAAACCGAATACCTAGAATGTGGCCGCCAAACTAGTGGGACCGTAAGGATCAATAATCAAGACTTTCAGAAAACCATGCATTTTAAATACCTAGGGTCAGTTGTCACTTCGAACTGTGATGCCACTTTTGACACCCGAGCGCGAGTAAATGTAGCCTGGCTCAAGTGGAGACAAGTCACCAGAGTCCTCTGCGATAAAAAGATGCGTCACCATCTAAAGGCAAAAGTTTACAAGACCATGGTACGCCCAGCAGCTATTTACGGGGCAGAATGTCGTCCAATTACAAAAAATCACGAGCAGACTCTTCATACAATGGAAATGAGGATGCTTCAATGGACTCTTGGACTGACTCGATGTGACCACATAAGAAATGAAGATGTTTGACAAAGGCTTAGCGTCACCCCAATTGTGGAGAAAGTGAGGGAAGCTAGTCTCCGCTGGTACGATCACGTTGTGAGAAGGCAGGATGGCTCAGTTGCTAAAACAGCTCTCCAAGTTGATCCGGGAGGAACACGACCATGTGGAACTCCTTTAAAGCGGTGGACTGACAATATCAAGGCCGACATGCACGATGTTGGTTTAAAACCTGAAGATGTCAGCAATAGGACGAAATGGAGGAGGCGTGGCAAAGCAGCGAACCCCATACTTTGGGATAAACACTAGGAAAGAGAGAGATAGTATTACAGTTAATCGAAAACATATTATCCTGACGAGTCGGAGTTGTGAGCAGACCTCAGGCTCGGTGAAGATCGATTCACTATCAATTGAGATTTTAAAATTGGTTATATATTATACCATGTTTTGCGAATGGAATAAAAGTCTGACGGATAACTAAGCAAGTACAGTTTTCTGAAATACTGTTATATTTACCCTATTTTGCTAACATAAAATGTGCATTGCAATTACAAAACAATAATGAGTACAATATAAAAATAATAATTTTTCATAATAATAGTAATTATGATAATGAAAATGGTAGCTCTTATGAAATTTTATTTTAATTGATAAATTTCATCAAAAGTTACTCAAATATAAAAATATTGTTCCATTTACCACAAAAGACTTCTGAGAAAAAGAAAATACAGTCTTCTAAACAGACAACATTACTAATATGTAAACAGTCTTACGCATTCACGCAAATTTGAAATACGCAGAAAAATGCGCTAGGCCGTAAAACAAACTCCAATTATAATGAAATTTAAGAAATTGTTTCGAATTCATTCGTCAATAATATGTCCATTTGCACATAAACTTATAATATATCATAAAATATTGAAAATATCACTTTCGTCAAGCACATGTTTGCCGCGAGAAGCCATGTCTTAGAGCTCACTGAGTGTCAACATCTACTAATACATGTTGATCGAAAATATCATAAATTCTCTGACTTAGACATATAATACTGCCATCTGCATAAATACTCTTGTAACTAATACATGAAAAAACACGATGTAACCATTTTTAGTGAATTGTCAAACCTTACTACGGGCTATGCACCTCAACGCGGACTGAGCATAATTTCGGCCGCTGCGAGCTAGACCAGAAAGAGTTAATGTTCCATAACCAAAACGAATAGAAATAAATATTTGAGAAGTTTAACATTTCCTTAACGCTAAATGCGGGTTTTGCCCTATTGTGAATTACATTAAATTGAATATAAAATTGCATTGCCCTTATGGAATAATTTTTGTGACTGGAAATTTCTTCCGTTAAATGCTGGTTTACATTAAATCGAGGTAATGCAAAATTGGGGTTATACTGTAACATAAATGCCCGATTTTCTCCAGTCATTAATAAAATTTCTTATCGTTGAATGTTTCTCAGGATATCACTCCAGTGACTGTATCATTTGAAATAGAGGAAGAGTTTGAACATGTAGAGATGCAAACTAAATAATAATGATAATAATAACAACGTAAATATCATGTGTGTCCAGAACCCTGAAGTGATTGTATCTAGTCTTGTTTCTTATATCTGAGAATGTTTCATGATCGCTGTTTCTTTAAGGGACCCGAGTGCTGAATTCATTAGTCTCCAGAAACATTTCACTCTAAAGACAAATATTGTATGGTTACAACATAGGAAGCTCCGTTAACAGATTGGTGACAGCAAGACATCTCTCTATCCACAATGTATCCTACAGCTCACTTCAGATAAATTTACTCGTAATTGACAACAGGTGCAAGAGCTTTATGTTCATTACAAACTACAATAAATATTCTTCCATGACATACAATACAGAATACCGAATGTCCTATACATATGTGAATGCGAAAACACACAATCACAGACACATACAGTAAAAAATAAATATAATTTAAAAACAAATTAATCTACATTATCAGCAACATGGAGATTTCAAGGCAAAGGTGGAATTTTTATCTCTTCCCTTTACACACTGCTTGAGAAACAGCTGATGGTGGTTAATAACGTTTTCATATTTGAAAACAAAGCATCCAGAATGAGTTGAAGCTGGGTAGTAGACAAAGCCGCGATGGTTTTAGGAATTACAAGATCTTCCTTCTTCAAAATAAGGAAGGAAGCCAACGAAGGGCCACTTCAAAATCCCAGAAAAAGTTAATTCCAGACTCATTAAATACGATGATTTTGTCAGAAGTGGAATACGGTGTATTGTTCATGAATTCTATTTTAGAAATGAACTGCTAACTCTTAATACACGAAAAGCAATACACTGCATCATCACAAGCAATCATTGTAATGAGTGACACAAGCAAAACTGGAAACATGCCACGCTGACCTAACCCATTGTAATTCGCAATAGTTGAGTTGAGTTATACCACGTGTTCACTACTGTACATATTCCTGCCACTTCACACTGAATTCTGGCATTATCTGACAAACATGGCCGGCTGTTCCGTATTGTGAGCCACACATGTAATATTTAAAAGAATAAACTCAAAAGATATCATACTGATTGAATGTCTTCTTCAGAATCGTGTGGCACAGCCAATGCTTGTTTCATAAGGGAAATAATAGATTTTGATAAGGCTTCATTATAATTCTTATGTACATTTGGAACTAAAGGGGGAAACACCAATAGAACTAAAAGCCCATAAGACCTGTAATCTTTTCTTAACCCTGGATATTCTATCATTAGGGGCCGTATTTTTTTGTAATAATGATACGCACAAGTTTTTTTATATTTTCTTTCTTGCCTATATATAACTTTCCAGGTACTAAAAGTACCGTATTTTAGCAAAATGAACTTGCAAAATATTGCGAAATCTGATTTATTGCACGAATTGCACAAATAATCATTAAATGTACCCCACTTGGTATGAAAAATTGCGAAATGACATGTGAAGAGTTCTCCAATTAATGTTTAAATGCTTCTGAGAAATTGACTATTGTAGTTTCCTTCTCATTTGCTTGATGGCACTGTATATTCTCCATACAAATGTACACAAAGCGGTACACACTGTGTATCGAAAGTATGTGTATTCAGTTCTGCAATCTCTAAGGCAGTTGATAAAAATCAATATTTGTTATCGATTACGGCAAATAGCGTTGCGGTCGTAACAAGATATAAGACCGGTCATAGATACAGCATTGCGCAACGAGAGTTCGTTGCTTATGAACCTTTATCAGCAAATGTCCAACATCTATATATAAAATAAGAGTTTTGTCTGTACATTGCTCGGAATTTAAAAAGGATGGTATTTCTGTATCGGTTGTATCCATAGAAGCAAGGAAATGCACATTTTAACTTTCTGTAATTTCTTGTATGCAAGATTTATTTTTTTCA
Organism: Anabrus simplex; assembly: GCF_040414725.1. Classification (NCBI taxonomy): domain Eukaryota; kingdom Metazoa; phylum Arthropoda; class Insecta; order Orthoptera; family Tettigoniidae; genus Anabrus; species Anabrus simplex. Next base: position 152,872,943 of record NC_090270.1, read on the forward strand.
TTTTCTTCATCTCGAAAAGCCAGGGGTGGGGGTCTAATGCATGAGTAAATACGGTAAACAGGGAAGAAAAGGGCATACTTTGCTGATCCTTCAGTAGATAAGATGATTGAGTTGTTTTTTACCAGTTTGAATAGTGGTGGCGATATATAGACATTGGATGTGTGGCTTGCATGAGTGGGTTATGTGTGCTTGCGAGTAGCATTGTTTTTGTTTAGTGATATTTTTGTACATATTGTATATTATAGCTTCCATGGCAAGTTCAATGGCAAGTTCCCAGAGTCAAGCTCTTCACTCTCCTGGATCCAGTCAGTCGGGGTATGCCTCTAAGCCACGGCGGAGATCCTTCCAGCGAGCACAGCAGGCATTGGTGTCGTCTCCAGTTCCTAAGATTGTGCATAGTAAAGGTTAGTCTATTACCTTTTCCATGATAGGGATTGAAATGTGAAGCATAATCAGTATGACTGCTTGGACAAAGTCTTATTTACACTATATAATATTTGAATATGAGAGTATCTTCATCAGTATAGCACACACACACACAAAAAATCTAGATATCATTCAAAAAGACTGAGAGAATGGTAGCATATCCACTAGTAATAAACCACATAACAGTAAGTAGCAGTAAAGTAAAAATAGTGAAACAATTTAAATACCTAGGAGAAATTGTAACATACAGCTTGGATGAGAAACCCACATGGCAAGAAAGAATTAATCAAATTATGAAAGCTCAGTAATTAACATGGTCTACACACAATAAAAAATGTCTATCAGAACCAAATTACCGTAAATATGTATCATGAGTAGTATGTTCTAAAACAAAAAAGAGTCAGCATTTTTTGTGATGAGTCAGCACCCAAGGTCATTAACCGCTAGCATGCATACATTCTGTCCCTACCAGATTTTGCATAAGAGAGCAAGCCTAACCTCACAGTCGCCATCTTGGAGGGGCCTAACCTAACTTTTGCAGCCAGATGCCGTTCCCGACACAGATTTTACATATGAGAGCAAGCCTAACCTTACAGTCGCCATCTTGGAAGGGCCTAACCTCTATCTTGAGTACTGGGCAGTGTGGATTTGCGTAAGAGAACAAGCCAACCTCACTTTTACGACCAGATGCCCTTCCCGAAGCCATCTTGGGTAGTATGACAATGGCAATTCGCAGATTTTGCCGACTCCATCTTGAGTAGTAGGGCAATGAAGATTCACATAGGATAGGACGCCTAACCTCATGGAGGTGCCTGACTACACAGAGCCTAGTTTTATGGTCAGATGCCCTTCTCGGCGACATTTTGGAGGGGCCTAACTACACTGTCGCCATTTTGAGTCCAGTTTTACGGTCAGATGCCATTCCCGTCGCCATTTTGATTCTCCCACCAGAGGGGGCACATATGGCCTAACCTAGTTTTATAGCCAGATGTCCTTCCCAATGCCATCTTGTAGGGGCCTGACTACGTGGGGCCCAGTTTTACTGTCAGATGCCCTTCCAGTTGCCATTTTGGAGGGGCATAACTACACCGTCGCCGTCTTTGGCCCAGTTTTACGGTTAGATGCCATTCCCGTCGCCATTTTGATCCTCCCACCAGAGGGGGCACATATGGCCTAACCTAGTTTTATGGTCAAATGCCCTTCCCGACACCATCTTAGAGGGGCCTAACTACACAGGGCCCAGTTTTACGGTCAGATGCCCTTCCAGTCGCCATTTTGGAGCGGCCTAACTACACTATCGCCATCTTGGCTGAGTTTTATGGAGAGATACCCTTCCCTCCTTACAGACGCCATTTTTGAGGGCCTAAGTACACAGTCGCCATCTTGGGCCCAGTTTTATGGTCAGTTGTCATTCCCTTCTCCTCCTCCTCATCTAGCCTAGTCCCCCCTTGGAGTAGTGACAGAGCTGTGACGTAATAAGCACGGGCGATTTAAAAATTCCGTTTTAACATGCAGCGATTATGTCAACATGGTTATATGCATGTTTAGACTTGTTCTTTATCAAGGTTACCCACTAGTGAACTCAAACCTGTATAGATGTTATAGGTGTGAGTTTTTCTTTAGTCTCTGAGATAGAGTGATAGAGAGTAGAACGCTTTATTCTATCATGACAAGAACATTAATAGTTGATGTACAAGGCTTTGAAGTGAACGTCAACAAATTTGTGTTCAAGGAGCTGACTGTGTTGGATTGCACAGTGTTGTGGGCGTCAAAACTCATTAGTTTAGTATTTAGCCCATCTTTCCCTTACTGTTTGCAAACAGATGAAGTCAAAAAGCAGACACAATAGATAGAATAAAATTCAGTTCTGCAGTGGGAAGAACAAGGAATCATTTGTGTAGAGCAGATCTTGTTTTTTAAAGGGTTGTGAAAAGAAGGAACGGTTGCTTATCTACCATTAACATGTGAAATTATCGACATGCATGAATTAGGATGTTCATCATTTAAAACTCTTCACAAGGTGCATAGTGGAGAAACAAATAAACAGCCTTTATGCCATGTGTGCATGTTCTTTGAATGGTTGTGTTGCAGTGCATGCCAGCAGGTGAACAACATATGTAAATTGCAGTGTTAAAATGACGTCAGTGTGAAAGAAACATTTGTAGGGTAAAGACATCAAGTATTTCTATCTGATACTAACTGTAATGCAGTTGAAAGGACAATTGTAAAGTTTTATGCCTCAAAAAATACTAAACACTTTTACTGAAGAAGAGTTGAAAGCATTCCCAAAGGCATTTTTGGTCAGTGTAGCTGCGAATGCTGTAAAGATGATCTGGGATAAGGTGCCTCTGGAGTGGACTCAAGGTCCTGTTTTGTCAGAGCTTCAAACATGTAGTTTACATCATGAACAAGTGAGATTAGCTGGGAGACCTTCAGTGAGACAGTGCCGTACATGTCAACTCATTAAACTGTATCACGGACCTAAAACTAACGACTTGTCTAAGCTTATAAACACTTATAATGGTTGTGAAAATAGTAAGCAAGTTGTCGCAGAAAAAGGTGAAGAAACGTACTGGGAGAAAGGTGAGAAAGCATGCTGGGCATGGACTCATCAATAAGGTGATTGATCTTCTTCCTTTTGAGCTTCATCTTCCTGGAAATCAACTTGACGTTCGCTTGGCACGTAGTGATCCTGGTATTAATATGTTAGTTGCTGCCTGCAAAGAGCATGACATTGCTTATTGTCAAAACAATTCTGAACTAAGATATGTAGCTGATGAAAATCTGTATCGTAAAGCTATCAGCGTGTGTCGTCACCTAATGCTACAGTTGCTGAGAAGATAGCAGCACTTGTCATTGTTGGTGCAATGAAAGGAAAACTGTTACTGGGTGGTGGCATTAAACAGCGAAGGCAGTAGAAATAATTTATGTAAGAAAGGATGGAATTGATTTACTTAAAGAAAGAAATATATATATATATATATATACTAGAATAAATACGATTCGTAAAACATAATGCTGGTGTTGTTTGATTTTAATATTAATCCTACCCCTACAGCATGTTCAAAATAAACTAGTAGTAATAATGTACTTGCAAGTTTAATCTTGTCTTATGCCGCAGAAGAAAGGAGAAGTAGAGGTTCGAGAATAAAAAAACTCAGATTTAACGTACATCCTCTTCATTAATCCATGAATTGAAGTTATTGAAGTTAAAACCAAGCCATTTGTCATAGAGTTTATTTCCACAACATCGAATAACACGTTCAATTAAATACTGATCAGGATATTTCTTTTCTGCAGTTCTTCGATGCAGAATCCTCCTTCAATAGGCTGTCCTTTGAGATCACGAAGTAAATACATAACTGGATTAGTAAGCTTAACACTCCCGATTTGAAAAAATTTCTGTGCTCCAGTTAGGGGTGTATCCTTTTGCAAAGATAGACTTTTTGCTGATGCAAACAAAATCAATGTTCAGCCGATTTGATTATAAGATGAATAGCACCTAAGCGCTGTGTATTCTTTGTAACAAGATGTGGCTTTGTGGCAGTAGTGTAATGAGGTGTATCGTTGTAGGTAGACACGAGTCAGGTGACAGTTCAATCAAACGATAAGAACCTTGAGCTGTAAAATCTCGCCACATCCTTGTTTTGAGTGTACGATAAAAGCGTTCTACAACACTTGCCTTGAGATTGCTTTACGTAGAGTAGTGATGAATACCAAGTAATTTGAGGTAAGAAGAAAAATCCTTTTTGTAAACCTCTTTACCTTGATCGGTTTGAAGAAGACTTGGGCAACATTTCGATTGTTCACAATATGTTTAAATGCGTCTTCGACGTGAGCTAATGTCTTAGAACGCACAATTTGTGCAAAAGCATGCTTAGAGTACACATCTATGACAGTAAGTAGATACTTATACCCCTTATTGCTAGAGGCATATGGAATCATTTGAATCATTTCTACTAAGTCAGCTTGCCAGAGATCATCTTTTCCGCGTGTAATAACGCGTCTGTGACAGTAGGTGCGACGTACTGGTTTATGTAACTCGTGTGCGATGCTTATCTGTACAGGCAAGGTCTTATCTTGACTAGCCATTACTGAATAATACCCACATTTCTCTCTATTTCTAGAATTTCTGATTCGTGACCTATGTGACCAGTATCTTGCGAAGCTCTTAGAAGTTGCAATCATTCAACAAGTAAGTTAGGGTCATTCCAGTATCTTACATCTACATATGGCAACAAAGGCTTGTAGATAACATTAAGACCACATGCAGTAGGTTGATGTGACGGAAACAGCTTAGAAATAAACTCTCAATACTTGTAACTCTTATTTGCATTTACAGCTTCTGTCCTCTTGTAATTACGTCGTGTTGCATCAGTAGCAAAATGTATTGCTTTATATTTAAGATCATCTTGTAAAATTATATCCTTGTCAGGTATTTGTGAGAAAAGGAGTTCTAAGAGTCCTTTAGTTTTTTTATAGGTAACACCTTTTACGATGAGTCTGTTGCCATTAATCTTAATATTTGCATTACCTATCCAGAAATAGTCATCTTCATAGCCAATACCGTAGATTGTGCCAGTTTGTCCTGTAAAGAGTTTTTCTATAAGGAGCAAAGAGTGATCCATAGGTATTTCGAATAAAAGTCTTAAATGATTACGATACTCTGGCGTGATCATAACCTCAGACAAAGAAGGTAGATCTTGTGTTGATGCAGTAGGTGTTTCAGCAATAACATAATCTCAGACAAAGAAGGTAGATCTTGTGTTGATGAAGTAGGTGTTTCAGCAATAACATCTGTAGTTAAAAACTTAACTGTCTTAGATGGTGGAGTATTGTTAAGATTTTCTTCCTCATTCTCTTCTTCATCCCTATTCTGCTTCTCCTCTTCCTCATCCTGCTTTTCTTCTTTATGCTTTTCTTCTTCTTCATGCTTTTCTTGTTCATGCTTCTTTTTATTACAAGATGATTGCATAGAAACAAAACTTGCAGTAAACTGGGGCAATGAAGTAGAATAAAACATTTCTTTCAGTGGTGTACCTAGTTGCATTTTCAAAAGTAAATCAATGTCTGTTTGAATATGTTTAAGCTCTTCAAAGGTTTGTCTAATAATGTTTCGAGCATGGATTATACGTTTTGTAATCTCTTTCCTGGATGTTGACATGATGGTGGTTTTTGATCAACTGGATACTAACTCTGTATTGATGCATACAAAATGATCAAAACCCATGCGATATCGTCCATACTGAACATCAATTTCTTTATCAATAACCAAAAAGCCGTAACGATGTGATGACCAGCTTGTAGCACACATACGTTTAAAGTCATTGATCATCATACACATGCCGCTTTTTCAGTAATTTCCCATTTTCACCAGGCCGCTTCCTTCCCGCTTCTAGCCGTTTCCTCCCCCCTCGTTGCCATAAGACCTGTCTGTGTCGGTGCGACGTAAAGCAACTTGTAAAAAAAAAAGGAAGAAGAACAAACACACATGCCACATGTTACGCTCATCTTGCCGAAAAAGCACGGTAATATTTGCGTTGTCGCGTATCAACTGCTTAGGCACACGAGAATAGGTTTAGCATAAATAGATGCAATTAGCATATTTATGTCGTCCCATACTAAAGTATGCACGAATAACGTTTCGCTGTTCTATTGCGACATTGTCAAAGATTTAAATCTAAGAATTTCATTTTTTGTTCGTATTGAACTGAGAACGTAAGAGAGGTATTTTGTGTCGTAACTCATGTTTGTACTACACTCGTACCAGTGACATTTCATGAATAGGTGACTACAAATTTGAATCTTTAACTGCCAAGTTCATCTTGAACTTACACGAAGTTTGAATATGTTACATGTATTTCGAAAAATTGTGTTTAGTGAGTCCTAACTCGTGTTTATACAATTTTATTTTACCCTTCACGGCTTGTTTTAAAGTGACATTTAGTGAAAAGTGACTACAAATTTCAATCCTTAACTGCCAAGTTCTTCTCAATCCTAAGTTTTTAAAAATGTTATGTGCATTTTTGAGAAGATTGTGTTTGTTGAGTCCTAACTTATGTTTGTACTACACTCGTGGCAGGCGATATTCAGTAGAAGAGTGTCTGAAAAAATTTGAATCTTTAACTGCCAAGTTTATCTCGAACTTCCACGGGGTTTTGGTGTGTTATATGTTTTTTTGGTGTGTTATATGTTTTTTTAAGGGACACTGGGACTGAAATTTCCAAATTCTATATAAACTGAGGTACAGCTTTGAAATTTTATATGCTTATGAATAGTCATAACGTAAACTACTGTGGGAAATTTGAGCATTGCAAGTGGATTAGTTCTTGAAATATTAATTATTTTATACATTTTCATGCGCAAATTATTCAAGATTTATAAAGGTCTGCCGCATTAAACCAATCAAGATAGTGTAACTTTTAGGGAATATTCTATTGCACTAATTAAATTGGAAGAATCCTACGGATTCGTTTTTAAATTGCTTTAATGAGTATGAAGAAATAATTTTTTTTCATATCCAAGTTTTATTCTACAAAAAATCTTCGATTTTTTTAGTTTGAAAACTTTTTGCAGCCGGACCAAAAGTGCAATCCAAAAATCGATCCGCAGGTTTATAGTCATTGCAATGAAGATAATACATGCAAATTTTGAAAGCAATGTCATAAGATTTGTGATGCATGTAACATTTTGAATGCCTGAAGAAGTGAAACAGAGAAAAAAAGCAATTTTTTAAAATAATGTATTGCCAGCTGATTTCCACCGAGCAGCTAATAATCTCAAAGAAATTTCTTATTTTCTCCTACTTTTGGATTTTGGCTTACGCCACCGAGAACTTATTGTATGCATTTTACCACAGAACAGCACCAAACAATAGTAGAAAATACTCGCACACCTCAACACAATCAAACTCGAAAACAACTTGTTTGTAAACAAACAAGATTTGCACATAGTATGTACGGAAATAGTCATAAATAATGTTGAAACTAATAAATATTTCTTTAATAAGTAATCATTGTCTTTGAAAATAGGTATAAAAATATACTCAATGTATTATACAAGGCCACAACACCTGTAATTTCCATTCAGTTTTTCAAACTTTTGTATTTCTTATATAGTTTACATAGTAAAAGTGCCTACTTCCTCCACTAGAAAGCAGCACAATGCTGACGGACAGATGTAGGAGGCCTTTTCGAATTATTGCTATGAAATGACATCATGAAATCTGCTTGAATACACCACTAATGTGCGCTGATCATGAGTCGAACGAAAGTGGGCGTTTAAAGGACTGCAGGCCAGGCATTTAAAAGCTACGCTAGAGCTTTAAAAATGGCGGAATTTGGATAAAAACACTGCTATCTTCTCTGCAGGGGTTAGGGGTGTATTAATATGGAAAAAACTGAAAATCAATATTTTTCATATATTTTGCCAAAATTTTAGTCCCAGTGTCCCAGGGATTGTGTTTGTTGAGTTCTAACTTGTGTTCGTACAGTTTTGATTCACCCTTCGTGGACTGTTTTGATAACTGACAAGTTCCGGACTTGTGATTCACTATTTTATGTTACTATTTTTACTCTTATTTTTTCATAATGCTGTAACATTTAGTAATGTATATGTTTGCATGTATTCACCTATGCCTATTTCTCAAGTTTTGGCTGAAGATGACGCTAAATAGCGTTGAAAGTAGTTCCAAGTAAGAATGTTGTAATTTAACCATTTTAACATTTATTTGTATTGAAAACGTGGACCCTTTAAGTTGCCTCTCTTACATCGTCGAAGATCATAAGAGAATTGGGAAGCACATCATCCGGTGATGGTACTTCCTCATGTGCATTAAATCGAAAATATTTCCATCCATCTTTAACCAGATCATGCATTACAATTTGTAAAATAGTATATAGCGGTTGATAGAGTGACTTAGCGAAAAGGTAAATATTCTTGAAGTGTATGCCATTTAAAGAGGTAATGAGTGTGAATAAAAGATTTGTCTTCCCACATCCCGATGGACCAGATATGATACATTAAATAGTAAAAGTAAACAACATTCCATGACATCTTTTTGTAGTTGTACCAGAACTAGGTAAGAAATGTGGCACTATATCACTAACAGGCAGACGTCGAATAACACGTTCGATTAAATACTGATCCGAATATACTCTTTTCTGCAGTTCTTTGATGCAGAATCCTCCTTCAGTAGGTTGTCCTGTGAGATCATGAAGTAAATACGTAATTGGATTAGTAAGCTTAACACTCCTGATTTGAAAAATTTCTGTGCTCCGCTTAGGGGTGTATCCTTTTGCAAAGATAGACTTGTGTTTGCTGATGCAAACGAAATCAACGTTCAGCCGTTTTCATGAATAGCACCTAAGCGTGGTGTATTCTTTGTAACAAGACGTGGCTTTGTGCCGATAGTGTGATGAGGTGTATCATTGTTAGTCTTGCTGCTTTATAATCTTCATGGTAACTGAATAATAAAGTAGGCAGTAGTAATATATATATCAAACGAAACAACAAGTAACTGTCAGTTCATAATTCACTCTTGACGAGTAAAGTCGTGTACAGAATGGTAAAACGATATCCAAACTTTATGAAGAAGAAAACTAAAACAGTTGGATGGAAAGAAGTTGTAAAGTCTGCACAAAAAGCTACTCACAGGGAATACAATCAGCGAGTAGCTATTACTAAGGCTCTACTCACAGCAAGTGCGAGAATTTCTCTACAAAATTCGAGTATCCTGTGTGTGCGTGATATGAGAGTGATGTAGTTAGTAATATTTTGCAATGCTATTTCTTGAAATGTGGTTCTTAGTCTGACTACGTGTTCAGCACGTGAATTTTTATGTGCAAATTTACACTTGGATCCTAGGCCTTATTTTTATTTATGATTATTATCATTGGAAGAAGGTTGAATGGCATAGACTGATGACCTTCATTAACTTCAATATCCACAACAAACTGACGTGATTCATGATAGAACTCAGATGATCACTTAACTGAACATTATCTTGACAGTACAACAGTCATATCTTGAGAAATCACAATGTTATTCAGAAGATGCACTTCGCCTGGATTAGCACTGATTAAATTCTCTGACACGTGGTCATTGAGTGTTGATAAATTATTATTCCTTAAATATTGAAATATATCTCAATACGCGCTCCATATTTATCAGAATGCATTGTAACCCATGACACATGCTTCCAAAATCAAAAGTATGACCTGCAGGCCGTACCATTTTACAAATAAAATTACACTATAGTTGAGCACACTTTGCATATTCCTCATGAACAATGCTAACATTATTATCACTCATGACCATTATAATTTCATTTAACCTGATGACACGCTCAGAAAGAAGGTGAACAGAAGCTTTGGAAATGTGGTTTTACAGAAGAATGCTGAAGGTGACATGGTAGATTGAATCACGATTGAAGTGATACAGAATTGAATTGGTGAAAGGAAAATGATTTGGCAAGGCTAGATCGAATGACAGGACACTTCTTAAGACAACCAGGATTTGTTCAGTTGGGTTTTGAGGGAAGTGTAGGTGGTAAGAACGGTGTGGGTAGACCAAGTTACGAATATTACAAGCAGATTAGATCAGCTGTAGGATGCAGTAGTTATGTAGAAATGAGTTGATTAGCACAGGGTAGAATGGCAGCGAGGTTTGCATCAACTCAGTCTATGGACTAATGACTCAAACACAACATATAAAGGTCAGGACGTAGCCAAGAACACAATTTTGTAACCACCCCAAGCTGAGGAAAAATCTTACAAAATTGGTAACTTTTTCTTGGGAACATAAAATTCTGAAATTTATAAATAGTGTATAAAATATCCCAATGTATATTGTGTTAAAATTTCGATTGGATCAGATGAAGGGTTTTGGAGAAACAGTGTCTTAAAATGTCTTTTTGTGTTCTACCTCTGATAGAATATATTAAAATATGAATCAAAAAAATAAACCTACATGACCTAACCTGAACTGAAATGAGAAAAACGATGGTGCTATTGGATTTTCTATATGCCTATTGGTCATTTTATTAACATCCTCCAAACTTGAGTACACATAATATTTTTATCAACAATAAGTGATAGAGCTAAGCATGGAGGACAGTAATGTATCCTTCCATCTTGTTACACACATGCTGGATCATAAATATGAATGTTGGTTTGATAAGCTGTTGGAAACATTGTGCATAATTTAACCTCATGATTTTACATTATTAAATTGTACTTTATTTATATATATCAATATCATGGTTATGGTATATGATTCCATGGGGTATGTTTCCTGAAAATCTTTGTTTTATTTCTACTTGTAAAAAGTATTTTCCCAGTAACTGAAATTGTACTTGATATATTGTGTTAGATTGTGTAAAATGTATTTCCTCTAATTGTAGATCATTCAGAGTCTGAATCTGTTGGAGATGGGAGTGTAAATGAAGAAGATACTATTGGTTCAAATGTGCATCGCAGGCGGTCACATAGGCGTAGTTTGTTGCTGCCATCCGTGCAGGAGGAAAATAATCCAGAGGTTTGGCGAAATTGTATTTATTCTCTTTTGTGTGAGGGTTTTTTCAGTTACATTTTTGCTTGTGATGATTCTAGTTACTAAAATGTTACAAAGGCTTGTTATTTAGAAATGTCTTTATATCTCGTTCTCCTTATAAGAAATATTCTCTCTATTCATCGTTAGCAGGTCATGAGTGCTAAATTGTATTGGCTTGTCTTCAAGGCTGCATGGTTGGTTCCCAGCCAGTTTGCATATGGGATTTTTGAAATGAAAAGTCAATTTCTTGTGGTTTGAAATACACATAACATTAGAAGATATCCAAGTTAATGTTTTTGAAAATTGGACCCTACCCCCTCCCCCCCCCCTCCTCTCTCTCTCTCTCTCTCTCTCTCCCTTTCTCTCTCTTTCTCTCTCTCTCTCTCTCTGAGCATATTCGCAACTCCTTTTGCGTTAATGGTTGCCACAGTGGACAAAGCATAATGAGAAAATAAAATGAAATGTACAACTTTGGTTTGCAATGATAATGGTATTTATTTGTTGGTGACAAAAGGTCCCATGAGCCTGTGGCTCGTGATAGGAACAGTATAGTGCATACTTTTGTTAAGGCGACACAATAATTTCATTACACGTAGCTTAGCTTTGTCAGTAAAGTGACAGGTACATTTTTGGATAACTGAGAGATAGTTTTGTAACTTGTTAGCATCATAGTTTGTCAGAAGTATATTCAGATATTACATGGCCATAAGATATTAAATATGGGCTGTATATCCATGTATTAATTAAAGTAAGTTAAATAGAAGTTTTATTAAGATATCTGTATAGAAGTTTTTCTTATGAATAATAAAATATAAAAGAATTCTTCATTGCGCACATAATGGCATATAAAGCTTTCAAAATCTCAGAAATTGGACTTGGCAGCTTTTGCATATTATGTCCTCGTATAATGTATTGCCTCATGTTATAAAGTGAATGGCGACGACGGGATGGGAAAGGTCTAGGAAGTGAAAGGAAGCGGCCGTGGCCTTAATTAAGGTACAGCCCCGGCATTTGCCTGGTGTGAAAATGGGAAACCACAGAAAACCATCTTCAGGGCTGCCGACAGTGGGGCTCGAACCCACTATCTCCCGATTACTGAATACTGGCCGCACTTAAGCGACTGCAGCTATCGAGCTCGGTAGAGGAAGAATTAGGTGAATACCAAGGAGGCTTCAGACCTTGGAGAAGCTGTGCAGAACAAATCATCCCTTTAAAATTAGCCATAGCATATTACAAGAAGCAAAACAAACCTCTTGCAATAACCTTCGTGGACTTTAAAAAAGCTTACGACTGTATCCATAGACCTTCAATGTTGAAAATTTTAAGAAATTTTGGGCGTCATCCAAAATTAATCAAATTGATAGAACTCACCTGTACCAACACTAAATCAATTCTCTGAGCCATTCATCATAAAAACAGGCTTAAGACAAGGAGATTGCTTGTCACCACTGCTGTTCAACTGTGCCTTGGAATATGTAATGAGGGAATGGTATAAAATTAATCCTATGTGATTCAGTGACGATATTACATCTCATAATCTGCGCATTTAGGCCTATTAGTGATTACAGTTTATTTACAAGTGTTTACATTTGTGAAGTACGAATGTGTTCGTTTTACCGCCAAACTTACAACCACCCACATGCTAAGTACTGCGCAGTAAGGTGCAAATGAGTGACTTCAACTAACGTGCCGTGTATGTGATTCACAACCATTTTCTACATGAAACACTGTGACTTGTGATGTGATTAACTGAGTTCTAATACATTTCTCATTCATTTTAAACTTCGACATTGAAGCGTGTGTTGCCGCCATCTTGCGCGGACGAATACAGTTTTGCCAACCCAATGGGTGGAGATTCCAAGGAGTAGTAATCCAGATCCGTAGCAGTAGTTCCAGAAGTGACCACCAGAGTGCAGCCCAACCGCGCAGTGCTCTTTGGTTTTCAGCCCTGATCTGTAAGTAGTCTGGCATTCCCAGTCCTTTATAATATATCCATTATTTCTTGTTATCTTTCACCATGGATCCTGTCGAGCGAAAAGGTCTCATAAAAAAGAGAGCAGTTATTAAGTCTCGTAAAAAGCGTATAGCTAGTTTTGTCAGTACATTTAATGAAGGCTCAAATCTGAATGATATTCGATTTAGGCAAAGGCTGCTATGTTCAAGTAAGGAGGAATACAACGATGTTCAAACCCAGTTAGAAATTAGCGATACCGAAGAAGTTCATGATGCAGATAGGGAATCCACTGAAGAACTCATCCTAGAAATAGAATCTAAGATGGAAACTCTGTTGAATGCAAATTCAAATGCAACTTCCCCCGCTGTATCTAGTTCTTCAAATACCAGTAGCATGCATGAAATAAGACTCCCTACAATTTCACTGCCAAAATTTACAGGAATTATTTCTGAATTTATTCATTTTCGAGATACCTTCCAGAGCCTAGTAATTAATAATCATGCCTTAACAGACATACAGAGGTACTATTACCTACTATCATGCTTATCGAGAGAACCTCATAAATTAATTGGAAGCTTGCCTGTCACTGAAAGCAATTTCAAGATAGCTTGGGAATTAATCTTTCAGAGATATAATAACCCCAAATTGATTGTAGACCTACACGTTAAGCAACTGCTAGATCTTCCGTCGGTTAAAACAGAATCAGCTAAGGATTTAAGAGTGTTGCTAAATCAACTGCTGAGCAACCTGAGTGCTATTGAAGTAGTGGAAATAGATGTGCCTCTGCATGAAATTTTATCTCGCTTAGTGCTAGATCGAATCAGCCTCGGTCTAAGAAAACAGTAGGAAGTTAAATCCTCAGATAAGAAGTTCCCTCGCGTGAAGGAGTTAGTAGCTTTCTTGGAGAATTGTTGTCAAACTCTGGAGCTAATCAACCCCGAAAAACACCAAAGCGACAAGCAACAGGTCGTATCCAAACATGGTGGTGATAAGAGCAGTAAGAAGTCCTTTGTCACAACAGCAACTCACTGTGAGTTTTGTAAGGCTTCTCACACCCCAACAAAATGCCCTAAGTTTCGTGAAGCCAGCGCTGGAAATAGAATAGATTTCACCAGGAAGTGTAAACTTTGCTTTAACTGTCTGGGTGCTAATCATACTTTAAAGGAGTGTAGTTCAGGAAATTGTCGAATCTACAATAATAGACATCATACTCTGTTGCACAAGGAGCAGAGTACATCCTACAATGCTTCTACTACATCAGAAACCAACCAGACTCAGCAGCAAACCTACTGTGCTGTGAAGAGCAACTATACTCATGTAGAAGTTCTATTGTCAGCAGCTCTCGTAGTGGTCACAGACAAACGTGGGAATGCACATCAGTGCCGAGCTCTACTTGATAGTGCGTCTCAAATGCATTTCGTGTCCAGGCGTTTGGCAGATCGCTTAGGGATTGAATTGAGTCGGCACTCAATGCCTATAAGGGGAATTAGTGATACTAAGGCAACTGAATCATCACATATTTGTCAAATCCAAGTTACATCTAGGGTCACAGACTACACTACCCCTATTGTTTGTGCCTAACTTCCTCGCATAACTGGTCAACTCCCTACAGTACAGCTTGACACGTCTGACTGGCAGCTACCACAAGACATTCCCTTGGCGGATCCTCAATTTAGTACACCAGGTGAAGTTGATTTATTACTGGGGGCTTCTGTGTTTTTTGTCATACTGCGTCGTGGTCAACTCACGAGAGAAAATCATCCTGTACTACAGGACACTGAATTTGGTTGGATCTTATCAGGCAAGATACCACCACACTCTCTAAAGTCTACCAGCAAAAAGGTGATGCCTTGTCTTGTCTTGTGCGCGGCAGTGAACTGCACGTACAGGTCGAACGATTTTGGCAACAAGAGGAAGTAAAGATGTCTCCCCCGCGTTCTAAGGAAGAAAGTCAGTGCGAAGAACACTTTGTGAACAACACTACTAGGGACAGCACCGGAAGATATGTTGTAAGACTGCCTATTAAACCACACCATGAGGAATTTGGGGATTCATTTAAATACGCCACTCGTTGCCTCAGTCAAGTTGAACAGCGGTTACATCGCCAACCAGACTTGAAGAAGGACTATAATGAGTTCATGACAGAATATGCTGATCTTCATCACATGGAACTTGTGACAACGCAAACCAATAAGCCAACATATTACCTGCCGCATCATGCTGTAATTAAGCAGTCCAGCACTACCACTAAGGTCAGAGTCGTCTCCAACGCCTCTGCTAAAACTACTAGTAACTACTCAGTGAACGATATCTTGATGGTTGGATCTACCGTGCAAGAAGACTTGTATTCTATCATCTTGAGATTTAGAACACATAAGTATGCCTTCACTGCAGATGTTACAAAAATGTACAGGCAAATTCTAGTTCATCCTGATGACCAAGATCTGCAACGCATTGTATGGCATTCATCTCCGAATGAACCTATCCAGATTTATCGACTTTCCACTGTAACTTATGGTACCTCAGCAGCGCCTTTTTTAGCCACGAGATGCCTGGTACAACTTGCTAACGATGGTGCACTGCAATACCCAAGAGCGTCGGAGACATTACGAAGAGACTTCTATGTTGATGATGTTCTGAGTGGAGCAGATACCATTGGAGATGCACTCAGTCTGCAACAAGAGCTGATCGAACTACTCAGTAGCGCAGGCTTTTCTCTTCATAAATGGTGTGTTAACCATCCCACTCTTTTAGAGCACATACCTCTTGAGCACCAAGAATCACAACTGCCCTGGAGTTTGGATGACAAGGAAGAGGGTACCATTAAGGCCTTGGGACTACTGTGGCATCCTCTAAAGGACATCTTCCAGTTTGTAGCTACCAGTCACACCCAGAAGACCACAACCTGGACAAAACGTAGTGTGTTATCCTGCATTTCATCCATTTTTGATCCTTTGAGCCTCTTAGGTCCAGTAATAATAAAATGTAAAATTTTCTTGCAACATTTATGGCAGGCAAAAGTGGACTGGGATCAGAGTTTGCCCCCTGAGTTATTAACTACTTGGGAACAGTTTCATGCATATTTGCCATCACTCAACGACATTCGCATCCCTCGAAGAGTGACGGGAGACAGAGAGATTAAACAATATGAGTTACACGGATTCTCTGATGCTTCAGAAAGGGCCTTTGGAGCATCTGTTTACCTACAGAGTATAGATGTCAAGGATAATGTAACAGTAGTGCTGTTAAGCTCCAAATCCAGAGTAGCACCACTGAAACAGATTTCCCTTCCTAGACTTGAACTATGTGGTGCATTACTCCTTGTGAAATTAATGGATAAGGTTAAAACTGCACTTAACCTCAAAATTGAACAAAACTACTATTGGACTGATTCTACCATAGTACTAGCTTGGCTTGCAGGAGAGCCCGCATCTTGGAAAACGTTTGTTGGTAACCGAGTGTCTGAGATACAACAACATTCATCTGTAGAACAATGGAACCATGTGACGTCACAGGACAATCCAGCTGACATCATTTCGAGAGGGATTGAACCACATCTTCTTCAAGACAATCTGTTATGGTGGGCGGGACCATCCTGGCTCTACCAGCCACCGTCAACCTGGCCTGTCAGCGACATGAAAAAAACTTCCAAACTCACTGATGTACCAGAGCAACGGAAACCAGCTGTTTGCTTACTTGTTGTCAGTCATTTCCTTGAAGACTTAGTCCAACGCTTTTCTTCTTGGTCACGGCTGGTGAGAGTCATGGCCTTCATACTGAGATACATGAACAACCTCAGGCTTGCTGCTTCAAGGAGACAGGTGGGAAGTCTGTCTGTAGTAGAACTTCAAGAGGCATCACACAGGATCATTCGTACTGCCCAAGAACGAGAATATGGTAAGGAGCTTCAAGATCTGCGACTTGGCAGACCGATCGCAAAGGACAGCAAGTTGAAGTCTCTTCATCCCTTTGTAGATGCAAACCAGATGCTTAGGGTGGGCGGCAGATTGGAACAATCGCATGCTCCGTACAGCCAGAAACATCCCATCATCCTACCACCTAATCATCATGTGACCAGGTTGTTAGTAATGTGTGAGCACATGCGACTTCTGCATGCTGGACCCCAACTTTTGCTTGCAACCATTAGACAACGATATTAGATACCTAATGGTAAGTCTGTCATTAGGCACATAACACACAAGTGTCTCCCTTGCTACAAGTTGAAGGCAAGTACATCAACTCAACTCATGGGCCAGCTCCCACACCACAGGGTAGAACCCAACAGACCATTTTTGAACTGCGGAGTTGACTATGGGGGTCCACTTTACATTAAGCAAGGGACTTGTAAGAGCAAAACAAAGCTAAAATGTTATATTGCTCTATTCATCTGCATGGCTACCAAGGCGATCCATCTTGAACTTGTCTCTGACCTGTCTACTGATGCGTTCCTAGCTGCTCTGTGTAGATTTACATCGCGTCGGGGTATCTGCCAGAATATCTACAGCAACAATGGAAGTACCTTCGTGGGAGCAAGAAATGAGCTACGGGAGCTTCACACCCTCTTCAGATCTCAAGTACATCAGAGGAAGGTGGATGACTTTGCATCTCAATGTGGAATAGAGTGGCATTTTATTCCACCCCATGCCCCTCATTTTGGTGGGCTGTGGGAGGGTGGCATAAAGTCTACTAAGTCCCATTTGAAGAAGGTTGCAGGAAATTTTGTACTGACTTTTGAAGAAATGTCCACGTTGTTAGTCCAGATTGAGGCATGCCTGAATTCGAGACCAATAACCAAATTGTCTGATAATCCTGATGACTATTCATTCCTGACTCCCGGTCACTTCCTGATTGGAGAACCTCCCACAACCATCCCAGAGCCAGATTTACTTACAGTTTCAGGTTCTCATCTGTCCAGGTGGCAACTACTTCAGCGTTGCAGACAGTACTTCTGGAAGCGGTGGTCAAGGGACTATCTATGTCAACTCCAGCAGCGGACTAAGTGGTCAGCAGGAAGGGTCAACCTTCAACCCAGAACTCTGGTTCTTCTCAAGGAATACAACTTGCCACCTCTCGTGTGGCAGACAGGGATCGTGGTAGATACGCACGCAGGTGCTGACGGCTTCGTGCGAGTTGCCACTATTCGCACTCCCAAGGGGACCTTCAAACGCCCAATTGCAAAACTTTGTGTCTTCCCAGAAGAGGTTGAAACTGTATATACAGTAGTGAAAAAGTGTAATTAGTGAAAAGGTGTAATCTCTTATGTGCTAAAACTTTGGTTTTTTCATTTGACTTTTTCAGTGCGAGTGCTAATTTTTATTGTTCTTAATAATATTTAAAATTGTAATTTATATATATAAATTAGGTGGGCATGTTGAACGCCATGTGTTTTTTTTTTTTTCGTCAGAGGTCAGCACAATCAGACTGCTACAGCCCCAGTGGAAGGGGGACAGAGTCACGCGCCTCACGGGCGTCAGTGAGTTCCGAGACTTTTACGAGCGTGGGTAATGGTATTGTGTTTGTGCGCTACAACATGGACCACGGCGTCCTAATGTATATTTTGTACAGTGTAAATTGTTTTGTGAATAAATGAAGTATGTAATGTACATTATGTTGGCCTTCCCTTTCCACTTACTGAAGAACATTTCGTGGACTGTGGGAAGAGCTCGGCCTCGTTCAATACGAGTAAGCAATTCGAAAATGAGACCGAACACATAAGAACATCCGAATTGGAAGACCCAAAGACAACATAAGTTTAAATTGCCTAGGATTTGCCGATGACCTTGCTCTCTTGTCCAACAATATTCAAGAAACCAGACAACAAGTTATATCACTACAGGAAATAGCACAGAAAATTGGTCTTGGAATATCTTTTGAAAAGACAGTAATCATGTTTACTGACCCACCACTCATAAACAAAATTACCATAGGAAACCAAGAAATCAAAATTGTAGATAAATTTAAATATCTGGGAGAAATCATAACATATAACCTCAGTGAAAAGCTAGCATGGCACAACAGAATAAATAAATTGACCAGAGCACATTATGTCACCAAGAATACTTGCAACAAAAAAGGGCCTGTCAGTAGCAACAAAATTAAAACACTACAAAACAATCACTCAACCAGAAATAACATGCGCAAGTGAAACCATCAAAACAACTAACACTGCACAAATAGACAAAATACTCAAGATAGAGAGAAGAATCATTAGAACATGCATCAACAAATCATACCTAAAAGATGGACACTGGAGAGTAGCTTCTAATGAAACCGTCTACAAGGTAATAGAACCAGTAATGAGCACAATCAGGAAGAAACGCATGTCATTTTGTGGACATCTAATCAGGACACCAGAGAACAGGATCTTCAGGAGAATAATAGAAAAATGATGGAATAGTAAGTGCATCATTGAGTGGATTACAGAAATCAAGGAAGATATGGATGAACTACAAATTAGATTGGAAGACCTAAGAAACAAAACTGACAAAATCAGGAAACTCACAGACAAGCAAACCAGAATCAACAAACAGACAATAGGAAGGGTGATTTCCGATGAAGAAAGAAGGATAAGATCAGAGAGAATGAAGAAGTATTGGTCTGACAGAAAACTGAAAAATTGTTTGTATAAAGTTGGCTAGAGTGGTCCAATGAAGGCCATAAAATGTAAATAATAATAATATAACACTTCTTATAGTAACATTTTAGAAGACAGGGCACAGTACATACAGTAGTGAAACAAGAAATATAGCTCCGTTAACACGTTTGGAAAAAAATCAGTGTCTTCAGCTTGTTGTGGTTAACCTTTCCTCCCTTCACGTTGAAACGTCTTGTCAATACATGCAAACGAGTTTCGTAAATGGAGCTTGTCATCCGCAACTTCTGGGCTTGCTTTCGTACATGACCAGTAATTAATTGACACCCAAGAAACGGCGAGGCTTTGCCGATCATTAGAAGTTCAAGTTTCTCGGTTGCTGTCGTATTAGTTTCCAGCTTCACTGGAACCCTTTCTTTACAGTACTTGTTAACTGTTCCTCACAAACCACGAATGCCGTATTGCACAGTTAATGTTGCACAAAATTCGAGAACCAGTTGGATGGATATGTTCGAGATTGATATTGTATCCAGTGGAAGGACACTGAATGTTATCATGAATAACATGCAATAGAGGCGAGTGGGAGAGGCTTGTCAACTGTATCTGGGAAAATGGAATTGTAAATGGATGATGATGAAAAATACGGGGACATTATTTTATCTATTCAGAGGATTGGCGTTCACCCGGTCGCCTGCACTGCGACGCTTTCTCCCGCCAAGCACTTTGCCATAATGCGCTGCTGGGTGCCCCAAGTTCCCCTCCTTTGCAGTCTGCTGAGAGCTTTATCAGTGTTAGTTTCAATTTAGTCAAGTGTTCACGTGTTTAGTGCCAAGTGTATTGTTCTAATGCCATTTTTATAACATGAGCGTGTGAATATACATAATACCTTCATAAAATACAGGAAATCTTGTACAAAAACACACTATGACTCAGTGCCGGGTGAGCACTGGCTGCATTACGGCAAAGAGCTTGGCAGGAGACAGGCTTGCAGCGCAGGCAAACAGGCGAGGTACGGTCCCCTGAGTAGATAAAATAGTGTCCCTGTACCTTAAAAAACAACTACCATATATTTATCCATGTGGCCAAACAATGTTTACCACTGTATTAAATCTGTTAAATTCTTCATGCTTATACTGTGCAGTACTTGAATGAGTACCATAAAACTTTTGACTTCAGCATTTTCGTCCGTGCAGCTTCACTCATAACCCAGTAAACTAAACAGGGAGATCAGCTACTTATTGGCACTATGAATTTTATTTGCCTACCACTACTGTTCCAAGGGCTGCTTAGCCGAAGCAATAAAGGCAAAGGCGGCCAAGCATACAGCTAACCACTCTGGCCCACTTGGTGCCTGGGTTATAGGTAGTGAAAGGCTTTGGTTTTTCACGAATTCTCTTTTAACGCATACAGCAAGGGCTTGATATGTCTTACGATGTAAACGGTAGATTATCTCTACCATAAGGTAACAGT
Source organism: Anabrus simplex (assembly GCF_040414725.1). Classification (NCBI taxonomy): domain Eukaryota; kingdom Metazoa; phylum Arthropoda; class Insecta; order Orthoptera; family Tettigoniidae; genus Anabrus; species Anabrus simplex. The sequence goes on from NC_090270.1 coordinate 152,893,936, forward strand.
GTCTCTAATTACAAATATTGCATATGTATATCATTATTGTTTATTTGCAGAGTGATGGTGAAGCTGACATCACAGACAGTGAAAGCATTGTTTCTGTTGGCAGCAGGCAAACTCGATCTTCTGTACAGCAAATGCAGAAGACAAAAGACAGCAGTGACAAAGGGAAAGAATTATTTAGTTTCTCTTCGCCTCTACAGGTGTCCAAGAACTTCAAAGAAGAAACAGGTATGATCGGGATTTAAATGTTATTTTGTCATACATTTCTTGGTCATAATAATGTGTCATTTTTTAAATTATAAAAGACCTTTGACTCCTTAACTGAATGCTGAGTGTCAAGGCCTTCAGTTCAGAGGATCGAGGGTTTTATTCCCAACCAGGTGGGAGATTTTAACCCTGTCAGGTTAATTCCTCCGACTCGGGGACTAGGTGTTTGTATTTGTTCCAGCACACACCCTTCATATACACACAACTCACCACTCTACCAACCACCACAGAAACATACAGTAGCGAGTACATTATACAAGGGTCATAGAATATTAGGGAGTAGAAGCATAGGACATGATACTGGGCAGTGGAGGTCCAGAGTGGACAGTACAGTACATAAATTTTGAAGCTAAGTTAAATTCAGACAGAACTCAAATTGAAGATATGTTTGCCAAGTCGCACTCAAATGCATAGTGAAAAATAGGATCTGAACTGAAATAACCATAAGGAAAATAACCTTAAAGAATATTTAAGCAATATTCATGTACAGTAAAACCTTGTTAGTGCACTCCTCATTAACACATTTTTCCACTTAGCCCATCGTAATGTCGATGTCCAAATTCTCATCGTATTAAAATCTATATAAAAATACCTCATTTATCGCATCATGAATTTTCGCTATTACCGCCTAGTACAATCACAATTTTCCTAGCCGTGAAAATGTCATTTGTCATCCCTTGTGAAACACGTGATCTCCAACTCGGGTAAGATACGTCGCCACAGTTGCGTGATTACAGAGAAGTCAGGCTATTTGTGCTTGTATTTCACATTCCATTCAGAAGTTAGAAATTTATTTTGTGTTGAGTGGTATAATGAAGTTTTGTCGCATGATACGGTAGCCTATATCTGGATTAGGAACACAATCTTGTTAAATTGACTAGCATGGTGTATATTTGTCTTGTGATAGCCTAGTTATGGATACGGAAAAAGTCGTGAAATTCCTTGCTAATGAAGACAAAATTAAAATCTTTCAGAAAGTGGACTGGCATCCGCATCTTTAAGCGTGCAGAGGTCGCAAATGTTGAACTCGTACCTTTGAGTTTCGACTTCATCATTCGACTTAGTGAAGTTTTTCAAAATGGTGGTCAAATGTCATTCCTCCCGGTTGCACATGGTCAAGTGTTAACCTCCAATTCGTTGTCTAAGAGTGTAACCGGAAAATAATGTTTAATAACCCACTGCTACGAAGTAAAAAGCTTCTTGGCCTACTAACATTTGTTTTAGAAAGAGAGTGATCTGCAGTAATACTTGAATATTTTTATTGACCCCCATGCATATGTTTTCATATTTGTTGTTTGGTGTTTCTCACACCTTTCAGTGCACTTGTTATTTTATAAGCTCCAGCAGAAAAGGTTTTCATATTTGTTCTCTTATGTTTTCACACCTTTTAATACCTTCCTATCATCTTTAGAAATGGCAGATATAGTTTTCACTATACCTGCGGATACACAAAATGTGAAGTGCCTTCATGTTGAAAAATCGTATCTAATGTTTCCATATCCCTGTTGGATAGCTTTTATTTGCATATTCAGTAGTACTTCTTAATGAGGTTTTACTGTGTTCAAATATAGGACAGCATCGATATGCCGGAATGGCATGATAATTTCAGGCATTCAAATTTAGAACAACATTACCAATAAACAGGATGACAAAAAGAAGAAAAACCTCCATAAACCTGACTAAAGTAGTCCTATGTTTGCTAGAAAATTAAAATAAATGAACAGGAAATATAGTTAACAAGACAAGGGGATGAAAGAACGTCTGAAATAGAATACAGCATTTTACAATACCTTAAGGAATTTCCAATGACAAGGTTAACATAGTATCATACGTAACCCATTACAAAGAAGAATTTTAACAGGAATATATATAACAGTTGATCAACGTCCATGCTTACATAGCATTACAAAGTAATAACAACGTTTGCTTACCAGTCATTTTGAAAAGTGAATAAACATCAATTCGAATGAGATATTGATAAATATACCCTGATACCAACAGAAGAACCTAACATTACAAAAATATTTAAAGGGAGGAACGCACAGCCGCAGACAGAGAGGAGATATTTACACAAAGGAAACTACGTTATTACGTCCAGATTTGCACTCCTCAATAAAAGAACACAAAGTCCGTAAGTGCAAACAAGCACCTGAACAGATGAATGCAGATGGCATTTTGAGAATGTTCAAACAAAGTCGAGCCAAATATTGTCCTTCCATTCTTTTGTTAATCTGTCGGCAAGGCTGATCCTGAAGTTATACTTCCAACTGTAAAGATTATGAAGGAAAAACATGTATTTAATATACAGATATTGCGTGTCCATACCTCTTAAGCTCTTCCATAATCACAGCATAACGGTAGACACATATAGGTAATAGAAGAATAAAGTCTCTGGGGGAAAAAATTGTGCACATCCTCTCTCCAAATAGGTCAGTAAATCATCTCGCCAGAGTGACTAAAAGAGGACCAATTTATACATCAATGGAGAGAGGGGAAAACAAGGGGAAGTTACGTCACATGAGCATACGAGAGACCATCAAGAAGGTACTGGAATGTTGTAGAGAGTCAGCGGGTAGTGACATCACCCGGCTCAAAGCTCAGGTGAATGAAAAGCAGTATAGATGGTTGGTACAAGCTGCAGATGATAGATGAGCAATGTTAAGCGGAGATGCAGAAAAGCAAGTTGAAATCTTTTCAACATCACTCCACATAGGGTAAGCATCATTTAGTACATTTGGACACCTCCAACCCCATCAGGATGTGGAGAAAAGTATTAGAAGAAGAAGAATTTTTAAAATACTCCTTGATAATTTGAGAGACATGAAAGGTTTCAAGGTTGATAACTTGTCAGTACCTGTATATATGTAAATAGTAGGAAGGGAAATCTTTTTAACTAAAAGTTTGAATTGTATAGCTTTTTAAAATATTTATGTCAAAAACTGTAAATACTACAGTACAAAATTATAAAATAATGAAACAACTCATGGCGTCTGGTCTGCATTACCAGTTTGCGAGAGTAAATATATTAATTTCTGTGGAAATTCAATCTTTTTTTTTTTTTCCATAAGTGGATGGGAGATGTTGCACGGTGCTAGTTTATGATGAAATCTGAAGTCATTTTGTTAAAAAGCAATTATCAGTTATTTGAGGCTAGCCTTAAAACCTGTAATTTTCAACTCTCTTGTTGTTGCTATTGCTTTTAACTGGCACATTTCATTCATGACTGCACATCCAAACTATCTCTTTACAATCACATGTCCACATAACCAGTTTTAGATTTCTGGAAATTTTGGTTGTTGTCTGCCAAATGCCTATTGGTTACATTTGTATGTTCATGATAAATTTTATTTTTCTGCCAACCACATACCATAATTTTGGTCAACATTGTACTTTCTTTCTGCACTGCAACTGCCAATTTGCTCTGCATCTTCAGTAATATAGATCTGTTTGTTTGCCGTGAACAACTTATAATGAGAGCTCACGTCACCCATTGTAATCACTAGGTCTCGAATGTTTAAGACCTAAAAATAGCCCAAATAAGCAAGCAAATATGACCTCAAAAATGACAAAATATGACGTAAAAATTACAAAATATGACCCAAAAATAATTAATCAAAATATGGCCATTGGAAAATAAATTATAAATCAAAACGGCAATTCCTCTGATGCATATCTGTTAACTAAATTCTTTATTCCTACTTTAATACTAGTTTTCTGAATATACATGTACAGCAATTATTCACAGTCTATTATCCTTGATTCACTTATCAAACTTTTGTGAATACATACCTAAGTTCACTAAGATTATCAGATCACACAACATTTTAAAAGTCAAAACATGTTTGCACCCTGCATTGGTGGTTTGAAATATGAGAAAACTAGAAATCATTCTACTTAAAAAATATATTTTGGAACGTTTCATTAACAATTATCAAATGCATTAAAGTTTAAATTGAGCACCAAGGAACAAATTAAGTAAATGTCTTCCAATACATTATGGTAGGGCGTCAGAGCCTATAGTGCAAACTTGTATACCTTTTTCATTCTTCTCCATGGGTGGAATTGAAGTTTATAACAAGATTCATCTTCAAAGTATCAGGCGCAAAAGACCTCCGATTATCACTTAACACATTCTTGTAAAAAGAGAAGCTCCTTTCTACGTCACAAGATGTTATTGGTGCATATTTGCAAAGTTCGGGCTGTGAAGACTCGGGAGAAAGACGAGCTCCTCGACTAAGTGGTATGTTCCGAGCTGTCAGTGAGAGATGGTGTGGAATGACATCAGTAGACGAATAAGTTTGAGTGGTGTCTTTAAAAGTAGGAAAGATTACAATATTGAGATAAATTTGGAATTCAAGAGGACAAATTGGGGAAAATATTTGTTTAACCCCTCAGCGCCGACCTCGATACGTGGTATAGACCCTCTTTTCTTCCGTAGCCGCCGACCTCTATACGTGGTATAGACCCATACATGGTTTTGCATTTATGGCTATAGCGCGAAGAGTTTTGGAGTTATGGATATGCAAATTGTTTTGTTTTCAAGAAGACTTTTTCGGGTTTATCAGTGTTGTAAATAAGAATTGATAATTGTTAAAATGTGGTTATTTTTGCAAAGATAAGTATTTGTCAAGTAAGTCTGAGCACTAATCTCTGCTTGTTTTTTAAAGTTTGTTTGCTTCATTCTTTCCCACGGAATAAATAAAGAAATGATGATCTGAGAAGTTTGTCTTTTCGCGTGATGTTCTTTGCTCTAATTTTACATTAAGAGTGTGGTTTATTTATTGTATTTGCTTTTATTTCTCAGCTTGGAATATTTTCGTAAGTCTCCACGAGCTCTCTGTGTAGGCGTCAGTTAGTGCTGCTTTGTGTCATACGATACGAGAACCAGTTGTTCATGCTATATATCTCGTTTGAAAGACGATGTCTCGACTTTTCATCTGAAATCTGTATTTAGTTGGTTTGTTATTCCCCTCATTCAGTTTCGTCCTGCTGCCGCTTCATCAGTCCATGTGACGCGCCACGCTCAGCCGTGGTTTGACTGACAGCAACGTGCTTGAAATGTTGTATAATTCAGATGAAAGTTTAGTCGGAAGTAATAGTGGCAGTATGGGTAGCAGTGATAATGAAATAGATGCTGTGGCTGTGTGGCGGATGAAGTGGTAAATGATGAGAGTGACGATGAGGAGGAACCAGTACTTGCAAATTTCATGTAGGAGACTATAGATAATTATACAGGTCAAACGGGAGTTTTCAATAGTGAATTCGGATTCCTAAATTCTGTAGTAATATTCAGACAACTCACAGGGACAAACATTGAGCAGATATCTTATCGGGTTCAGCTGATGGATGGTTTGTTTACAAAATACACTCGCTCGGGCGGGGAACGAAATATTCAAGGCTGGTGCGCATCAGATAATACAGTTCCAAGGTTGCAGGAAAGACATTTTATCAGGAAATTAGCACCCAAGAGTGAGAAATCTAAACCTCAGAGACTCTGTATCGTGTTCAAAACACGGCGAAAACAAGACGTCGGTGTACTGCTGCCAGGAGTGTGACTTTGATCTCTGTCTCGCAGAGTGCATCGAACTCTACCACATGAAACTAAATTACTAAGGAAATGTGAAACAATTATGTAATTATCTGCATGTACATAGTTCTTTCATAAGGAATTCCAAATTTCGTGAATATCGGGCTACTCTTATACTTGTAATAATCAATCAATCAATACTGATCTGCATTTAGGGCAGTCGCCCAGGTGGCAGATTCCCTATCTGTTGCTTTCCTAGCCTTTTCCGAAATGATTTCAAAGAAATTGGAAATTTATTGAACATCTCCCTTGGTAAGTTATTCCAATCCCTAACTGCCCTTCCTATAAATGAATATTTGCCCCAGTTTGTCCTCTTGAATTCCAACTTTATCTTCATATTGTGATCTTTCTTACTTTTATAAACGCCATTCAAACCTATTCGTCTACTAATGTCATTCCACGCCATCTCTCCGCTGACAGCTCGGAACATACCACTTACAAGTAACACCTCTCATTATTGTTCCGTATTGAAGATGACGTTAAGCATAGATATCAAGGATAATTTAATAAAAAAACACCTATTCAATACTTTCCACGTTTAATGTGGTTATTCTCTACATGATTTTATGCAGACTTATTTGGTCAGGTACATGTTTCACCCATTATTTTGGGCATCTTCAGCCTGTAAACAACCTTTAGGTCAAGGTTTGGGACCTTTTTAACCAATATAAACATACCAATATATACACTATATACAATATATACATTACATACAATATATACAGTTAAGTTTTTTTTGGTCCTAATCTATCTAATATGAAAAATATCCAAAACTAAAATGGATCTTCTTTTCGGTAAAGAGGATTGCATATCGGGGTTTATGTGACCCCTATATCATATTAAGTTCTTGACGTACCGTGTCTGGTGACAGGATGTGTCGTCAACAATAAGTGGAGATTTGAACTGATTGTTGCTTGTAGGTTGGTCAAGATTGAAAATATAAATTTAAATTAAATGTGTTTTAACTTGGCAGTTCTATTCTGGTTAACTTGAAATGTTCAAAAATAAAAATAAAATGAAACGGGTCTTCTTTTTTTAAATCATAAGTCTTGAGAAAGGGTGATGTTAAAACTGGGGCTTATTTGAGCCACGATTTTCATTTTCATGTTCTTGACATAACTAATATTTAAATGTGTTGTCATGCACAAGTGGAGATTTAAAAGCCGATTGTTGTAGGTAGACTGGTCAAGAACGTTGTGAATGAAACTGTTAGCGTCTTGACTTTGGGTCTGATGTAACGTAAGTTCAGTAAGTCATTTTACAGTTAAGAGGTGTTAATTTAATACATTTTATCACAACGCGTGCTCTAAATTTTTAATTCAAAATTATTTTTCTACTTCATTACAGATATTCTTAAGATCCCTCCCAAAGACCAAGCAACACATCAACGGGAACAATTTTCACACAAGACTGTATCAAGTGTCTAGGAGTTTCTTCTCAATTAAGCAGCAGCCTAAAACTATGAAACAGCTTAATATTGTACTCTTGTCAATTCCTTGACGTTACATGAGACCCAAAGTCAAGACGCTAACAGTTTCATTCACAACGTTCTTGACCAGTCTACCTACAACAGTCGGCTTTTAAATCTCCACTTGTGCATGACAACACATTTAAATATTAGTTATGTCAAGAACATGAAAATGAAAATCGTGGGTCAAATAAGCCCCAGTTTTAACATCACCCCTTCTCAAGACTTATGATTTAAAAAAAGAAGATCCGTTTCATTTTATTTTTATTTTTGAACATTTTAAGTTAACCAGAATAGAACTGCCAAGTTAAAACACATTTAATTTAAATTTATATTTTCAATCTTGACCAATCTACAAGCAACAATCAGTTCAAATCTCCACTTATTGTTAACGACACATCCTGTCACCAGACACGGTACGTCAAGAACTTAATATGATATAGGGGTCACATAAACCCCGATATGCAATCCTCTTTATCGAAAAGAAGATCCATTTTAGTTTTGGACATTTTTCATATTAGATAGATTAGGACCAAAAAAAACTTAACTGTATTAACTTATGTTTGTATATATTGTATGTAATGTATATATTGTATATAGTGTATATATTGGTATGTTTATATTGGTTAAAAAGGTCCCAAACATTGACCTAAAGGTTGTTTACAGGCTGAAGATGCCAAAAATAATGGGTGAAACATGTACCTGACCAAATAAGTCTACATAAAATCATGTAGAGAAATAACCACATTAAACGTGGAAAGTATTGAATAGGTTTTTTATTAAATTATCCTTGATATCTATGCCTAACATACCACTTAGTCGAGCAGCTCTTCTTCTTTCTCTCAATTCTTCCCAACCCAAACATTGCAACATTTTTGTAAAGCTACTCTTTTGTCGGAAATCACCCAGAACAAATCGAGCTGCTTTTCTTTGGATTTTTTCCAGTTCTTGAATCAGGTAATCCTGGTGAGGGTCCCATACACTGGAACCATACTCTAGTTGGGGTCTTACCAGAGACTTATATGCACTCTCCTTTACATCCTTACTACAACCCCTAAACACCCTCATAACCATGTGCAGAGATCGGTACCCTTTATTTACAATCCCATTTATGTGATTACCCCAGTGAAGATCTTTCCTTATATTAACACCAGATACTTACAATGATCCCCAAAAGGAACTTTCACCCCATCAACGCAGTAATTAAAACTGCGAGGACATTTCCTATTTGTGAAACTCACAACCTGACTTTTAGCCCCGTTTATCAACATACCATTGCCTGCTGTCCATCTCACAGCATTTTCGAGGTCACGTTGCAGTTGCTCACAATCTTGTAACTTATTTATCACTCTATAGAGAATAACATCATCCGCAAAAAGCCTTACCTCCGATTCCACTCCTTTACTCATATCATTTATATATATAAGATCCGATAACACTGCCCTGAGGAACTCCCCTCTCAACTATTACAGGGTCAGACAAAGCTTCACCTACTCTAACTATCTGAGATCTATTTTCTAGAAATATAGCAACCCATTCAGTCACTCTTTTGTCTAGTCCAGTTGCACTCATTTTTGCCAGTAGTCTCCCATGATCCACCCTATCAAATGCTTTAGACAGGTCAGCCGCGATACAGTCCATTTGACCTCCAGAATCCAAGATATCTGCTATATCTTGCTGGAATCCTACAAGTTGAGCTTCAGTGGAATAACCTTTCCTAAAACCGAATTGCCTTCTATCGAACCAGTTATTAATTTCACAAACATGTCTAATATAATCAGAAAGAATGCCTTCCCAAAGCTTACATACAATGCATGTCAAACTTACAGGCCAGTAATTTTCAGCTTTATGTCTATCACCCTTTCCTTTATACACAGGGGCTACTATAGCAACTCTCCATTCATCTGGTATAGCTCCTTCGACCAAACAATAATCAAATAAGTACTTCAGATATGGTACTATATTCCAACCCATTGTCTTTAGTATATCCCCACAAATCTGATCAATTCCAGCCGCTTTTCTAGTTTTCAACTTTTGTATCTTATTGTAAATGTCATTGTTATCATATGTAAATTTTATTACTTCTTTGGCCTTAGTCTCCTCCTCTGTCTCGACATTTTCCTTGTAACCAACAATCTTTACATACTGCTGACTGAATACTTCTGCCTTTTGAAGATCCTCACATACACACTCCCCTTGTTCATTAATTATTCCTGGAATGTCCTTCTTGGAACCTGTTTCTGCCTTAAAATACCTATACATACCCTTCTATTTTTCACTAAAATTTGTATGACTGCCAATTATGTTTGCCATCATGTTATCCTTAGCTGCCTTCTCTGCTAGATTCAATTCCTTCAATTTCTCCTTACTTCCACAGCCATTTCTAACTCTATTTCTTTCCAGTCTGCACCTCCTTCTTAGTCTCTTTATTTCTCTATTATAATAAGGTGGGTCTTTACCATTCCTTAGCACCCTTAAAGGTACAAACCTGTTTTCGCATTCCTCAACAATTTCTTTAAACCCATCCCAGAGTCTGTTTACATTTTTATTTACTGTTTTCCACCGATCATAGTTACTTTTTAGAAACTGCCTCATACCTGCTTTATCAGCCATATGGTACTGCCTAACAGTCCTACTTTTGAGACCTTCCTTTCTATCGCATTTATTTTTAACTACCACAAAAACAGCTTCATGATCACTAATACCATCTATTACTTCAGTTTCCCTATAGAGCTCATCTGGTTTTATCAGCACCACATCCAGGATATTTTTCCCTCTGGTTGGTTCCATCACTTTCTGAATCTGCTGTCCTTCCCATATTAACTTATTTGCCATTTGTTGGTCATGCTTCCTGTCGTTCGCATTTCCTTCCCAATTTACATCTGGCAAATTCAGATCTCCCGCTACAATCACATTTCTTTCCATGTCGTTTCCCACATAGCTGACTATCCTATCAAATAATTCCGAATCCACATCAGTGCTACCCTTTCCCGATCTGTACACTCCAAATATATCAAGTTGCCTATTATTTTTAGAAATGAGCCTTACACCTAGAATTTCATGTGTCTCATCTTTAACTTTTTCGTAGCTTACAAATTCTTCTTTCACCAGAATGAAAACTCCCCCTCCCACCTTTCCTATCCTATGTCTACGATACACACTCCAGTGCCGTGAGAAAATTTCTGCATCCATTATATCATTTCTCAGCCATGATTCAACTCCTATTACAATATCTGGTAAATATATATCTATTAAATTACTTAATTCTATTCCTTTCTTTACAATACTTCTACAGTTCAACACTAACAATTTTATGTCATCCGTACTTGATTTCCAGTTCCCTTTTCCCTTATCACCGCTCCCTAGGCCATCCCGTTTCCCTGAATGTACCTCCCTATTACCCTTCCAAACTAATTTCCTAACTTATACGTACCACTGCGGTTTAAATGAAGGCCATGCTTTGAGTAAATCAATGTATTTCATTTGCGCGTAGTTGAAATCTCATCCGGCCGCTGAGTAGGAAGCTCTTTAAATTCCTGCAACGCTGAAGGGTTAAGGAAGGGGAGTTACAGAATGGAATAACTTACCGAGGGAAATATTCATTAAACTTCCTATTTTTTTTGCAATCATTTAAGAAAAGGCTACGAAAACAACAGATAAGGAATCTGCCACCTGGGTGACTGCCCTAAATGCAGATCAGTGGTGACTGCCCTAAATGCAGATCAGTAGTGATTGATTGATTGATTGATTGATTGATTGATTGATTGATTGATTGATTGATTGATTGATTGATTGATTGATTGATTGATTGATTGATTGATTGATATTTAAATAATGTTATATCACTGCTGTCGAGTATGCACTCTTCTTTAAGTGTACTGGTACCTTCTCCCCTAAGAACATCATTTATCTTGCACACACGGTGAAAACCATCATTTCGATTCAGCACAGTTTAAGTTTCCGTTTTGCACTGTCACCAACTATTCCATGTGATTGTTGTACTGAAATTTCAACACCTCTCACAATGTCAATACTTGCATGAATTTCTAAGCCAGCAGATTATAAATGAGTAATTGCACTCGAAAGTTCAGCTTCATATATGCCATACTTTCTGACAAACTGTTGGAAAACAATTCCTGCGCAATCTTGATAGAAGAGGCGTCATCTTTGTTGAAGCAGTTAACAATGTTTTTGATAGTGGAGTAGTTTTCGCAATAATAAGCGGCAGCATCGAGCCACGTACCACACCTAGTAAGAACTGGCTGTGGAGGGAGAGGTGTAGAAGGAGCTAACTCCTTTAAAGTGGCAACCTGCAGTGGTGCTTTAAAAAAAAATTCTTTGACGTTAGATAGTAATTTATCGACTTCAGGAAAATTTCCACTAACTCCTTCTGCCAACCTATGCACAGCACGCGCAAGGCAAGTCACGTGAATCATTCTTGGATAAAACAGCTTGAGGCCTTCAGCAGCTTTCACCATGTACGGAGCAGCATCAGTAACAAAGAGAAGAACGTTTTCCCGCTTAATTTCATCAAAAGCAAAGAAAAGTCATCTTTGTACAGGCCATGAAGGCCCCTGGAGGGGTGGAAGGTAAAGGCTTCCACCATCCGTAACCTCGGCACTTGTTGGGGTAGAGTGGTAAGCTCTACGCCTGGCCGCCTTTGCCCCCAGGAATTAACCTGGTACTCATTTTTTGTGTAGGCTGAGTGAACCTCAGGGCCATATGCACCTCCAGAAGTGGACATCTCATTTCTTAAATTTTACGACTTCCTGACGGGGAATCGAAATCACGTCCTTCCGGGTGAACAGAGCATGCTGTTACCACCTCGGCCAGGCAGCCCCTGCTTAATTTCATCCTTCCACAAAATTCTTAGTGCATTATCAAAAAGAATTGCAATCGCTGAATGATTTGCTCTATCTAAAACTTCTGAGGTTAGTAAAAAGTACCCCAGGGCGATCAGCACAGAGCGTTCCAATAATTACATTCCCTATATATCTACCTGCAATGTATCTTCATAGCAACGCGATAAATAGTTTTTTCGAAGTGTTGATTATGTAGGAACAGATTGTTTAGCGTATTTCTCCAGGAAATTCTTGAAATGGGGATTGTTCACCTTGTTTAGAGGAATGTTTGCAACATCTCACAAAGTTCCTTTGAAAAATCCGAACATCTGTCCATCGCTGAAAAACAGCCTTATCGAATATCAATTGCTGCCTCTTCTTATCGGCATGTTTTTGTTTGACATTGCTGCTGTGCTTTGCTGTGTTACAATGTTGTTGCACACTAAAACGTTTTTCAGCCAACTTGCAAAATGGAACTAAACCGTCTCTACAGAAATATTCTTCCCAAATTCCTTAAGAAAGCTTCATAACACTAGTAGAAGACTTTTCCTTAGGCATATTAGAATCTGTGCTGGGATATGATTTAGGCCTACTGGAAACTGACGCTTGTGTAAGTGGAAGGAGATTGAGGTTCTAATATCTGAACAAAGACAAGTGAGCGATTACCAGAAGTAATTAGCTCACTGCTGGGACAGGATTTTCCGGATTATTTCTGTCTCTACCTGGGAAACCGGGTTGCCGAGTACAGCGGGTTGGTTAGGGTGAGGTCTATGATCTTCATTATATACAAGGGTTATTCCACTTGTATCAACAGCGTGATTCCGAGAAGCAGTTTTGTGAACACCAGTTCGCATTCGGTAAGTTGAAGATGATTTTGCACACCTACAGCTGTCGTCAAACCGCTGAAATATGACGTCTCTACTAAAATAGCTCAAAATATGACCGAGTGGAAAAAAATAGCCAAAATATGCATTTATATGACAAATGAAAATCGCTTAATTGTGACGATAATCACCTGATTTGCACCAAATTCCAATTAGACAAGAAAATAGAGACAAAGAAAAAAATATGACTTTTTCCTAAACATCCGAGCGCTACTAATCACCATGCTAATCCTTAAATTGTCACCACCCAAATGACACAATGTACAAGGCATGCTTTTCGATTGTGACAGGAACAGTGTGTCCATTGGAGTGAGCAGAAAAATACCAACTTCCAGATTTCTGTATGTCAGGGGCATTGTACCAACCTTGACACAAATAATACTCGTGCCCCAACTGCTTACCACCAAATTTGGAATAAAATATCTGTCTTACTCCCATCTCCATAGTGAACAGATTGATAGTGTAGCTATGAGAAGTCCACTTTCACCAGTAGTGGCCAATTTCTTTATGGAGCATTTTGAGGAAGTGCCTGTCAAATCCTGAGAAACTTCACTTATTTCTAAACCACCTAAATCAGCAGCATCCTTCAATTAAATTTACTATGGAGATGGATCGGATGGATACCTTCGTTTCTTGGATGTTCTAGTAAAAAAAGAAACGGGATGGCTCCTTAGGGCACACCATCTATCGTAAGCCTACACACACAAATCCTTATCTCCATGCAGATTCTCACCACCATCCATCACAAAAAACAGGCCATCCTCACAACACTCACCATGAGGGTAAAATGAATTTTTGAATCATCATATATCCAGGAGGAGATGGACACACTCAGTCACATTCAACAGTAATGGGTACAACAATGTACAGAATCATAGAGACCTGCATCACAGAGGGACGATGTTGTAAACTCCGCACCTTCCTTTCGTCTACTATACCACAGTCATAAAAATTGCTCACAGTTTTTATAAAAGAAAGGCCAAATTGTCCCAACTATTACACCCTGGGATGTACAAAATTATCTATATTTGTGGCCAAACATGCCAGTCCATTAGTACTAGTATCAAGGAACACCAACGAAATATCTGTCTCAACCAGCCAGAGAAGTCGGCAAAATAAGAGCACGCCCTATCAATGGGACATGATGTTGTGTTCCAAGATGTTCGAGCTCTTACCCACACTAAACACTATAGGGTTAGGATTATACAGGAAACTGGAAATACGTAAAATTTCTAACAATTTCAACAGAGACACTGGTTGCCAGCCATTAAGGATTTATGTAGGTATTTCTCTTCCCTGTCCTTTTACTATTGTTATTTTGTTTCGGTGTTTTCTAAATTCGTACTCTCCTCATCACTAAAGGGTTCACGATAGGCTATGTGCTATGGGTCATACTTTCATAACCTGTATGCACCTGTTACGGTATTATTCTTACTTCTTTTCATTCCCGTATCTTCAACCTCATTCTAGTACGTCCTCCTTCCCCCCACCCCCACCCCACCTCTCTCTCACCTATTTTTCTCCTCATTCTGATACACACTCTTCTTTCTGTCTTCAGGTCTAGTCTATTCTTTTATCCTGTCAGTCTTTTGTTGCATTTCTTTATTTCTTTTGCCACATTCATCCCTGATTCATCTGATGACCTTGCTGTTTACTTCACACACACATACAATAGAACGAGAAACAGCTTAATTGGAGCTAAGATGGTGTCATCACCTCCCACTCGGAAGGCTAGTGCAGAGTGAGCCAACCATCTAATAACGAACGAGAGTACTACTTACTATAGACCAATGGTAAAGCATTCTTAAATTCAAACCTTCGTTATTAGGGAAGTCTTGCTCATGAACAGACAAGATTTTCTTCGAAGTTTTCAGCAAAATGCAAAGAGTTTCACCTTGTTTTCTGACATGGCAAAAGCCCAGAAGCTTATTATCATGTCTACAAATGCAAGCCGTGAAAGCATCAATCTAAACATCTTAGTTTACCCTTCTCCATTCTATTGTAAAGATTCTTCCACTCTGATTTCCTTCCTGATATCCTCATTTCTACGCTGTCCTTTCTTGTCTTTCCCATCATACTTTATAAAAATTTAATTTCACTGGGCTGGGTTTTATTCTCCTCACTTTCTCTGTGTCCAGGTCTCTACTGCATATGTCAGTATTGGGCAGTAGTACATAATATACATCGCCTCTTTACACTTCAATGGTACTTCCTTCTTCCCTGCATCCTGTATCAGTTTGTTTCACAAGTACGTGAAGCTCTCCACGATTTCAAGATTTTGTCCCTTTGTACAATTCCTTTCCCCTCCATTTCTTCTCTAGTAAGCACTATTGTCTTACTCTTTTCCAACTGGACTAGTTGGCTGTGCGGTTAGGGTCGCACAGCCGTGAGCTTGCATCCGGAAGATAGGTTCGAACTATACTGTCGGCAGCCCAGAGGATGGTTTTCCATGATTTCCCATTTTCACACCAGGCAAATGCTGCGACTTACCTTAATTAAGGCCACGGCCACTTCCTTCCCACTCCTAGCCCTTTCCTATCCCATCATCGCCATAAGACCTATCTTTGTCGGTGCGACGTAAAACAAATTGTAAAAAGAAAATATTTTCCACGCTGATGTTTCTTTTCATAATTTTCAGTAAATCTCGCTCAACATGTCTAGTTGCACTTCCTCTCTGCTTGCTCCCCACATCACAGTATCATCTGCAAACAGCTTTTCCTTCAGCTTGCTGTCCTCATATTTTACCTCTGTCTCCTTCACAGTTTTGTTCTTAACCATTGTGAATAACCGCGGTGACAGCACACTTCCTTGTAGTAGTCTAGTTTCATTCCAAAACCACTTTGTCCTCCCCACATGTGTCTGGACACTGCTGCAACAATTTTTGTACATTGCTTGCACATATTCTCTATGCGAGTGTGATTCCTCGATAATTATCATATATCTACTTGCGCCTTTCATAAATACATATAGGTATTATTACTTCTTTACTCCAGTCATGAGTTACAGATTTTTCTTTCAAAATGCATTGTAATAGCCTATACAGCCACTGAAGACCAACAGGTCCTTGTTGCAGTCCGGCTGCTTTTCCCACTTCCATTCATTTGACAGCAGTTTCCACCTCTTCCATTGCGATTTCACTCTCAGATTCTGTCTCCTCGCTCTCTACCTCTATCATCTCATTTATAACCCTTCTCACATTCAGGAGTTCATCAAAGTAATCCTTCCATCTTTTCCTTATTTCCTCTGGTTGTGTAATGTTCTCTCTCTTTTTCCCTTTCATTTGCTTTGTGTAGACTCTTCCTTCATACAAATCCATATAGAATCCTTTTACCACTATACACATTCTCTTCCAATTCTCGTGTTAATCCTTCCCCACTTTTCTTCTTTCTTCACTTACTACTTTCTTGCACCTTTTCATTTCCCAATGCTTTCTTCCATTTTACCCCCATTCCATGATGCCCATGGTGAGTTCCTGTGTTATTTCTTTTCCTGCTTCCTTTACACTCTCATTCCACTGTGGGGTCTCCTTATCTTTCACTCTTTCAGCTATTCTGGCACAAGCTTACTCTGCACAGCGTACAAATACCTTCTTGAACATATCCCATTCCACTTCCACACTCTCCACCTCACTTCTGGGTATGTGTTGTTTCAGTTTATTTTGGATTTTTTTCTTTTCTTCCATATCTTTTAATTTCCATACTTTGATTTGCTTCTCTCTTATTTCTTTTATTATCACTAGTTTCTTCTTTCATTTTTGCTGCCAGCTATGTATGATGTAGTCTTTCCACCAAGAAGTAATCAAGTACTGTCCTTGTCCTTCTCTTTCCCCATCCGTATCCTGTAGGTAATACTTAAGTTATTCTTCTTCCTGAACCATGTATCGCCCACAATTAACTCATTTCTCACATAAAAATCCACCAACTTTTCTACCTCGTTGTTCCTCTTTCCTTATCAAAAAGGTCCAGTTACTTCTTAAATTCCTTTTCTGTCGCATCCTGCCGTTGCATTGAAGTGCCTCTGCCTCCAGTCTGGGGTGCATAACTTGGATTAAATCTTTTATTCCATTCTCTACCCATAACTGTATTATTCTATCACTTACGTAGTCCACAGTTTCTACACACTCACCTAAGATCTTGTTCATTATTATCCCCACTCCATTCTTTGCCTTATGTTCTCCACTCAACTAGAGTCTGCATCCCTTCCTCAACTTCTCCTTTCCTTTTCCTCTTCACTTAACCTCCTCAGTTCCATCATAGTTATATTCTCCTTCTCCATGAAATCACATGAACTCATCTGACTTTCCACTCCGTGAAATGAGGTTGATTATTGTGACTTCATAATGTTCTCTACTGGTCACCCACTTCTCACCCATGATAAGAACTGTGCATCGCTTCCAGGGAACGGCCTATCCTTTAAGAGTACCATTTTCATTTTAGGCTGTTATGATGATGAGGTTCCCACTCTGAAAAGCATTTTAGAGGTACTGCCACTAGGTGTTCAGACCGCTCTTAACATGGAGTACAGACACCTTTTGCAGCTGCCCCTAAGCTGGGGTCAGACTGAGGGCACCATCACCCCATCTCCGAAAACTCATCCGCCCAATGCTGTTGATCACCGTAGGGGATCAGGTTATTTACCGCTGCTAGACACTCGGCGGTGAGACGCTGGCTCTCCAATCTACTCACTACCACAGTGGGGTTACTGACCAGTCATATTCTAACTTTGTGACAAGAATTATTTTTAGTGTGTTATTCAAGATCATTTTTCCTTTGTCATATTGATTATGTTGCTTGTATTCTGTTTTCATTTTCAAAAATAATGCAAAATGTTTTGTTTTATTGCAGGTTCTGCGTTGGGATTTGTTTTTTCTCCACCTGAAACTCATGTGTTACGCAAGACTCGCTCTAGTCATATCAGTGAACATCCTTCCAGCTTACAAACCATTACAGAAGAGTCCAGCTCCAATTCCAGCAAGACATCTTCAAAGACAAGTACTAGTAAGCATAAAAACCATAAAGATTCAGATGAATCTGGTGGAAAATCTGAACAGAGTTCACCATCATCTTCACCAGTGAAGAAAAAGCTAACATCAAGCCCCAGTAAAACTACACCAAAAAAAAGGAAATCTACACCTCAATCTTTGAAGGAAAAATACTCTAAACTTCGAAGAAAGTCTGTCAGCAAAACTTCTCCCCGCAGGTGAGTTATAAAAACTACCTATAAGAATAAAACTTCTGCGTCTTTTCTTTTTACTATTTGCAGAAAGGTCAGTATGAAAATGTCACAAAATTACTTTCTTAGGTTGGTAACAAAAAGTGTTAAGAACTTTTTAAGACAATGTGTTAAGTGAAGGATAAGGAAAATGTTCATAGTGACTTTGAATTTCACTTCTCTTAAAGATTATGTACTGGTATGTAGTGTGCTTGTTTCTCTTTAGTTAGCTTTTGGGAAAACTTGTACCTGCTCTGTTTTATGTGTATCTTAGGGTTAAGTGTAGTAGATAATGGAGGGAGAAAGTACAGTAGAAGTCCGTTATAGCGAGAATTCATAACAGCGAAAAATTTACTCGCTCTAACGGATTGTCGTTATATCCGATTTTTGTATAAAAGTCGGAAAACCCTTCATGCACTTTAAAATCGGTATGAAACGGCAATCAGTTTGTTCAAAACTTGCGTTTCCGTAGATGATATCCACACAACGGCTTACTTGTTTGTTATTTTTCGTAATCCGATACTACGTGAAAGTGTATGTTTAATTTCATTCTGAAAAAAATATAGTACCGTATATCTCCAAATCCAAGATGTACCCCACTTTTTCCTTCAAAAAATTTAAATCAGGCTCAAAAAGAAGTTTGTAAAATCATATGAATGCCTTGTCTTACAGTAGGCCTACGCATTTTTAGACTATTTTTAGACACCGAACCTTGACTTTTGTCACGCCGTATTTCATTTATTTTTGGCGGCTGCACAGTTATTTATTTCCGCGGGTTTAAGGACCTTTAACTCAACATTGGCATAATAATACCGAAGAGAACTCGTTGAAAATTTTCCGGCAATACCTATTCCATGCGTCTCTACAATACAACGATCCATCAGGAAATTATTCTTGTTGTCTATAAAACTATTACTTTTACGCAGCGTCAGATATAACCGGCTGCCACTACACGCACGTCTCGCTTGTCGGGTTCGGCCAAATTCAGCGGCTAGCGATGTACTGGCCTAATGGCGAATGTTGAAAGTCAACGAACAAGTTTATTGAGCCACGGTATGGCCATTCCACCCTTGTGTTTTACATGCACATACCTCACAATTTCATCTTCGACTTCTTTAAAGCGTCCTTGTTGCGGACCACTGAATGCATTTTTTGTACAGTGCGCATTTTTTTAGCTCTTTGTCTTCGCGCTAACGCCAAATATTTGCTTCAGTTAGGCCTATGCCGTATTTTCTTGCGGCTGCACAATTATTCTACATTTCCGTGTGTTTAATAAACATTATAATTGGCATCATAATATCGACTATAACCCGTTGAAAATTTGCCGGCAATACCTTTTCCACATATCTTTACAATACGACTATCCATCACGAAAATATTCGTGCTGTCTATAAACCTTAATTTTACTAAGCATCAAGTAAATAGACGTGTTATGACTCTGCCACTGAGTAGCCATGGCTTTTCTAAGAATTCGAAGGGTCGCATGCTTTGATGTCATTCTACAGATTTGAGAAACACACAGGCTCTGTACAACCGGTTGTGGCGGCTAGCGATGTGTGGTAAAGAGATGGTCGTTTATTGTCGACGAGTTCTGTGCGCGTGTGAAAAGAAGCAGCATGGTTACCACGGTAGTTGCCAGTGGTATCCATTAACTTACTCTTAGGCCGCGAATGCAACAACCCTTGAGTTTTTGCATGAGAAAAAAAAAAAGTCTTGGATTCAGAGAAATACGGTATCACTCCAGAGATTTCTGTGGCAAACACCTCAGCTTTCTTCTTCAAACAGCGTCACCTAACCTGTAACTACTGCAGACTTTTGAAATACTGAACAGATAAACGTTGACTCAAATAAGTGTAAATAACAAGGATAATGGGCGCCACCTGCAAAACAATTGCAGGAATATTTAATTATGTAGAGCAACGAGCCACTCCCTCTCCCAAGGCGACGGTCTTCAGGCTGACGAGGCTCCAGACTTGCTTTGTAACCTTACCTGTTGCTATATAACCCCTGAAATTAAATTTGGGTAACATGCCAGGTTCAGCCTCACTCCACTGACAAAATACTCACTTTAAGTTTGATTCTATGACTTTACTCCCAGAATAAGAACTAATATGTGACAAACACCAACAAAATAAACACTTATGCAACCCACTTAGTGCTTGCTGTTTACATAGAGCTAATATGCACAATACTACCCAACAAAATCATCTCTTCACGAGATTTATTCGTTTGCCGTCTACAAAGGCAAATTACACATCATTAAACTCACCAATAAAAATAGAACATCGAATAAGAACTAATATGTGACAAACACCAACAAAATCAACACTAATGCAACCCACTTAGTGCTGGCCATTTACATAGAGCTAATATACACAATACTACCCAACAAAATCATCTCTTCACGAGATTTATTCGTTTGCCGTCTACAAAGGCAAATTACACATCATTAAAATCATCACTAAAAATCGAACATCGAATAAGAACTAATATGTGACAAACACCAACAAAATCAACACTAATGCAACCCACTTAGTGCTGGCCATTTACATAGAGCTAATATACACAATACTACCCAACAAAATCATCTCTTCACTAGATTTACTCGTTTGCCGTCTACAAAGGCAAATTACACATCATTAAAATCATCACTTAAAATCGAACATCATTATACTTTTAACATACCTCCAGGTAAGAGCCCCACTGCACTCCACTGTTACCGTGAATCCTAATCTGGTAGAGAAAAGTACGACGACTATTTCTCTACACATGGATGCAACCTTCTTTACTAACAGCATCCCTAACCTTATTTACACTTCTTCGTCGTCTTGAATTCTTTACAATTGCTGGCTGGACAGAAAGCGTTACATGTCCGGAGGCAAGCAAACAGCAAAATTCTCCACCAACTGAAGCTGCATACTCGGGTGACAAGTTCCAAACAAACACTTTCTTTTACAGAAAGTCCACTGCAAAGCCGGTAAGTCGTTGAGATTATACCATGATCATTCCGTAACAGATACTCACGTACAATAGCAGATCGTATAGCAAACTGCGCAAATACGTCGCTCCCGCAGACCAGTACAAATGAGAAACACACAGTATCAGCATCAGAGTCAGAAACACAATGAGAATCAGAATCAGAATGACTCGCCGCACACGCTTACCCACTCATATGTGCTTGCTACACGTGGTAATCGCGTCCTGAAAAGTTTAGTGGTAGCAACGCTCACACCGGCACTTCTTCTCGCGTCACTCTGTCAACACAAACCTTGCTCAAAACAAAGCCCTCGCATTGGCTATCGAGTATATGATGTGACATAGACCGTCCACTCATGTATGTCCACATTGATTCACTCCAATTCTTCAACCGATACAACCTGCCGTACCCCGTGTTTTCAAGCCACCTGTTGCAACACATCCAACTGACTTCAACCGTCCTTCCCGATATAGTCGCAGTTTTCCCGGTTGCACAATCCTTACGGCTAGGCCATATTTACAGATTCTTACCCAAACGGAAATTTATACAAAATATAATGATGAACATATGCAATATTCCCTAACTATACATTCTTCTTATAATATTACGTTTTTACATGGTAAATAAACAAAATTACATGATTTTAACCTAACAAACTATATACGAAAATTTCCTAACCTAAAAACTCGGGGATCGTACATACGTACGGTTACAAACCTAACCGTATATGTAGCCTATCATGAAAACATATTTGAAACGCATGTAGAGAAATAACCTCCTCGCGAAAAATGTACATGTAAATAGCCTAACTAGACGCGACAAGATATGAAATATCCTCTGAAATCAGTGATGTACTCCGCCATATCTTGAGGTGTAACACATTCTTACTTAATTTCCTTATATAACATTAAAATTAAGATATCGTTACTTCAGTCTTTATTTTTAACGAGTTAACTGCTATCGGCCACGTTATTTACTCATTTATTACGATAAGGTGTTTTCCTCTTTCATTTCGAATTTTCTTTAGAGAACAGCAGTCAATGGGTATTACTAATAAACTCCAACATCGCCTTTGAATGTCAACGAGAGAGCTCGCAAATGCACAAAGTGAGAAAACTATACCGTGCCGAAGATGATCGATAGCATTTTGTTGCAAACGTTTCAGTTTTCTTATTCAAACAGCGTCATGTATCCTAACTTAACCATACTATACGTATGATGAAAACACACTTCAAGGACCAGTAGAGAAATTATACCTTCCTCGCTATAAATTTTCATAATAGTCTTTCCGTAATTTAACCAGTCGCGACAAAATATAAACTAACCTCTGAAATCAATTAAGCACTCTGCCATATCTCAAGGTGTATCCCATTCTTAATTGCAGTATTTAGCCTCAAAAGTAAGTGGTCGTTTAGTCAGCCTTAATTTTAATGAGTTAACAACCATTATCGGACATGTTATTTACACATTTCTTACGAAAATATGTTCTCTTTCATTTTGAATTTTCTTTACGGAACAACTGTCGACGGATATTACTAATCGACTCCGACTTCGCCTTCGAATGTCGATGAGAGAAATCGCTAGTGCACATAGCGAGGAAACGATGCCGAAGGTAATCGATCGCATGCAATATCATCGCTGGGGTGCATAAATATCGGTAACGGAAAATCGTGCGTGCTTAATCGCTCGTAATAACGGATGCGCCAGTGATAGGTTTCTCTCTGTAACTGAAGGACGATACACAGTTTAATATAGGAATTTTGAAGGGACAGAAAAATGTTGTCGCTATAACAGAGTTCTCGTTCTATGCCGTACTTGCTACAGCGGACTTCTACTGTATTTCTTGACTGCATGTGACAAATTTTTACCATATAGCCAGTTTGCTTGTGAAAGTAGTAGAGATTTATTTGTAGTAAATTGTAAGTGTTTCTGTGTTGATCATAGTTTCAGTATGTTAGCAATATGGCAGCAACTTACAGTAGCTATCACTGATTCCTATTATAGTTGTGTGAACAATATCTTTATGGAAATTTTACCTTTATTTACAGCTCATACAATACAAGATTTTCTCTCATCTCTTAGGAATTAAAGAAAGTTTATAAGGTGAAAAGTCATAGAATTTTAGTAGAAACTGAACATATTTATTTCAAGCATAGAATTTTTGGAACTTTTTTGTTAATTTTGTGATTATTTACTTGGAACTATAATCTCATTATTCAAAAACTTCTTCAGAACAGTGCTAGTATGCTTTGACAGTGCTATGGTAGCCTTTTCTTAATAATATTATGTGTTTTGTCATATGAAGGAGCCATGGATAAATATACCAAAGTCTCAAAGCTGAAACAGTGCTCTCTTGCTGTCTGATAATTGAAAATTTCTCACCTGAATTCTATATATATTTATTGATTGTGCACTTTCATAATTAACGTAAAGTGGTATGTAGTATTTCAAGTACCGAATCATGCAAAACTCGCCTCTGCCTTAATTTGCTTAGAAGCAAATGGCCGTAGAATGGTTACTCTATACTCCTTAAGTTTCAAAAACCGTAGATATGTTAAAATTTTTTAAATGAACAAGTCTGTCACTGTGATGTAGGAAATTACCGGTATAGCTTTTTGCCAGGGTTCAGTTCATAAGGTTATCCCTGCATTTTAAAGGCTATGGTATGAGACAGTGATAGCCAAATTATGTCACTGGCTTTCCACAAGGCTAGCTATGGTTTGAATCCTGGCCAATGCATATAGGGCTTTTGAAATGAAAAGTCTCATTCTTGTAGTTCAGATACGCTTAAAACTAAAGGTTTTGCGACTATAATCTGGATATTAACACATTGACTGTCAGGCATTTAAATGGCCGTCCACCTCCCTAGGCCAGCCATTTTTCACTCCTGCAGGTAAATTATCGCCCCTAAAATGGAATGTCTATAACTCGGAAACTACTGGAAATTAACTACTGAAACTTGAAACGTACCTTTAATACACTTTAAGGGTGTAGTATCTGGAGTAACAGTCACCGGGATGTAGAGCTACCTTGCAGCCTAAGGCGTAGAATGTGGTTCCGCTCCTGATTTTCTTCTTCGCACACACACTACACTACCTGATAAGGGACTTTCTTTTCACTACCATTTAGTTTAACCAACTTGTGACCCGACATTTTCCCATCCAGTCTGCACACTGAGTTTTTCCTTGGCTCCCTCTTGAGATAATCATCACACTTTCCCCCGCTGGTTCTGCTACAGATGATGTAGCGACTTCTATTGTTCCAGATTCATTACTGTCTGTAGCTAGCTCTCCTTGTGGTGCAGTTGAATCAAGAAGTTTTTCTATTACATTCTGAATAAAATCAACGAGTTTGGTTCTAGGATTCTGAAGTTTATGTAATTCATGTGCATTACTGATTGCGCACATTAATACTGTATTTACGCGAATAATCCCCGCATATTTTTTTTTAAATCAAGGTATGAAATTGGGGTGCAGGTTTTATTTGCATCAAGGTTGCCAACACGCTCCTGGCTCACCTAGTTTTCGATACCGAGTGTACAGTTATGCTTTGTGCAACCATAGATGGAAGAAAACTGTCCCCATATGTCATATTTAAACAGAAAACCATTCAGACTTTTAATTCTAAACTGACTTTACATTTTTTTTAAGTAGTGCCGTATTTTACAGAGTAATTTAAATTCAAAATTTCTCTATGTCATTATAGAACGTGTCTTCCGGAACGTGCAGGGGTAACTTTCCACAATTTCACTCACTTCGGTGTGTTTCACAGTTGAAAATAGAGTTAAATAGTAATTCTTTTGTATTCAGCGTTTTAAGGAAAGCCACAATATCACTAGCAGGCCGTATGCGGAAAAGCAGAATCCGCAAAAACTGGTGAGGGTTGGCATTTCTAAATTACAAGATGGCTGTTAATTCGAAATCACATAATTGGAAGTCCGATTTCTGTATTACGAAGACTTCGAATTAGCGAGGTTTTACTCTTTCGCAAAACTAACATCAGATTTTGCCGGTGTGTCTATTTCAAGTGTTTACATTGCACGAAAAGAATTATCCACCATCAGTCGTGTTACTGTCCAGTAAAAAGAGACCACGTGTGAGAAGTGTTTTAGGCCCTTATTCACCACCGTCGGTAACTTTTGCTGTTATCTTAGATTTTCAAAACTCGGATATGTCATTATTTCGGATAACGCTCACTTTCGTCTTCACCACAGAATTTATTATCTCGGTTTACCAAAACTAAGTTTTCGTTTCAATCTCAATTTGAACCGCATTTTTTCATACTGACGTACAGGAAACAAATGACTGCGTGCTGCCACCACTATCGAATTGTAAACAAGTTTTTGTTTCCATTGGGGGTTTGCAAATAATTTGCATAAATTATGTCCACTATTGAGCTTGGTGGCAGAAAGCATTAACAAAGGGAATAAGAAAAACCAATTACAGCCTACACATTGTACGTTACTCAAAAAATAAGTCAGTATTCCTTCATTCTTCATCAAAAGTCACCCAGTCATATACCATACAAGATATTAGCTATAGTCGAGAATTCATTTTAGGCCTACCTATGTGTTGGGAATTCCAGGTTATGTTCGGAAGCTTTAGATAACCTAAAATATGTCTGAAAATTAGTTGTCGTAGTCCTGGAAATATGTCGCACATTCTTTTATCCATCTAGGACGTTTATTAATTGCATAATCGTTAACATATTACTCGTCGCTGTGATTTTATCTTTCAATTAGATATTCCAGCCGCCTACGGGCGTTAGACGTGGAGTGTGACGAACTTGTAAGTAATTTAGGAGAGGATTCTAGTGATGCAAGAGACAATGAATCTTCCCATCTACAGGGAATCGAGCCTATTCCAAGTTCAGATTAATGAAATGCCTGTCATGTAAGTAGACCTACTTGCTCATTTTCACGGAAAATATATTTCATAGCAATGATATTTGCGTAAAGACCACGTGGACCTCGCGGAGCGATACGAAATATTTTTTTATGCCTAAGTTACTCTTCCAATAAAAGGAATTTTAGTTCATTTCATTTTTTTCAAAATGAGCCTTTCTAAAATGAGGGTGCGGGCATTATTCCATTAATAAAATAAAGCGCATAAGATACAAAAGCACCCAACATGAACACGTTTTGCAAAATCTTTTTTTAATCTTCCATTGTAATTAGGTATACTGTTTATAGTCAGAGTATGGAAAACTTGTACCGCATAAATTAGGCCTACGTCGACTTTTAAAGGTTATGTTGAACTCGAGAATATGGTTTCGAAAGTATCAATCCTCAAGTTCTCGAATGCATTATATTTAGTTCTACCTGTCAATAATCACAATCAAATTGGAAAGAGAAAAATAACACTTCTGAAATTATGATTATTCGCAACCTTGAGCTCAGCTGGAAAGCGCGCTCGCTGTACAAGTCGGTACGAGTGCGAAATGATAAGTTTTTTAATGTAACGTGCGCAAATAAAATAAAGTAAAAAAAAAAAAAAAAAAAATACACATCTAACCCTGGACATAATGCAGACCTTTTGTAAGTACGAACATTTGACGAAACTCTATCCATCTTCAAATAGAGGTGTCGAAATGTGCTCTGTCTCCTTCCAATTGTCGTGGGCACTCTCTGCTTTATAATTTCCACTGATTCTCTAAACAATACTACCCGAATGCGATGCTAAGATGATCCCTTATGCAAGTTGATCGCCGATCGCTTTTCCAGTACAGTACTTCTTCAAATTACCGCAATGACGGGATGTCAACACCAAAATCCATAAGTACCGTATGTCGTAGCTGTCCCTTCGTAAGATACAGTTTCTTGAAAAATGCGTGATCGAGGATTTAGCGTTGATGGGACTAAAATTTCTGAACGGTTGATCCGGGAAATTGTTTCTTCGAGGAACGGCTAATGCAGGATTTTTACAACGTGATTTAATTACGATACTCACAGGACCACGTAATTTGAATGAATAATACGGGAAAACGTAGTTTCTGGGAACGTATAATCGAGTTTCTACTGTAGCGTACGCTGATCACCTGCCTGCCCGCTTACAGTACTGGACGCCCACCGGGCGGAATGTCCAGCGTGAGTGTCTCTGATCTAGAGGTTTCCATTGGTGTAAAAGTTCAGTAGAGGAGGTTTGCCAAGTTTTACTTCCTTGTAAAACAATAATCACCACCACCACCACCACCATGCCTTATAAGCAGTTTGGCTAGGAACAACAGATTCAATGACAGTGAATCATAACTAACACAATGCCATGCAAACTATTATCACTTGTTATTACTGAAATATGTATTACTGAAAGTAAGGAACCTCATACTCCAGTCGAGCTAACAGCACTTCACTAACCAAGTGTAATTAGAGGCACAAAAACTCATCCATGTCACTTCTCGGCTGTACAGCTTTCATAAAATACTAGAATCAAAACCTCACTTTGACCATTTACAAGGTTTTGTTTTAACAGAATAAGACCCCAAAACCTTGTATATCCACACACTAACTTACGAGGTTTTGTGTTAATAGGAATTCTCTTATTCCGTTGTATGTGGTTTTGTGTTTTGCCATAGGTGGGAAATGTGTTATTTATTCTTTTGTAAGGTTTCTTAGGTAGCTGAGGATCAATATTTTGCATTCGTTAGACCGAAAATGTTGATTTTGGTGGCTGGAGGAGTTGCGAGCTTTTGAAGTAACAATGACATTATGTTGTTCGGTTAAAGGTGGAAAATATATCTAAAGGGCTAGGGGTGGGAAGGAAGTTCCCGAGGCCTTGATTAAGGTAGGATTTGCCAGGTGTGAAAATGGGAAACCACAGAAAACCATCTTCAGGGCTGCCGACCGTGGGGTTCAATCCCGCTATCTCCTGAATGTAAGCTCACAGCTGCGTGCCTCTAACGGCACAGCTAACTCGCAGACTAGTTAAATGTTGGATAATGTTTATTAACTACAGATTCTTTGTGGCAAGTTTCTATATCTACCATAAAATCATTGAGTGTTGCAAAGGATTCATATTGATTTGTTGCTACACATATCTTCCCAAATTAAAGTTTATGCTGAAAAATAATTTTGTCCCTGGCGGTGATTATAAAGACTCATTCACCTTGGCATGTGTGATTAAGTTCATTTGCCAGTCGATTAAGTGCGGCCAGTATCCAGTATTTGGGAGACAGTAGATTCGAACCCCACTGTCAGCAGCCCTGAAAATGGCTTTCCGTGGTTTCCCATTTTCATACCAGGCAAATGCTGGGGCTGTACCTTAATTAAGGCCACGGCCGCTTCCTTCTCACTCCTGGCCCTTTCCTGTCCCATCGTCGCCGTAAGACCTACTAGCAAAAAAAAAAAGTTCATTTGCATTTGTACAAATATTTGCAAAGTAAGGTAATTTGTTGCAGCCAAGTTTTATTTCTTAGACATTCAAAGAGATTAAATGTATGGTTAATAAAAAATTAATTAATTTCCGAAGTTCAAACAGTTGTACGAGAACTTTATCCTGTATGAAGCAACAAAGTTTTATATATGCTTCCCATTTCTTCACAAAGTACCTTAATCTAAACAGTCTTGGATTGAGTAGCCATAATTAACCCACTATTTTGACTGCATCATCCAACACAGATCTACAATAATTTTCCATCATACGGGCAACAAGCGTTAGTCGACGCAGTACGTAGTGACTGCATGCACAGGACTGATGGGCTACGGCTTTGACTCGTACTATTCCCCCAGCTGTTTTCTGTTATTGCTTTGGCTCCATATGTACAAACATATTTTATTTATTAATACAACTTCCCCCATGCGGAGGCTGCCACAAGGACAAAGTGTGTCGACTGCACAGTATTTTGTCTTCTAAGTTACTGTTGAGTTTGCTAGTGTGCCAGATAGAAATAACCACTACAAGGCTCAGGAATAAATTTGCAATGAATTTGGGATATGGCATGATGTATGGTTCTTCAAATGTTATATAGATGATTGCAGAGTACGGTCACTGAACCTCGTATTGCAGTGATGGCGATGCCGTGAAGTCGTGTCCGATTGCCAGTTGAGACGAGAGAATCCCATAGCTGTACAAGAAATTTAGGGATTGTGCCTTGAGCTCCGATCATGAGTCCATGGACTGAAATATTGCCTAGGTGATATTTATCTTTATAGTAGTTTACAGTTGGCTGGTAAATTGACTTCTTTTCGGCGTCCACCTCTTCGGCCTGCCCAACGTGCGACTCTAAGCGTATTGTGGGATCTAAGATTAGTCCTTGCTTGCTAGCTTGTTGAAAGGCTATCATGTCAATACGCATGTTACTCCCGTCGGTAGCTAGGCCAGAGACCGCTTCGTGCACCGTGAAACCGTGATCCCTCAGCGGGGTTGCAATCGTGTCGTATTATATGATGGCGGGAATTTCTCAATACCTCCCCGTGAGTACAGGCTCCCAGGACATGGGCAAGAGTTTCGTGCTCTCTGTGGCAAGGCCGACAGAGGGTGTTGTCCTGGGACCTTCTTGGCACGAAGCGAACGGCGCGCACATTCACTGTCATCTTGATGGCCGCTCTCCATTCCGCACAGGATAAGCCTTGGTGATCTCTTATCCATTTGTTCCCTGGCGTGTATTCCTGGAAGAGTCCAATGCCCTTTCCTTTGTGCGGCAACTTCGTCCATGACTGAACCTCTCTGTCTCATAGTATCTGTTGGACCTTCCTTACATTGGGAAGATGGCTACTTTTGGACATAACTTGATCATTCATTTCTATGGCTAGATCTTGCAAACAAATTGTACGTTCTTGCTCCAAGTTCCTAGTTGCATTAATGTAGCCGTTATTTGCAAGTGATAATTTATTACAGATGTTAATATGCTGTAGTTTGGCTTTCCAAGTGGTGCGGAAAAAAAACGAGGCCTTTATACTTCCTTTCGGTGTACACCATGTGATCCGGAACGTCTGCTGGTAGTTGTAATAATTCTTCAGTTCCACTCTTTAATATTTTATCTGCATCTGATAGAAAAGTTTGAGGTATCTTGTTTAGGGGAGTAACTTGGAGTGGGTAAATAAGAGTAGATGATATTGAACTATTTAAAATTGAAAATATCTGGTCAGATTGTAGCAATGGTGAGCTAACAAGGGTGTCAATCTTGTTTCGCGTCTTGTCAAGTACGGCTTGTGGATCCAGTTTAACACATTCACGACCATCATCTGAGCAGGC
Organism: Anabrus simplex; assembly: GCF_040414725.1. NCBI lineage: Eukaryota > Metazoa > Arthropoda > Insecta > Orthoptera > Tettigoniidae > Anabrus > Anabrus simplex. Next base: position 152,924,356 of record NC_090270.1, read on the forward strand.
TATTTAAAGGGCTGGCCCAGCTATTCCACCTGTTAGTGGCAGAGCAAACAACAACGAATTCTTTTCACAATAAGTTCTAAACTAAACAATATATAGAAACAAAATATTCCACATACCTTAATAAAGTCCTCTAGTATCTCTGTAGGGTGTAGTAGGCACTTTCCTGGGTGAATTGAACACCACACTTTCCACAAAAATAGTGTGTTTCACTAATAATTTTATTTTTGAAGCACGCTTTGCGCCTTCTTGAGGAGAACTTGACTTTATTTGATGGTGGAATCTTCAAGAGAATATGCTCTTTTCTCTTCCCATCTAACCTCAATGGTGATCCTTGGCCAGTGCCCTTTTTGGCGGCAAAATCGCGGGACGTTGACTTGGAGCTAAGATGTCAGAGAGAGGTAACTGTACTTGTATGTCGGGTTCACTTTTCCCTCGTTTGAGAATTCCCTGATGTTCCTTTAGATCTTTTGGTACACCCCTATTCGACCGTATTGTTCCTCATACGGCAGTGTTCTATTCCCGTAATGTTCCGCGAGTTCAGCACTATTGTAATAATTGTCCATATAGACTGTGTACTCCTGGCCAAGATAATTTTCCAGCAGCTGAAAAACTGTGCTTTGTAAATTCGCACCACTTACATCATTTATATTATTCCTACACGCCATGGTTACAATTCAGAACTCGATTATACACACGCTTGTGCAATAACAAACCAACTACGCAACTAATTGGGTCAGCGCTAGGCTACCTTCAAAAACGAAACAAAAGGAGTGCATTGGGAGGGAAAAATCGCTGTGGCCATGTGGTTTCTGGTGAGTACAAGCATTCATAAGGGTATTACCTTCATCTCTCTCGCACATATTTGTGACCAAAATAGATCCCAGCTGTGTGGGAACGGCTCCAGTTCAAGGTTGCGCTTATCCGGGCTAACTCGGATACGGTCCACAGCATGGTCACGCACTATAGGCAATACTCGGATACGGGCGTGAATGTGTTAAGTTCATTCATGAAATTCACACTTAAGTAACGAATCAAACCTCTGTTGCACTGTGATTTAATTTCACAGTCGTCATTTATGATGATATTCTCCTCCGTTAGCTGACCCTTCTTGATAGAAAGACAAGTTGATTTTGAAGCGCTGATGTAGAGGCCGAGTTCCTTAAATCTTTCTATGATGATCCTGACTGGTTCGGCAGCAGATTCAGTATTTTTCCCAAATATTACCATATCGTCGGTAAAACACATTATAGTGAGGTTAGGCTCCTCATTTCCAGTCGAGTAACCATAATTCCCTGCTAAAGAATCTTCAGATAGTTCTTCCACAATATGATTGGTAGAGACGTTAAATAATGCCAGTGACAAAGGGGAGCACACCACGATTAATTTTTATGGGTTTTGTTACCTGTTTTCGTGTCTGTGTCACGTTTCCCTCTTGTAGTGCAATTAGCAGCCTTGTCAGTTTTTCGGGCACTCCGACCGACTCCAGTGTGCTCTGGAGGTGCGCATGTCCGATGTTATCAAAAGCTTTGCGAATGTAAAGAAATATAATGTATGCATCGTTCTTTTCTTGCCTAGTCTGCTGTAAAACGGCTTCCAAAATTGAGGTATTTATGTAAGTACCAGGTGTATTGGTGAAACCCTTTGATTGTCATGAAACACAATGTAGTTCCGAAGCTGTTTATCAAGTACGACATGCAAGATGTTTACAGAGTAGCAGATCTTCCGCAAGTTTGATTTTTGAAATATAGATGACAAATACAAGTAACACTAGACTAAAGTAGCCTAATATGGAGTGCCTTTTTTGTTTATTGAATACTTTCAAGATCTTCATTACTTGTCGTAGATTCATGTCTTTTGATTTTGCAACTATTTCTCTACATTGTAGTGTGTAATTCTTATTCATAAAATACACAATTCTAATTATAACTCAATTTTTTTTATTATTTAAATTGGATTTCTAATACGGGGTGATAAAGGTTCCTAATATAGGATTGGATATCTAACGAAAATACATAAATAACTACAATTGCAGACAATCACAGAGAATAATGCATATATTCAACAGGATGGATGGGTGCACAGACTCATCGTCCTGGGTTCAAAACCCGACAAGGTTGCATTTGCTTATTGTTATTGTTTGAGCATTCTTATTTTCAATTTGTCCATGTTTTCTTTCCCTGCACACATTTCGCAGAGGAATCTGGTCGAAGTTTCATTTGCACAAGCAGTGTGTGCCGACTTCAAATATTACCTACACCGTGTCCAGGTTTCTTCCTGTCGGTCGTCCAAGAAAAGGCCTCCACAATGGAGACACTCCGCATCTTCATCATCCTTATTTTCATTTCCCCACTCATCCTTTTCCTTGAGGCGGTAGTGGCACGTTTTTATTTCTGCAGCATGAGCTGACCTTTGTACGGTGAACTTGTAAAATCACAAGGTGTTCCAGCGGACAAACTTGTGACTCCCTATGTGCTTGGCTGTTCATTATCGGTGGTTGTTAAATAAACATGCATAAAAATATTATTATTATTATTATTATTATTATTATTATTATTATTATTATTATTATTATTATTATTATTATTATTATTATTATTGTTATTATTATTATTCAGCTATTAGTCAGCTATTTTACACAGTGAAGAAACGGAAATCATTCTGATAACATTCATACCAAAAGAAACAACATTAATTTTCTAATAATATGACCTCCTCACTACTCCATAATAGGGAACTTTCCATGGTAGGTTCCTCAAGCTTTAAGATAAAGTAGAGTTAGCCCAAGATCTAAAGCAGCAACTGATAGCTTCATGTTCTTACTGTCACTGAAAAAGAAGTTTCTTGTGAAGAAAAATTACCTTCCTATGGGTGTAGGCAAAGACATCAATATCAACATATCATACCGAGAAGCAAATTTCTTTCATCAGTTCAATATAGCTGTCTCTCACAAGAATACGGGAGCGCACTGGCAGAACATGTTTCATCATGTGCTTTTGTAGTTTGTTAAGTCTCAATGCTATTTCAGCACCACTCGCCTGAGATATTTAAGTACCCCATAATAGCAACCATCCCATATAAGGACACATTCCTCTACTACACCGTCTGTTGATTCATCAGGATGCAAAGAGAAATCAAACTTAGATTTTTTCTTACTTTCTTTATGTATCAGTTGGAAGGTATGTATATTGTTTGGCTTTATTGTTAAACAACTGTACCTTTTTTTCACATGGCTTACTTAAGGTTTGTGGAATAGTATGACCTTCCTCTGTTATTGCTGTGCAGTAAGTCACTCAGTATGAAGCCTCTGTTGCATTTTCGTTGTTAGTTTTTGTAGTTTTCAACATGTTATTGCTGACACTTCGTTGACCCTCGAAGTTTACATTGAAAAAAAAAAAAAAAAAAAAAAGAATGCTCTTGTCCTTACATTTGGGGTGATTTGTTTCCAAACCTATATGCAATTTTATCTACAATAAAGATCTGTTATTAAACACTTTCTTACATTGCACACAAAAGCCTTTCAGAGCAATTTCTTTGCTTGTAGAGCCAAATATGATTCTTCATATTTTTCTTTTTTGGATCGGATCACCCATCTTTAAATTAGCAGCACTGGAATGTGGTACATGACCGGGTAATTGACTAGCTTTTGAATTTGTAGAATTGTCACCTCTATTGTCTTCTATTAGCCTCCAATTCATTGAGATGGCACTGCGAATGAAAATTAAAATAGCATGTTGTATTAAATTAACACTTTTATCGTGCCTCAGGCTGTTGTATCATGTCCCATGTTGGTTAGTGGTCTATCTTTCACCATCATTCCAGTAGACTTTGTCAAGGCTAGGTGATAGTGTAGAAGAAAGACTGGAATATCCATGCTTGACAGTCAACTGCACAGTGAAAGTGCTGCCCTATGGAGTAGCGTGAGGTTTTCCTTTTGCTTTTAGTGCTAGTTTCCAGACAGTAGATAGCAGTAATCCCTCATCTCTATTGATAGGATTTGGGTGGTTTTTTTTATGGTGAAAATGACAGTAGTTTGGTTTCATCGAATATGATACGATGTCTGCTATGTGATGTGTTTTTTTGCTATGGCTGATTTCAAGAGCTCCTGGAAACTTGTGTGTCTCGTGTGTTCTGTCCTTCATGTGGCTACGAACCAGTTTGTCTTCCCAGTGTAGGTCCGTCCACAGTTGCACAGTATTCTGTATACTCCTTTCCGGTGGAGCTGGAGGTCGTACGTATGATAGATCACATACCTACCGGGCGAGTTGGCCATGCGGTCAGGGGCACGCGGCTGTGAGCTTGCATCCGGGAGATAGTGGGTTCGAATCCCACTGTCGGCAGCCCTGAAGATGGTTTTCCGTGGTTTCCCATTTTCACACCAGGTACCTTACTTAAGGCTAAGGCCTATTCCTTCCAACTCCTAGGCCTTTCCTACCCCATCGTCGCCATAAGACCTATCTATGTTGGTGCAACTTAAAGCAACTACCAAAAAAAGAAATCACATACCTTCTATAAAGAGCTGATTGTGGTATGTATATCGTGTTTCTTCAGAACTCTGGATATCCTGTCCGTGACATTATGTATGGTCAAAGGCTTTGTTTCTTCTGCCGTGTGTGAGACATGTCATCTCACTCTGACAGCAGCCATTTATTTAGAAAGTGGAATACAGTGTGTTTAACCTTTCCCGGTCCAGCGTCGAGGTGACCTCGACATCATGGCTTATTGTAACCGGTCCAACGTCGAGCTCACCTCGACATTATGTTTCGTTCTACATGAGAAGTTATTTATTGAAGTTCTTTGACCTGATTGTGGTCAATCGATATCCCTGGAGTTTCTAGAGCTAATTGTGCACAAAAGAAGCCGTTCTGTTATCTCCATGGATATAAATTCAAATTTTCACAAGTTGTTCCATGGATATAATACGAGATATATGTAGCCGTGTGTTGTCATAGTTACCCGCGGCCTGTCAGCTTTGTTTACAGTGAGTAGTGCTGCACAGGTGTTGTACTAGGCATGTTTATCTGTGAAAGCGAATTGTCTTGGTTTAATTTGCGATATAAAATCAGCAAATATGAATGAAACAAAAATACGTATGCACGTTTATTTAGACAGCAGTGACAATTATTTATTTGAATTAGACAAAGAGTTTAGAGAACTGTCAAGTGAAGATGAAGGTGTAGTGAGCTCCACCATTGCAAGTGAAACTTCAGCGACTGGACCTATGCGTAAAAAAAAAGCGTGGAATGATCTCGGACCATCATATGCGGTTTCCGAAGATTCAGAATAGGAAGTTCCAGTGACTGCTACAAAGCAAGAAGACACGCGAATGTAATGGATCGAGGTGGAGGATGGGATACGGCACATGGCAATGATGACGCTTCTCAGGTCAGGGTTTATAATTTTAGTAAAAGTGATGCTGAACATACTTCCGCACATACAGATGAGAATGCAAACGGCAATAATGTTTACCGGAATAATGTACCATTTCATGATAGTGAGCCACCTAGACTAAGTTATTTATCAGGTCAGAAAACTAGAGGACTGCAGGTTCTGCCTAGCTGCATCACTCCACTTCAGTTTATTATGTTGTTCTTTCCTCCTGCACTGACGAGGAAAAATTATTATGGAAACTAATTTCTATGCAATAGAATGTATGGTAGTAATCATAATAATAATATAATTATTATTACTAATAAAAGTTTTGAGTTTAATCCGACTAGGTAAAAATGTGCAAAGTTAATTTGGACCAGACTGTTCGAACATGTGACAGAAAATTGGACAGCAAAGGGTTAATTCTCTTCGAATAGTCTGTGGTGTGTCTTATAACATCTTTGCTCTGTTGACAAGGGTGGTTGTTACGGATTGCTTTTGCGCTAGGTGATGGTGCAAGTCTTGCATGTAGGTACCGGTTGGTGTGCGTGGGCTTCCTGTAGACAAAGTAGCTTAATATCCCATCCAGCCCACAGGTCATTAGGACTTCTAGGAAAGGGATAGGTCCAATTTCTTCCAGTTCTTACATGAAATTTATGCTGTTCTGGCAAATTCTTTGAGCTTTTCCAGGTCGTGTGGCCACACTACGAACGTGCCACCCACATACCTAAGTCACCACGTATGTCTGTAGGGAACTGTATGGGTGCTATCTGTTCGAAATATTCCATGAACAGGTTGGCTATAACTGGTGAAAGTTGTGGTGAGCCCATGGCAACTCTGTCGGTAATGTTATCTGTTCCAGTCAAAATAGCTGGTGATGAGACAATGTCTCTAAATCTTAGCGATATCTACATTAAAACTTTAATTGATTATATACATCAATCTATTTTATATGTACTGTATACATATAGATTTTGATTCTTTGAATACACTTTTCTACATGAATTCTAACTCACAATATTGTAAGTACTCCAAATTCCTCAGCTGTTAATCTCCCATAATGTAAGATCAGTGGCATCATGATTGCAAAACTACCCCCAGAGAAGTTAATTTTTATGCCAGCATCTCCAGGTTGAAGAAAGTTAATTAACTACTGTCGCTTGTTATGAATAAGTCACTAGCTCTCCCACCATAACGTTTTGACTTAAAGACCATCATACCACCAGGCGTGATTGCAATTAAAGTTTTTGGTATGTAGCAATCCGTGCATTCAACCACAGGTGGCTGTTCAGCCCTAAATTCTGTGCCTTTAACGATGACTCGACAATTAGGCACTGTTTCTTGCACATTTTACTTACTAGGCCAGAATATGAAGGTTTTCGTACACAGTATTACAAGTTATTTTTTTCATATTGACCATATTGAAGTTCAGTTATTAAATGTTAAACATTTAATAATTTTGTACACAGTGCGAGTTGCATAAGCATAATTGTGAATATACATGAAATTGTAGTCCATTGAACACCGAATAATAATCTTAAAGCAGGATATGACAGTCCAGATCTAATTTTCACTATAAAAATTAATAAAATACCAAGAGAGTCGGTTGTGCAATTAGGGTCATGCAGCTGTGAGATTTCATTCAGGAGATAAAGGGTTCAGACCCCATTGTTGACAGCTTTGAAGATGGTTTTCCATGGTTTACCATTTTCACACCAGACAAATGCTGGGGCTGTACCTTAATTAAGGTGACGGCCGCTTCTTTCTCACGTCTTGCCCTTTCCTATCCTATTATCGCTATAAGACCTGTCTGTGTGGGTGTGACGTAAAGCAAATTGATCACAACTATAAAGATTGAATTTTCCACCTAATTAATACTATTATTTATTATAAGGTACTTCCAACATTTTGCAGTACAGTACAGTTATCAATATGGGACATGAAGCTAATAGATTATGTTAAAGCAAATTGTAACAAGAAAAAGTAATAATCCAGTTTCTTTACACACTTCAGAAATGTTACAGTTTGGTAATAATGCAAGAAGTAAGGCAAGGACTTGAAGCTCACACCTGTTAAATCCTGCATTTGTGTATTGTTCCTTATGGAACTGTACACTAGGAAACCTGGACCCTTGATGTCTGCATGATTGTCTTGCATTCCACACGTTTCATCATGTTTCAAAATGTCCTCTCCCAGACCAAAATTAAATGGAATACATGCTTCTGTATTTACAGCATTTTCATTTATGGAGCAAATAAACACAACCCTTGGTTATGTTACTTGCGCAAGATGCAACTGAAAATTTGCCAAAGGATTTTTTTTTTTTTTCTTGAGTTGTCTGTTAAAGTACTGTGAGCTAGGGTCAGATGATACGTTCCTCTCTTTTGTATTGTCATAATATAGGCTAGATTTGGTGGTTGTCCAGATCTTCTGTTTCATATGAAATGTACATTAGATCTGGAGAAAGCCGTAGGTTCCCAAAGTGATCCATCAGTGCTAAAAATTAACACCAAAATTAAATTACATCTGATGGTTAGAACTTACTGCAAATATGTCTGTGTGTACTTCCTTCAGTTAACTGCTTGTATCTATCGCCTCGTTCAGTCCACTTCTATTGCTCACTTTGGAAAACAATACAATTTTACTTCACTTCCTGTACTTCAAAATAAAAATATCTTATTTGCAAATGAGGTGTCTACCTCGGTGGCAAATGGTACACTGAAATACATTATCGTCAAGCACTAAATATTAAATTAAAAAGAGAAGAAAATTTTCCTATAATACAATATTAAACAATTTACGCTAACAATTTTTTCTATTAAACACACAGCTCATCCTTAATAAATTTATATTGTTTACAAAATTCTACTTATAATATCTCCTGTACTACTTACAAATATAGTCAACTGATATACAGTATGTGGAATTACTTCAAATGATACTATACAACTGGTATAAGATTAAACTTTACGTTGCATTTATTTACTTTTTTTTCCCCCATTCTGGAACCTAAGTAGCATAACGACCTGCTGCGTCTTAACCAGAGCCCCTTTTGCGACCACTTTTCAGAGTTCCTGAAGAGCCTTCACAGCTACCGTAGATTCATGTCTTTTGGTTTTGCAACTATTTCTCTACATTGTAGACCAGGGGATGGAATTAATTTATTCACACACATTTTATTATTTACAATAACCTGCACTGGTCGAATGCCTTCTAACACTTCATTTATTTTCTCTGTTGCTGTTTATTCTCTTCCTGAATATCTGTACAGATTTTGGAAAAGGATCAAACACTACTCCTGGTAAACTGTTCCACTCCTTCACACCCTTCCCAATGAATGAAAATTTACCCCAATCGCTTCTGCTAAAATTCCTTCTAATTTTATATTTGTGGTCTGTCCTGCCGATATAATTATTTTCCAACTGAAGCCTCTGATGGATATCTCCCCATGCTTCTTTTCTTGTATAGGCTCTATATAATCCTATAAGTCTAGTTTTCTCCCTTACTTAAAGTTTCCCACCCAAGTTCCTTTAACATTTCTGATACACTACTCTTTCTTCTGAAATCCCCTGTTACAAATCTTGCTGCTTTCCTCTGCACACTATCCATTTCTTTTATTAGCGGTCCCAGGGCCCTCGAAGTCCCCACTGTACTTCACCCCTACAGGCAGTCCCCTACTTCAAGGATCTTTAATGCAGTGGTTTCCCCTTGCCCTTGGCATCTGTATGCTGTATGTTAGGTATTCAACCTGAAGACTGGTTTGATCTTCAACAGCTCCACCAAAATCTGCCATAGATAGCCTAGGCATCACTGAAGAGGCATTCTGAGTAAATGAGGAGTGAAGTAATTTCCTGTTGCTTTCCTCACTGAGCCAGAAGTTGCTATTACATATCAGTCTGCCAAGCCCACTGAAGAGCAGGCACCAACCGACCTATGAGCAACATTTTCACACCATTCATTACAGGGACTAGCTGTGTAACAGCTGGTAGTACTAGCATTGCTCATACCTCAGTCACTTTCACATTCTCAAAGCCAAGGATGAGACAGACAGGTCATTGAAAGTAACAAATTTATTCTAGCCCATATCAGAAGATATAGTGCACTGTAAACACTACATCTTACCAGTAAAGGCATATCGTCTTGCTGTTGACCAGATAATTGGTTTCTCACTCCAAGGATAAGAAGGTGCCCTAGCCTCAACCTGCTCAGCTGCCTTCTGAGGAAGCCATTGGCACTTCGTAGGGTGACTCCTTATCCTAGGAGTCATTCGGCTGGCTAATTACAGTGCACAGTGTCACAGATATTGGGCGATGGGGTCGCCACATCCCGATGCCTGACGAGCCCTAATTAATTAAAATAATTCAAAATAGACTACCAAACCCACATATAACAAGACTTATTAAAAAAAGGGAACTTAAAAAAAAACATAAACTTGGAAGCAAACATCATCACCATTTCCCTTTATCCAGCTCTAGCCGGGTAGGGGCAAATATGGTTCCTTTCCACTTTCTTTGGTAGGGGATGCCCTAACATTTTCCGAGGTATCATATCTGCTAATCCATATAGGCTGTTGTTACCATGGGCTCGCCACAGCCAAAGGCATTTTATACCTATTGCCAGGTTCAAAATTAGGCCACCTCTAACATGGAGTCAGATGCCTTTCGTAGTCGTAGTATAGAAGCTACAGGTTTTCCCCTTCCACCATCTCCACCCTACCGAAGTACACCTTCTCCGCCTTAGATGCCGTAACCCTGAGCTGGAACCCATACCAGATGTTAAACACCAGGTCAGTGTGCTATGGGACTCGCGTAGGCAGGGGCACCACTCCCCGGGTAGGGCTGCCTCCGAAGAGGGTCTTACCTGCTACCAAAATTGGAACTAAACATATACACCTCAAAAGTTGGCATAAACCATTAAAATATGGGAACCACTTCCTTGACGTAGGATCAGCTGGAATACTGATATAAAACTTGTCACCATCCAAATTGAAGATAACAGAATTGAAGATTTATTAGCTTGTCGGAGAGGAGACCATCTAATATTTGTTGCACCTTGCTACTTGTAGGGTTAAGCTGTCTATAGGGAGGCTCCACAGAGTTCTACTTGTAGGAGTGTGGGAAGTTATCATGCATACAGAAACTTACAATAATTGCATACATCTCACAGGTGTCAGTTTATGTAAAATTCAAGTATTCAAGGAATATTGTTTAGAAATGACTTTTGGTTATATACTGCACATAAACTAGTACAGTATTTAATTTGCTTTTAAAACTATCATTATAGCTCAATATCATAATTGCTAAATTTCACTTTTAATTGGTTCAAGCTGTGTTCAAATCCTGGTCAGTTTAGCAGTAGGGTTGATGGCTTGTGATCAGCAGATTTCTCAGCATTTAGTATATTGCATTTTGTTCAGTAGCAGTAGAGTAGTATGACTCATGTTACACCAAAGTTTTGTAGCCATTTTGTTGACAACTTTTAGATTTCGCAAAATCTTCTTCTGCTCCATAACTCCTGAAGCGGTGTAATGTGCATGACATACAGAATGTTTGTAGCCAGTGACTTTGAAAATTGCTGAAGAGCTTATTTGAAAACTAGACGGTAATTACTAATCTTCACTGCTATATTTTAGCACACTGCACGCATTTCAACAACTACTGAAATGTAGCAGATTAATGGCTGGTTTCTTAACTTAACTTTCCATAAGTTATGGTTCTAATATCTTGTCAGTTTAATAACTAAAGAATAGGATTTCTTGAATATCCAAATGCGCACGTTATGAAGAAATAAGATACTGATTGGTTCAAAACGTTCACGATGTTTCCTCTGGATGGCTATGATAATATTTTTGTTATTTTTTACGTCCTACTAACTACTTTTGGCGGTTTTTGGGAGACTCTGAGGTGCCAGAATTTTGTCCCTCGGGAGTTGTTTTATGTACCAGTAAATCTACTGACACAAGGCTGACATGTGAGCACCTTCAAATACCACTTGACTGAGCCACTCAGCCCAGTATTAGGATGATGGGCTGTAGTGGGTATATTATGATCCGTGGCTGTGATTTCCAATTTCCTAAGCATAACATGGAGAAAATGGAGGGAATTATGAATGTTAAACAAAACTTTTGCAGAAAGAATTCTTTGTCATTTCTGAAGAGGTCAGCATTTACACCTCCCGGAGACTGAATGCATAGGCCTGTATGAGTACTGTCACTGCAGCCCGCGACATTTGGTAAACTTCTCATTTTATAAAAATCTTCCTTTTAGAATTTCTTGAACAGATGAGGGCATATTGATGTAATGTGGCCTTAATCTTACAGTTGCTGTCAAAGTCCTCTACAGTATCTTACAAACTGTACTTTCAGTGCACCCCCAAATCATTCCCAACAAATATACACTAGTGTCCGAAAGTTAAGCATAAGTTACGAGTAAGCAGGACAACAGGAAATACACCGCAAATCGCACGACATATGCACCTACCAACCTTCCGTGTTCGCTCTGTATAGGAAAGGAGTGTTCCCTGCGTTGACTAGCGGCATAACCGCAAGGTAAACACAGCCATTTCCTGCGCTCCATATTCCCTCAGTCCTGTTTGCCCTGTTATATAGTGTTGGCTACTGAATGAATGATTCGAAGCAGTGTATCGATTCATTCAAATGTCCGAGTGAATCGATTCACAGGAACGGCGAGCTCACGGCACACGATTCAGCTTACTCCCAGCGGACAGTGCTGAGTGGCGCACTCACTGGACGTTGACGGGTAGCCGAGCTTCCGCTGCAGCAAGACCGTGAATCATGGCACATCGAAGGAATCGTGAACGAGCGCGGCTCAGTGAGACACATGATACACACGGCTCCTTATCGGCTCACTGGACACGCGGAGAGCCGAGCTTCCGCTGCAGCGCGACAGTGAATCATGGCACATCGAAAGAATCGTGAACGAGCCGGCTCAGTGAGACACAAGATACACACGGCTCCTTATCGGCTCACTGGACACGCGGAGAGCCGAGCTTCCGCTGCAGTGAGACATACAGTGAGCCATGGCACACGGAAAGAATCGTGAACGAGCCGGCTCAGTGAGACACAAGATACGCACGGCTCCGTATCGGCTCACTGCAGCGAGACATACAGTGAGCCATGCTACACTGAAAGAATCGTATGCTATGATGGACTCTCGAGCTCAGCTCATTTGAAAATAATACCCATTTGCATTTACTGTCCTCTTCTTACAGGGAGGTTTAAATAATAGATGGATTTATTTGCAGTGTTAAAAAGGTAGTCACAACATAATTCTGAAGTAGCTAGTAAGTAGGTAGGCTATTAGGTTATACTATTTATTAGTTTAATGAATCTTAGTATTAGGCCCGCCTGGTGGCCATGATCGTTAAGGCGCTGAAGTCTAAAACGGTCTAACACCGAGGTTAGCCGGTTCGAGTCCCGTTGGTCGAAAAAATTTTCACCATCAGAATGTTGGCCGGCAGGGTAGGGGAGGTGGTGGTATACAATTTCTAATCACTAGATTGCGTGCCAAGAGCCTGGATTAAATTCCAAACCTCTCCGCAGTGCTCATATGGAGTGAGGGCATATGACGCTGTTGATGGTGATTCGTCCGTCGGATGGGGACGTTAAGCCTTGAGCAGACCCCTTGGTGCTATTCGACAGGAGTAGGCTATGTGCCGGCACCGGGTTTCACCCTCTCCCTACTATCATATATCACGTCATTCATTTCATCTCCCATTAACTCCTCTGATGAGGTTGACGTCAGGAAGGGCATCCGGTCATAAAAAACCGCCACGACAAATTCATCTCACCTCATACCCGACCCCGTAGGGAAACGGGACAAGGGTTGGACAAACGGTTGGACAAAATGAATCTTAGTATTATAACTTAGTTGACATTTGACAATTAAACTCGACTCTAGCCTGCCCTATGACTATGAGTCATGCTCATGACCACTCAAAAGTACCTGTTTTATATTGGGAAGAACGGCTCAGTGTTTTCTCAGTTCATATGTCACATCGTTGCACAAGACTTCAATCATATGTGGACAGACACAATAACAGTATGTTGAATCAGAAAACCAGCGGGCTACTGTATGTCTCGGGTAGCCTATATAAAATATGACGATTTCAAAAATCCTCAGCTGATAGAAAAATACATCTTTTCAAAAATGACTGAGTGAGTTGTCGTGCGGTGAATATCGCGTGGCTATGCGCTTGCATTCGGGGGATGGTGGGTTCGAATCCCACCGACGGCAGCCGTTAAGATGGTCTTCCATAATTTCCTCATTTTCACACCAGAAAATGCTGGGACTGTACCTTAATTCAGGCCATGGCTGCTACCTTCCTAATCCTAACCTTTCCCACCCTGCGTCGCCGGAAACCTTCGATGTATTAGAGTAACTAGCATTTTTTCTAAGAAAGGAGTTCATAGTATGAAGACCAGATGGCAGCTGCGAGCACTGAATGCTGTTGCTGCTGTCTTACCAGCACATACTACACAGATGCAGTAGGAGCGGTGACCAATGAGCCGTGAATCGGATCACTGTATCGATTCAGTAACGTGAACGGAATCAAATGAATCGATTCAGTAAAATGAATCGAATGTCCCATCACTACTGTTATAGAGTGCAGAGTGTAGCCTCGTGGTAAACGTGACAACATAATGGTACAACACCACCATTTGGACCCCATTTTGCAGGATAGAATACTCGGCCACCTGGAAGCAGGACAGACATAGACTGAAGTTGCCGTATCCTTGAATGTGCCACAAAGTGTCATTTCCAGGCTTTGGAGATGATTTTGACACACAGGAGATGTTAGTCGTTGGCCAGTACCAGGTCGAACAAGGGTAACCACCCCACAGCAGGACCGATGTCTGGCCTTAACCGCCTGACGAAATCAGAGTGCACCTGCAAGACAATTGTTGGCAGAGCTTGCAGCCGTTTCAGGGGTTGTCGTTTCCCGGCAAACTGTGTACCGGAGGCTCAGAACAGCAGGGCTGTTTGCCCGACGTCCAGCGGTGTGCGTCCCTCTCATTCCAGCACAGAGACGGGCCTGTTTACTGTGGTGCCGTCAACATCGAAACTGGACCATGAATGAATGGAGGTATGTGCTCTTCACAGATGAATCCCGCTTCAGTTTGCAGAACGATTCCCGTCGCATATTAACCTGGAAAGAACCGGGTAGCCAATACAACCACAGGAACATCGTGGAACGGGACCAGTATGATGGTGCTGGTGTCATGGTGTTGGGCGGCATCATGTAGAATGTCCGTATGGACCTGCACATCTTCATGGGTGGTCCAAGGAACACTGTTAAGGCTCAGAAATACAGGGATAAGGTACTGAGACCACATGTTCGACTCTTCAGAGGTGGGGTTGGTCCAGACTTCCTCCTAATGGACGATAATGCCTGACCGCACCGTGCTGCTTTGGTGGGTGAAATTCTGGCTGGGGAAGACATTCATCGCATAGACTGGCCAGCGAGGACTGCGGATTTGAATCCTACAGAACATGCCTGGGATGCATTGGGGAGGCGAATTGCATCCCGTCAGCCTCCACCAAGAACCTTCCAAGACCTTTGCATTGCCCTTCCGAAGGAATGGGATCGACTGTCACAAGAGCTCTTGGAGAATCTGATAGAGAGCATGCAACGTCGCTGAGAAGCATGTGTGGCCATTAGGGGTAACCATACACCCTATTGACGGCATATTTTGTTGTGGAAGACAATGCCAAGTTTTATTAGTTGTCAAAGATGTACCTTAGCTATCAGAACCATTCTGACACGGTTTTCTTGGACAATTTGTGTGACATATGGTGTGTGATTCAGCTTCCATTTGTTCAGCAATCTGTTTGACATTCCTATCAGGCGGTATGGCCTCGTTTACTGATTATGCTTAACTTTTGGACACTAGTGTATTTAAATGGATCCTATGGCATAAAATCTTAGTGTTAACAAAACCTGTTCTTTAGGAGTTAATGGTAAGTTCCTTTGAGTAGCTGGTAATAAATCAGTCTCAGTGTGAGAAACTGATTCATTCACATTTGGACAAAATCTTTCTATAAATTCCTCTTCACTGTAGTCATAAAATCAGTTTGCCTTCAAACAAGGCTCGGTCTGTTGATATAAACAGTTTATGGTATTTCTTCATTTGAGAAGAGGAAGAATTCATTTTTGACAAATTAATAAAACTTTCCATAAAAGAGAATTAACAGCCGATATTTGCTTCTGCCAATTTAAATTGCATATATTGCTTCGCTACCTCACCATTCACCTAGAGATAATATTTTTAGGTATTTATGGTACCAGATGGCTTTTTAAGCATTTGTAAAACCCAATTTCACGGCTTTGTGATTCAGTAGAAGTATTGAATACAAATCTTGTCATTCAGAAAACCAGCCATAGTAGTTTTTCTTTTTGTAGCAGCAATCTTTCACAGACTAGAGTTACAATATAGTTAAAGGAATTTCATTACTGAAATCTTTTGGTGTTGCTTTTGTGTTACTTGGTCTCCCCATCTGTTTCCTGTTTATTGTAACTGCTCTTCTGATTTTGACCTATAATTTTGATATACCGTATTCTTCGTTTTAATATACTCTGATTTATTATTTTAACAGGCCTCGTGGTGTTTTCTTCACACCTCTGCCAGAAGAAGAAAAGCGGCTAGCTAAGGAACGACAATCTAATGTTTCAAGAAAGTCTACTGCACATAAATTCCATAGTGCATTTAAATCACGGACATCTTTCAGTCTTAAGCGCAAAACAAAATAACCTTGAAAGAAATTGCTCCTCCACCCTCCACTGGCACATGATTATAATTCAGTGTGTAATAAAACATGTCTTTGTAAATGTGGTCATCGATGGTAAAAGACGTTAAGTCGTTTTCTACAGTAATTGATAGTATGATAAATAGTTCCATATTTTTCCAGTTTTATGATACACGTTTCAACATTTATTACCAGTAGGTCTGTCTAGTCCATGAATTGAAATCTATTTACAAATGCACAATTTTCATTGGATCCAGTTCATTACCTACAGTCTAACGCCCTATTACTAATGGTTTGTCTTATCAACAACTTAGACTGTTTCACTCTGATATTTGCTTAATCAAAGCTGTTAAATGATCACCAATAAATAATCAGTTTGGTTGCATGATCTTAAAATCACCACATTAATGAAAAACTTTAATACAATAAAAAAAATTCTATGAAGTAAACATATATAGTATAAACATAATGGATTTATTGCATTTTGTAGAGGTAGCTTAGTTCAAAGTTCCCATAATTCTGTGCATGTGATTGTTCTTTGTATATTATAATTGTACTCTTTGAAAGCCAGTGAATAATTACAACAGCAGCAATAAAACCAAGTGTTAAACATTTCAACAAGAACCTTTTGAAATGGTGATTAAGTATCAACAATTATAATAAATCTTATAAATACAGTATCTTGAAATTAAAGTAGAACACATATATTATTAATTTTGCAACTTAGATTTATCATAAGACCCAATCAAGACTTGATTGTCTGCAATTTACATATCTCTGTTTCCTTACCACATTTTTAACTTATTCCCAACAGTCAGCTTTTAAGTTAACGTTACCTGAATGGTGTCGGTACAGTATACGGTTGTGTTTTATGTACTACGTCTGTCATAACATGCTTGTTTATAAATGGAAAACTATAACACTTAAACAGTGCTTTAAATCAGAATTTTAAGGGGAATTTCAAAAAATCAATGTATTAATTTAAGTTTCCTTAGCTTTGATTATAGTTTGTTATTTTAATATTGTTAGTTGATTGATGACAGTATGATTCTGTAATTTAAATTAATTTCATTGATATGAGCAAGAGAATCTTAATGTTCAATTCTGACAATTGACAAAGAGTCTTCAAGGGAACTTTTTTGTTTTGAATTTTTACGAATCTTATGGAATCCAGAAATATCTTCTGTCTACTTGTCAGAATTTTAACAAAAAGAACAAAAACAAATATGATTTCTTGTTTTGTATGATTTTAGAAATACTTCCTAGTATACAGTGCCAGGTGATAAACTGCATTCATGACATTTTTTGTGTGTCCTCATTCAGTAGAGAAAGGAGTTACATGATCAGCAGCTGAGTGAAGGTTTAATGTGTATTAATTTTTGTTGAGAACTATTTCAAAATATAAATCATTACATAACCATCAGTCATTGATCAGTGTGTGGACACAAGTTTCTAATTCATCTTGAAATCCTTTTGCTGTTCTGTCTTGATGGTAATATAAGAATATAAAGTTGTGACTCTACAGAACCCGTTTGGTAGTCTTATACCACTGAGTTATACGTTGCTGCTACCTCATTGTCGACAGGAAATGAACCTGTCTCTAAACCAGTGGCGTACAGTGAACACATTCGTTACCCCAGCTGCAAAAATAAATTTTTTAAAGCAGTTGCAGCCCCACCACTCTCTCTAAAGCCAACATTACTAGTTTATAAACTCACTCAATAACTAATTGTAAGTATAACAAGCAAATGGATCAGATATTGAATAAAACAATTTAGATATTAAAGAACTTATGAAATTATAACTCACTTGAATAAGAATATTTTCGACCACATACTCGCACATATTTCCAAATTGGTATTCATGGCAGTGACGGCTCCATCATAACTTATGCTACAGCAAATTTTAAAAATTTTACTTACAGTTTCACCTGCTGACGCTTTGTAATAGTTTAGTAATGGTTTTCACAGTAATATCCTGAGACTAACTTTTTGTTTACCTAAACTGAATGAACAAAATTTAACAAAATTTAGCTGATATTTTACCGTCGACAAAGTTTTACAGTTTCACTTGCTTACTGAGCAACGATAAACAAGAGATGATGTTCCTCACGACGTATGCCATTGTTATATTCATGAAGAATGCCACAGGACTCGCAAAAACTTCACCTTAAATCCAAGAGAAACTCCACAAAAATTCACAATATACCACCACTACAGGCAACCCCACTCATACAAAGCAACCAAATATAAAATGCTTTGTACTTCACACTTGGCTCTATGTTCTTGCTGAGCAACGTAATTATTTTTCAGCTTTTATCAGAAAACATCCTCTACACGTGTCATCAGTGAATCGCTCCCAAAAACTTCATATAGGCCGAAATCCAAAAATAAAATAAATACTTTTATTACAATTTATTTCATAAAGTGGTTTTATTAGCATGTCTATGTGCAAGTGGATATACTGTTTTATCTTGTAGTCTCTGGTGTGTGGCGGTGAACACTTCAAGTGTTAGCTATTACAACTAATGTGTACCCAAGCTAGCTGCATCCCCCGCCATAAGATGCTGTGAATTCTCTAGCGAGGCCAACAGCTATCACCCCACCTCCCCAAGAAAAGGAGGCTTAAAATGCATACGTCAACCAAGCGACTTGAATTTTGCTGGGGTAGCTCCCTTATGCGCCAGCAAAGGAACCCAGCTCGCTAGAGAGACGTGGACTGGTTTCGCACCGGCATAGAAACCCAGCTTGCTGGAGAGACGTGGACTGCGATAAAGCGAACGTGGTATCGAGACAGCTATACTTGCCTTGACTTGCCTGTTTTCAGTTGTTTTACGTGATCAAGAATCATTCTGAGGTATAAAAATATAAATACAAAATTCTTTTATCCAACAGCGCTGGGGTAGCTGGGGTTCAGTGTATGCCACTGCTCTAAACACAGGCTTGGGAGCGGTATTGGTGTAATTGTGAATAAGATTATGCTGCCTTAAATGAGATTATTCAAACAGATGTTTACAATTAATAATACAGCCGATTGCTTTCCTGAACTCCTCATTGATTTTAAGCTTTGTGACTTCTGTAGTAGTATCTTAAATAAGGTACCCACAGTTCAGATCGGTTTATGTGATATTTTCTAAATGCTGCCATCTGAGTTTCAGATTCTGCATAACACTGTAAATCCCAAGGCTCTTATCGCAAAAGTAGACCATGTAGACCTAAGTGCTTGTTGACCATATGATAACTTCTTAAAACCTTGACTAATGCAATTGCTGCTGCTGGTGGTAATCAAGTTGCTTTTGCATAAGTACAGAAAAATGCCATTGTAATATAGAAATGTAGTTAATTAGATATGTTTTTGATGTTCAGTTTCACTGTAAATAGCATCCTTCTGTTGAGATATTTCATCATCATTGTCATTATTATCGCAGATGGTTTCCGCCCTTTGCCTGGATATGTTAGGACCATAAGCATCTCTTCTACCTTCTGTCTGCCCACATTCTGTTCTCTTTCTTTCTCCATTCAAGTCCTCTACACACTCCGTAACTCCTTGCAGCCATCTGACTCTTGGCCTTCTTTTAGGTCTCCTTCCTTCTATTCTCATATCAAATATCCTTCTCAACAGTCTTTCCTCATTCATTCTTTGCATGTTGTCATGCCACTGTAATCTTGATTTTTCTCTTCTAGGTATTTCAGGTTCCTTTCACAATCTCTCTCACGCTTTCATTCTTCCATCTGCCCAGTCTTGTTACTCTAACCCCATTTCTGAGGAACTACATTTCACAGGCTTGTATCATACTTTTATCTCTCTCCTTCATTGCTCATTTGTCTGATGCATAAGCCAGAATGGGAACATAGTAGGTGTTATAAACATAAAATCTGTTTGCACCTCTCTGCTATTTCTCTGCTCCTTATTAAACCTCACATACACTCAAAGAACTGGCTTGCTTTTCTACCCTGTTCATTTATTTCTTCCCTTTTTTCTCAATGATGCTTATCAAATATTTAAAACTGTAGTTTTTCTCCTCCACATGTTATTTCCATATCTGGTCTATTCTTAATTTGTATTGTCATGAGTTCTTCTATTGAAAGCTTCATTCCATATGCAGAGAATACTACTTCCCATGCATCCAGCTTTTCTTATAGGTACTTCTTGTCTGCAAACAGTATTGCTTTCATTTGATCTTCTCCAGTCATCCCAGCCACATTATCAAGTCCTCTGTCCGTCATTATAATAAAGAGAGATGTAGTTTCAAACTCAGAGAGAGGGGTTCTCGTAAGCATTAATACAGTACTGTATATAGTAATGTTGTTCTAATTACATTTTCCTACATCTAGATGAATCCTTCTAGTTCCTAGCCCTAAAATCTCTCTCTTGCTGAATGACCTGACTTGTTCTTCCTTCCTTCCTTCCTTCCTTCCTTCCTTCCTTCCTTCCTTCCTTCCTTCCTTCCTTCCTTCCTTGTTATGAAATACAGTAAGGATGTTAGATGGGTGAAATGGGAGCAGTATGGATGCTATATCTTGTTTTTCAAGACATTATTTTTATATTGGGAATCACTATATTTCATTTTTGGTATGCCAGAATAGCAAAGCAATTGTTGAATTAATTTCCAATTTAGTTTTGATTTTTTATCTTTATGATATTTTGGTACGTAAACATATGTTTGTATAGTGGTGGTCTGTAACGATATAAGAAAAATCTTGTTTCCTAACTTGTTGACTTTGAATGAATGGACTTGTAAAATATTCAGAGGAGAAGGATATAGAATGTAGTATAAATTTAACTTCACTGTTGCAATTTTAGGACAGTGCACTTACTGTTACTTCATTGTGATAGATTGAAGTATATTAGTAATTTTGAATATCAGAATCTGCATAGCTGTTTTAAAACAAACATTTTTATAGAATACCTTCTTGTTTATACTGTATAAAGTTGTTTAAAATAAATGCATCAATTCCTGTGGCTGACAGAATTGTAAGGTACTGAGTTTTCTTTGTTAACAAGTTATCACTGCTTTAATATTTTCTGTTCATACTTTTTAATTATATATTTTACTTGTCTCAAGTGTTTCATAACTCTAAATGGGTTACTAGCTTCTCTTTCCAGAATACACAGTAGTGCATTATAATAATTAGTAAATGGCATAAAATGTGTTCTTAGAATAAGCGGTTCACTTTAATAGCAATAAGCACATTTTCAATAGACACCATAATTATTTTAAACTGATGTGTGTATTTGTTTGTCATCATTCTCAGTTGTAGTGCTGTTTTCTGTCTATATAGTTGCTGTTTCCAGTATCCTTGACATTAGTAACCCATTTATATTAGGCATATTTTTGTATAATGTGAAAAACTCTTCTTAATGGAAAATAAATTTGTAAAATTTTGCATTTTTATGTAAACTTGCTTTAAAATGTAAATGTTACAATCATTTTGTTACATATAATTATGTAAGAATATTTATTGACAGGCTATTAAAACAACAGTTGTGAACTTAATCTGGTGTTCTTTTATGCTACTCCTCGTACATTTATTATCATTGCAAAGAATATTGTAGTTTATTTTCTTCCTTTTATTCAAGAATTTAGTAAAGTATTTGACTTTTTAATGGCATGACCTTGGAAAGGCCTGATAGAGGTTTTTCAAGTTGATCTCCATGGGCGACTTGTGCATCTGTGATTGTAGGACCATACTTAGAATGAAATCTGATGTTGAAGACAACACAAAACACCCAATCCCAGAGCTAGGAAAAATAACTGATGATTGAAATCTGTGGCCCAGCCAAGAATGAAACCCGGACCCTTTGCACCAAAGGTCAGCATGCTGACCAGTTAGCTGTGGAGCCAGACAATATTAGACTGCCTTAATGGTATGCAGTATTATACCATTGCTATAGCAATAAAGTACAGTATAAGTAAATGCTGTGCACTGTACACTAAGCCAGTGTGGATGTGCATATGGCATTGGGTCATGTTAAGAATAGTCAAGTAGTAAACAAGATAGCTCTAAGAAGACTTGGAAAAATGGAAAAAGCTAGATATCATTTGGGCAAAAATAATTCAAAAAAATAAGTGTAATGGTCATGATTTTTTTTTTCCTTTTCTACGTCACATTGACACAGATAGGTCTTATGGCGACGATGGGATAGGAAAGGCCTAGGAATGGGAAGCAAACGACTGTGGCCTTAATTAAGGTACAGCCCCCAGCATTTGCCTGGTGTGAAAATGGGAAACCACGGAAAACCATCTTCAGGGCTGCCGACAGTGGGGTTTGAACCCACTATCTCCCGATTACTGGATACTGGCCGCACTTAAGCGACTGCAGCTATCGAGCTCGGTAAAAAATTATTTAACTCTTTTCTCGTAGTGCTTCTCGTATGATTTTCGAACAACTGTGGATTAAAATAACTTCTCTGCCAGTATCAATATATTTAACATAGTATCCACAAATTATTCAATGGTCAAATTAATCCAGTGAACTTGTTTTGCATCTGAATTGTGGATAGCTCATGATAAACCTTGTTTAGGTTTAGGTGAATCCCTTTATAGTAGAAGTACCTTTAACAGCAGATTTTTTTTTCTTTTTCATTTACTTAACTATCACAATTG
This sequence comes from Anabrus simplex, assembly GCF_040414725.1. NCBI lineage: Eukaryota > Metazoa > Arthropoda > Insecta > Orthoptera > Tettigoniidae > Anabrus > Anabrus simplex. The sequence goes on from NC_090270.1 coordinate 152,947,096, forward strand.
TCCAAATCATTGCCTGATATTCTGTATTTGTAAGATAGTAGGATTAAGGCCTTATCAAGATTTGTACATAGAATTTTGTAAAATCTGTGAAACTGGATTTTTTAAATCCTAAATTTTATCCCTTAATAAAAAATTACATACTGCCTCCTCTTCCTCCTCAACAGGGTTCTGCTGTGGACATCTTCAGAGTTGAGGTACACGTCACGCATTTCATCCTTGATGTTACCCATCCACTCTTTTAGTGATCTACCACACGGTTGGCATCCTCCAGGATTCAGTTGGAGTGCCATTTTGGCCACTGAATCATTCTGTTCTCATGACATGACCATCTAACCGGAGTCTGGCTTCTCTAGTTTTCTCCACAATTGGGTATATACCCAGCCTTTGACGTACACTTGTCATTTGTTGCACGGTTGTAACGAGTTGATCCAAGGGACCATCACAGCCTTTTCTTCTCCATTGTGTGGAGGGCCTGTCCAATTTTTATTTTTTTTTAAACCACAGATTGACAATCTAAATCTTAGCTACTGGAAAAACCATTGTATTATTTGGCTTCAAACGTTCAGGCATCTTCTTGTCGCAGAGAACACCAGTGACTTGTATCAACTTGAGCCATGTTGCACTCACTCTGATCCAGGTGTCAAGGGTGGTATCATTCAAGGATCTTGTTAGAGATCCAAAGTATTTGAAATCCTGGTTGTTGATGCTGATAGTGCTACGGGTTCGAGGACCGCTATATTTTGTCTTTTGAAAATTGAGACACATTCCATTGTATGTCCGCCTGTCCTTGTAACTTAAGAGCTCTTCAATCTGTCGAACATACAAGTTAAATATAAATATTTTACTACAGCATACTACTACATACCTGTAAAAAACAAAAACACAGTATTAACAAGGGATAAAAATACACACACTATTAAAAAATTCTTTGTTCATTAGTTAATATTGGGCCGATGACCTTCGATGTTAGGCCCCTTAAAACAACAAGCATAATTAGTTAATAGTGTGTATTTTTATCCCTTGTTTAATCATTTCCCTTTTTTTTGTTTTACAGTTATATTTTAGTATGATATTTATATTTAACTTGTGTGTTTGCCAGACTGGAAAGCTTTTTAAGTTACATTACTTTAACTAAGTTGACACTGGATAGTATGGCTTCCTTCTTAACAAATTAGCCTGTCTTTCCAAGTTTGTGTCTGATTTTGGAGTGCTAGATGGGTGCCCTGAATGAGTACCACATTATGTGCATGGAGAAGAATCCAGGGATAAGGGACCGAGTGGCCTGACTGCACCTTGCGATCTAGTTTCATGTAACCTGCCATATTTACTACAGTTCTGAAAAATATTGGTCCCTCCCCCTAATCTGGGGTAATATAACGAGATGTGTGGTTACAGGCTAGAGGACAACAGGAATCATGAGCGCCACTATTAATTCATTCCCCAAATGAACCTGTAAAACAAGCACAGATATGTTGAACACACACATTACAACAGGAGATGCACACACAGACCAGGAACAATTATTGTATAGGCTGGGAACTGCCCACTGCATGCCAAGCCTCACAATTGCTCTCTTGGCAGGGGCATGATCAAAGTATGATAGCGGACAGGGCTCAAGAAAGGAACGTAATTGTAGCAGGTGATATGAACTTACCAGATGTTAACTGGGAAGAGAATGGAATGACAAAAAGCATGACCAACAAATGGTGGATAAGTTAATATGGGAAGGACAGCTATATCAGAAAGTGATGGAGCCAGCTATTGCCATGGCCACCAGATTGGGTGGGTCAGACATATTACACACTGTTGCCAAGGTTATGTAGCAACTGGCAAAGAAATGTCTAACTGAGCACATCATTTCGGAGAGCGAGGCTAGTTGTTCTCTCTCAAGTTCCTGATGTTACTTCATACAATGTTTCAAAACAAATTATACTACAAGCTTCAGAAAAGACTGCTGATTTCAGTGGTATAACTATTTCCCATATAAACCACTTTAAATAATTATTAACACATTAATGACGGAGTACGTTAATTAACGTAGTTTCGTATTGGTGCGCGTGCGACCGGCTGCGTAAATTAACGTTTTCTCATGTTGCTTCATTCTTGTGTGATTTTATTCTCTCCGCCGTTTATAAATGGAAAAAAAATCGTGTTGTTTACAAACTAAAGTATTTGTTGATTGGAATTTAGATAGATATATTCTTTCCTTGACAATGCTTTAGGCAGAGGAAGTGTGGTTTCATAACATTCAGTACAGCGTGTCCGAGTCAGATGTCAGCATGGCGCACCGTAGCTAGGACAGCTTGAACGATGATGAAATATTTGGATAATTTCATGCTGATAGTTTATCTGATGTCCCTAGTGATTGCAAAAGTGTAAGTATTAGTGATTGTGAAGATGTGTGTCCGCCAACATCAAAATATACGCGCGGAAGTGAAAGCGCAACATTCAGTTCAGGCGAGTCTGTTGACACCCACAATAATACGAGTGAAGATGCCAGTGATAGTAGTGACAGTGAGGTTGATGGATCGACAAATAAGGATGAAAACAGAGTCCTAGCACCATTTACAGGTGTTACAGGTATTTATATTTCATCCTACTGCTCATGCTATGTGTGCTTCTGTTGCCGGTCCACAGGAAAGAATGGAGTAGCGCCCGCCCGGACAACAGCGTGTTAAAAATAAAACCTTGAACGAGTAATTTTAAATCCATAGAATCCTGTATTGAAAATTTCAGTAGGCGGCCACTAAAATTTTGTCTGCGGGAAAAATGTAAAAAATCACCTGACTTATATTATTTATCTGAAACATATTTCCGCTGTAGGAAATTCCCCAGTTGTAAAATTCGAGCACAGTTCGCCTAACTACATCGCAGTAAAAATCACTAAGCACACTAAGCTTTTTCTCCCTTACATAGTTTTTCCTTGGAGATGAAAGTATTTTTTGATTGGGTGAATATTTTGCTTCATTAACACATCTCTGGACCGAACGAAGCTAACATTACACATTGTTGCAGTCATTTCTTGGCTTTGAAATTCACAGTCTGCAAAATATTTGAGTCAGCCAACTTCTGCACATATTGGAATACATTCACAATTACAGATTTTGTCTGGCTGGCTAAATCCTTCTCTTTAAGCCCTTCCAACCAACAACGCTTCAGAGGAGTTTCTTGTTTGTTTCTCGCACTTACTTCATCCTCTTCGGATAAGAAACACCAGACTGAACACGTTCACTATCCTTCTTTACCTGTACTTACAGTGCGAGCTCAACAGCTACACAACAGGGATTGACTCAGGTAAGGTGGCCTGGAGTGGATGGGTTTCAGCAAATAGCTTAATATGATAATTGTGGAAACTCGTGCGAAAAACTGGTGACACCGCTTCTGTGTGCCATCTAGCAATTTGACATGCTAACTACACTTGCTAGTGCTGTCAGCTGTGTATGCTAGAAGTGTCTCATTTGAACATCAGATTGTTTTGTGCTTGTTATGTATTACTATTTTTGAAATGGCAGGAAGAGGAGTTTAATTTTGCTATGTATGGGTGTTTTAATTACAAAAAAAACAATGTGATAGCAAGTCATTTTACAGATTTCCTAACAACAAAGTGCTATGAGTACAGGCCTACCTGTTAATGTTTACGTGCCTGTATTTTTTTCTATTTATTTCTATTTATGTGAACGTACTTTCTTTAAAATATTGTCATTATTATTAAACTTGTACATTTAATTAGTTTTTAGGTGTACTCAATTGGCTGTGAAGAGCAGAAGAGCAGATTTAGATGAAATTCTGAGGACCAAAGGAAAATGCAGACCATTATGTCATGGGCTGGGCATGTATCAAGTTTCCCCATGCTGTGTGTAGCGATGTATTGTCATCTTATGATATTGATTATTGCTTGGGAAATTCGCACATAGAAATGAATAAGTATGATAATTATAAAATGATGTTTCCAAATATTTTGGGGGGAAAGTTAGGTGCTTAATTCTTTTATATATATATATTTTTACAATTTTGCTTTATGTGTCACCAACACAGATGGGTCTTATGTCAACAATGGAATTGGAAAGGAAGCTGCTGTGGCCTTAATTAGGGTACAGCCCCAGCGTTTGCCTGGTGTGAAAATGGGAGAAGACCATCTTCAGGGCTGTCGACAGGGGGGCGGGGTTCGAATCCACCATCTCCCGGATGCAAGCCCACAGCCACGCGCCTCCTACCGCATGGCCAACTCACCTGGTTAGGTGCTAAAATATCAGGAAAATTTGAAGATAGTTTTTGTTAGAAAGCACACACGGAATTAGAAGAAAATTAACTGACAGGTTTTTGTCATTGAATGAACATACTGAAGGCATATATAACAGCTGTATAAAATTACTAACAACTTTTTCAAAGTCCTTATAAATGCACATGTGAATAGAACCAATGATTCAACACAGAAAATTCTTGCCATTAAAAATATCAAGTTGAAAAAGATATTGCATGTGTGATTTGCTCTTGGAGACACTAGGCCTTACCTATATTATGTTACAAGAATGATGCAATGTCTTAAAATCTGTATTTCGTTGGGTTCGAAGTCGAAATGTGTAGTGTTTTAATAGCGCATTGTGTTAGTGTTCTCTTCAAGCCGCTCGATGACAGGATTATGCACTGTCGCTACTGCTCTGCATGTTAAGTGAGGAGAGTTTCCACTATTATCATATTAAGCTATTTGGCTTCAGCTAGACAGCACTTCACGATCAGCGTTGGCACCCCATGCCGTTACCATATCTGATGACAGCGCAGTTTTCTTCATCCGTCTAATTTGGTGGCCGCGACAATAGAAGGGAAAATATTCTACATGTGGTGTTGATAAAACTAGATGACCTCTGTAGAGAAACTGAAGTGATAGATGGTATAAGTGGTCATGAAGCTGTTTTGTTGTAGTTAAATATAAATATAATAGAAAGGAATGTTGTAAAAGTAGTACTATTAGGCAGTACCATATGGTTGATACAGGAGGCATGGGGAAATTTTGAATAAAGCAATCATGATCAACGGAAAATGGTAAACAAATATGTAAACAGCCTATGGGCTGGGATTAAAGCAATAGTTCAGGAGTGTGAAAAGTATGTACCTTCACAAAGTGGTAAGGAATGGTAAGGACCCATTATATTATAATAGGGAAATAAAGAGATTAAGGAGGAGGTCCAATTTAGAAAGAAATAAGAGTAAGGAATGGTTGCAGGAGTAAGGAGAGATTGAAGGAGCTTACTAGGAAATTCAACTTATCAAAAAAAGTCAGCTGTCGATAACATGAAGGCAAACATAATTGACAGCAATAGAAATTTTAGGGAGCCATGGAAGGATATGTACTTAAAGACAAACAAGTTCCAAGAAGGATATACGAGGGATCATTAATGAACAAAGGGAGAGTATATGTGAGGACTCTCAGAAGGCAGAAGTTTTCGGTCAGCGGTATGTGAAGGTAGTTGGATATATGAATGAAGTCCAACTAAAGGAGGTGACTAATACTGGCAAATTATTGAAATTTACCTATGATGTTAAAGACATTCACAAAAAGATTCAAAAGTTGGAAGCCAGAAAAGCAGGTGGGATTGATAAGATCTCTAGGGATATGTTAAGCCTATAACTGCCAAACGCCGCGCTTGCGACTCAATATAATGTCAATAGAATGCCAACATCGCACACGCATTGCATAGTACATACATTCACTTAATCAGTTATAACATTGAAGTAACAAGTAAGACATTGAAGAGGAAGCTTCAAGTCTTTCATCACACATACCTCACTAGCCAGAAATGACTCGGTCAAGCTCAGGGCAGGTATAAAATCAGCTACTCTTTCCTCATCCCCGTGTGGTACCAGTTGCTATGTAACTTTGTGCTCGCTCGTTGTTCCTGCTAGTTTCTGTGAATATCTTCCGTTAACTTTGAATAGATTATTGAATTTATTTTTAAATTGTTTCTTTTGAAGTGTAAACTTTCATCATGGATGATGAGCTACGTGATTCAAGTAGCCCATTAAGAGACATGCCCGCGTTGATACCGTATTAAAAAATTTGAGGTGTATGACAGTCAGAATAATTACGATTTACATTCGGATATGTACAGTGGAAAAGGCTTTCTGGCTGATGGAAATTATCCCTTTGCGGAAAAAGCCGTAATGGACTTGATGACCAAATGTAGATTGCTAAATAAAGACTATCACCTTGCTACGGACAATTATTACACCAAGTTACCACTCGCTCAGAGATTATTGGGCAGCCTAATGTATTTGACTGGAACTGTAAATAAACCCACTAAGAATTTGTCGAAGAGTGTTCTAAAGGCAGGAGATACTGTTTACTTCAGAAGAAGTGACTTGCTTCTTGTGGAATACCCAGGAAAGGCGACTCACAAACTCATTTATCTTATTACTACTGGCTGTCACGCTGAAGATACGGTGATAAAGAGCAGAAGCAGGCGGGAAATTGTGAAACCAGTTCTTATAAACCTGTATCATTTTTCATGGGGGTGTGGATGCAAAGGACAATCTCACTTAGTTTACAAAAGGAATATATTTTTTACCCCTTTTGTAAACTAAGTGAGATCGCTGTTTTCAATACAGAACAAAAATGAGAGTGATGGTTTGTAATGCAAAGGAAAATCGATTTATCACATTACTTGTTCGAGACCCACCAGGAGATATTGGTTGAAAATTTTCTACAAGATTCTGGACATGGCCTTATTGAATGCATTCATTCTGTACACAAAAACACTGATAGCCCGCTGACAAGACACAAATTCATGGTGCATATTGTGGAAGAACTGGTCATGGAGGAGAATCGTTTTCTAGACCCACCAGTGAATATAGTGGAAGAAGGTGATCTCAAACATGAACTATCTCATCTACCCGCACAAAAGGAAAGGTGTGTTGTTTGTGGTCGCGTGAAAAAAAAAGGGGACAAAGCCATTTTGGTGTCCCGGATGTAAATGTTGGGCGCACCATGAATGCTTTAAAATTGCAGCATTTCTAGAGGACTATGAGGCCTGGCAGGACAAGAAAACTCTCCGAGAATGACTCCCAGTAGTGCTCAGTGGTTGACGGGAACTGTGTGCTGCTCGGAACCTTTTATGATTTTATTTCTCCATTTACTTTTGAGAATTTAATATTTTAAAAACTAGAAGAAATTTCGCGTTTTTTGTATATAGTATTTTTTTTAAATGGATGTTTTTATTACTAATGGTGAACTTGATAATATGAAAAAACTTTAATTTTCTAAATTTTTGATCGCTTGATACGCACCAGATAAGTAAGTAAATTATCTAATACTTACATAAGGATGTTAAATAAAACTTTATGAGTAATATGGTGTGCATCATGTCTAACTTTTTTCTACTTAAGCATGCTTAAATTTGCTAAAAACATAAATGTGTAATGCATGCGAAAATGGCCTGGCATTTAGGGATAAACACTCGGCACATATAGGATTAAAGTTAGTTATGGGCAGTGTGAGACAAGGTCTCGAGATTTTTGGACATTTCTCGAGACTAGCGCAGACACACTTTCTCGCGAGAAATTTGAGAGATCTCGAGAGCGTTGTCCGCGCATTGTGTAGCGACTGGCGAGCAGCGTGTCGTAGGCCTACATGTAGCCGGAGCCGTTGCCTACGAGATACACAAGGCAACGCCTGAGCTTAATCATATACGGTAGAGGGCTTAATGCACCGCCGTCTCGATCCTCCTATACTGCCTGCTCTATGCGAGCCTTTTTTGCGACTACGCTGCGACAAAATTTCTCCGCTAGATGGCAGACATAGACGCACAATGTTCTAAACTTATTCTAATAACGACAGCCTACAAAACACTAAGCAGTATAGTCATATGTTCACTGAAGCTCGTAAATTACATCAGTAATATTAAATATCGGCAATATTACTTGTATGAAGTCGCAGTTGTCCTCTTAATGCACAATTTAAAGATTTTCCCGGACGAAGGCTTGGAGTGATATTGTACCAACGCAATATCAAATAATAGAGGTCTTACGAACTTGGTTAAGATAATATCACTAACAGTTTGCTGATGTTCTTTGACCTCACTCTGTAACAAAACACATTCTGAAAGTGTGTTTTTTTTTCTATTTGTTTTACGTCGCACCGACACAGATAGGTCTTGCGACGATGGGATAGAAAAGGCCTAGGAATGGGAAGGAAGCGGCCTTGGTCTTAATTAAGGTACAGCTTGGTGTGAAAATGGGAAACCACGGAAAACCATCTTCAGGGCTGCCGACAGTGGGGTTCGAACCCACTATCTCCCGGATGTAAGCTCACAGCTACGCGCTCCTAACCGCACGGCCAAATCGTCCGGTATTCTAAAAGGGAAGACGTCGCAAGTCCTCGTATTACGCTCGTACGTTTGAAGGACTTGGACAATAGGGCACAGCAGCTTAAACGAACTCCTGCAGATGCTTCACCAGAGCAACAAAACGAGGTTTTGAGTATCGAACTCCTCCTCTGTCCTGATGCATAATCAGTTCCATTTAGCGGTGTCGAAGCTCTAGGCAGTGAGATGTTGTTGATACAAGTGTCGCACTCCATCCTCTCTTCAACAACACGAACCTAGTACCCGCAAATTAGGGTATGATTTCATGTTTCTAGTTTGATTGGAATATTATCGCCTGGGTAACTGAGGTTGTCCAAAATGTCTAAACATGAAGACGTTTGTTTTCTGATGGTCCATCACAATTCTTATCACAAGGAATCCACTATCCTCCACGGCTTTAATCACCTTCTGAAAAAAATCCGCAGCCTGTTTCAAGTCATTCGACCGGGTCAGGAATGGAATGGATGAAGACCCCATCTAGCAGCGAGAATAGGAATTGTGCCGGCTGCTGAAGCCTGTCGCACTCCTCCGGGGCAATGATTAAGGAATGACAGATGAAATGAAGTGATATTCGAGAGTGTTGCTGGAATGAAATATGACAGGGAAACCGGAGTATCCGGAGAAAAACCTGTCCCGCCTCCGCTTTGTCCAGCACAAATCTCACATAGAGTGACCGGGATTTGAACCACAGAACCCAGCGGTGAGAGGCCGGCGCGCTGCCGCCTGAGCCGCCGAGGCTCCATCACCCTCTGAAAAAAGTTGTAAAGGCACAGATGCGAGAGTAATCTTAGGATATCCAATTACTTCCTTTATTAGATCCTTGCCTAGATAAAGCCGACAGCCGCTTTTCTCTTAATTCCCTTCTAGACGGTATTTCATAGAGTCGTATTTTTTCTGGATGCGAACCGCCTTACGGGGATTGGCAAAATGGTACACAACAGTTGAATATTTCGGGGAAAGAATCTGAAGTTTCAGTTCTACGAAAAATATACCTTCACGAATGGAAAGAAACAAGTACAACTTAAAATCACTTTTGAAATATCTATAAGCATAACATGATTAATTCATTTCACAGTTCTATACAAAATATCTCTTGTACGAACGGAACTGACCAGACACGTTTACTCATTGTACGAAATAACTCAGGTATTCACGCACATTCATGCACCAATAAGACAGTACTACACCCACACTGACAGCGAAGATTGTGCGTCTACTGCTGTACTCTTGCGGTGACTTCGAGAAACTAGAAAACAGCTAATGAGGGAACTGAATAGAGTGAAAAAGGAAGCAAAAGAGAATTATATGAATGGCATACTTCAAGAGGGCAATGACCACAAAGGGAAATGGAAAAAGCTGTATTCATATATCAGGAATCAAAAAGGAAAAGGAATCCAAATTCCTACAATGGTGGGAGAAGGGGGTGAACACTATTTAACAGATACTGAAAAAGCAAACCTCTTTAGTAGGGAATTCAGAGATACAGTAGGTGATTGTCAGGAGTTGAAAACCGAAACAGAAGATAGAGAGAGAGAGAGAGAGACAAATAGGGAAACAAGAAGCTTCTCATTCACAAATGAAGATACTTTCAGAGAAATCCAACTGCTTCAGTAAGGAAAAGCAGCAGGAAGTGATCACATTACCGGAGAGGTGTTAAAGACAATGGGGTGGTACATAGCGCCTTATTTAAAATTTCTCTTTGACTATGTCATAAATACTAGTGTAATACCACAGGAATGATCCGACTCGTTGGCTGAACGGTCAGCGTACTGGCCTTCGGTTCAGAGAATCCCGGGTTCGATTCCCGGCCGGGTCGGGGATTTTAACCTTAATTGGTTAATTCCAATGGCACGGGGGCTGGGTCTATGTGTTGTCTTCATCATCATTTCACACTCATCACGACGCGCAGGTCGCCTACGGGGAGTCAAATAGAAAGACATGCACCTGGCGAGCCGAACCCATCCTGGGATATCCCGGCACTAAAAGCCATACGACATTTCATTTCATTTACCAAAGGAATGGAAGGAATCTATAATAATACCAATTTATAAAGGAAAGGGTGATAAAAGGAAACTAGAGAACTACAGACGAATCAGCCCGACCAGTATAGTTTGTAAAATACTGGAGAGTTTAATATCAAAGTACATCAGAGGGATATGTGATGATAAAAAATGGTTCACGAGGAGCCAGTATGGATTTAGAAAGAAATTTTCTTGTGATTCACAACTGATGGAATTTCAGCAGGACACATCAGATCAATTGGATTCAGGAGGTCAGTTAGATTGCATAGCCATAGATCTTTCCAAAGCCTTTGATAGAGTGGAACATGGAATATTATTAAAGAAATTGGAGGGAATAGGATTGGACGTAAGGATTACACGTTGGATAAAAACATGTCTTAATTCAAGAGTTCAGAAAGTCAAAGTAGGAAATAATGTATCGCAGGAAGAGAAAGTTTGGAAGGGAATTGCACAGGGTAGTATAATCGGTCCATTACTTTTCTTAATATACGTAAATGATTTAGGGAATAATATAACATGAAAAATAAGATTGTATGCAGATGATATAATTGTTTATAGGGAAATAAATAACATTGAGGATTGTTCAGAATTACAAAGGGACTTTGAGAGTATACAACAATGGGTTGAAGAGAATAATATGAAGGTTAATGGAGGCAAATCAACTGTTACAACATTTACAAACAGGAGTTTTAAAACTGAATTTGAATATACTCTGGATGAGGTAGTTATCCCAAAAGATGGCAAGTGCAAATACTTAGGTGTGAGATTTGAAAGTAATTTGCACTGGACGGGTCATGAGGATGACATTGTTGGGAAAGCATACAGATCGTTAAATGTCATAATGTGGTTACTTAAAGGATGCAACAAAGAATTAAAAGAGAACAGTTACTTAAGTATGGTTCGTCCATTATTGGAATATGCAAACAGTGTTTGGGATCCTCACCAAGTATACCTAATAAAAGAAATAGTGTGTAGAGGAAAGCAGCAAGATTTGTAACAGGGGATTTCAGGAGAAAGAGTAGTGTATCAGAAATGTTAAAGGAACTTGGGTGGGAAACTTAAAGTAAGAGAAGGGAGAAAACTAGACTTATAAGATTATATAGAGCCTGTACAGGAGAAGAAGCATGGGACTGCCTGTAGGGGTGAAGTACAGTGGGGACGTTTTATTGTGGACTTTCTCCATGTGTCCGGAATCAATCGTGTTCTAAGTGGTAATAGCATTTCAATGGACTGTTTGGGATGTTCGTAGTAAATCGGATCGGGGCCAGCTGCCTTCCCGTTCCTTGCTTGTTTCACTGATTCTAGGACTTCTGTTTCCTTTATGGGTCGTGATGTAGTTGTAGTGTCTATCCCTGAGGGGTGACTCGATGAATTTTGTACGTAATCAAAGGGTCGGCTGTTCAATATTTCCGTGAGAGAGAGGGAATGCAAAATACACTAACAGAGGGGGGGGGGGAAGACATTTTTGTAGTCTACAAACGCTATATAGCCTGAAGTTAAAGAGACAGAGTTTATATGGAATTTAGCATGTTAGAAGGCCACAAATTCTAGTTGGATTCGTGGTTTGTTTATCAACTTATATTTGCTTCCGAGAAATTGTAAGTACCCTGCATGATGAAATCTGCATGAATACCCTTTCCCACCGAGGTATCTCCACAATCCTCAAGATTTTTGGTTTGGACTGAACAAGTTAAAAGGTGAATTGCGAGTATGTTTTAAACTACGGTTATAAAGAGGAATTTCTTTATCACGCGGTAGCCTTTACTCTGGCGTTAATAAGATGTAATTTTGTTAACATCGGGACTCAGATTTCTTATGTTTTGGTAAATTTTCATTTCAAAACTTCTTGTAACAGATAGTTAAGCGTTATTTCGGTGGATCACAGATGAAAATCGGTAAGTTGGATTTGTTTGGTCGATGTCTATCTGATAATGTTTTGAAGCCATGCTTTAATCGCGACACGTGATTCGTTTCTATGGGAACTGTTGTAAACAAAGATGGTTTCCGTGTGTTGAAAAAACAGCTGATGGCTGTGGATTGTATCTTTGATCCGGTGTGTGGACTCGTATTGTATCCAGTATACTAATTCTAAAATTGAAATACGTCTTCCTTTCCATGATTTAATTTAATTACTATTGGGTTCTATTTCGCCTAAATCTTGGTAACATTTATTTGCCACTTCGGTTATTTCTGTGAATTATACTAGACGTGTCGACAAACAAGCCTCAACTTACCGTCAATTATTCCGCTACTGCTCTACTAATTAAATTGATTTATTTGGTTTTCAAGGATTGTGATCTCAAGGTTTATTTCTTATGTTTTCAAGGGTCGACCCAAGTTATATTATCTTTTCCTTTAGTATGATAATTGTCTTCTTTTCTTTTAATCATCGAATTGTAAGTTCGAAAGTTATTACTGTCCTTTGAGAATTGAAGTCCAGATCCATTAAAGTTGGTTTAATTTTTTTAATCTGTCTTTCCTTTATAGTTAGTATATACCCTTGGGTTTTGATTCACATAGCCTCTGGCACCGAGTGTCCGTTTTTCATGCCTTTTCTTCTTTGGACATCGTGGTAAGTATTTCATTTCCGTTGTTTTCTTGTAAGGTCCAGTGTTGACAACTACTACCGATTGGGAAGTTTTGGAGACACTAAGGTAGAGTTGGTTGTTATACTGTTGTGTTGTACCATACTTCTATATTGAATTTTTACAATTTTTACCCCTGCAATATAGAGCTACCAACAAGAATAACACCCATATCCTCAACTTTAATTGATCATATACACTCAAGCTTTGACACTGCTGATTACTATTTATATAATGTAATAAGTGACCTTAGTAATCATAATACTCTAATTCTAGAAGTAAAAACACAAATTAAAGACAGTACCTGCTCCATTCATTAGTGACGCAAATGTAGAAACATGAACATAAATTACACTAAGCTAAATGATGTTTTCACAAGAAATATGTGTACAAATCTATTTACTGACGTGAACGAAGCATATGACCAGCTGTGTGCTTTTATTAGAGAGAGACTTATAGCAGTTAGTTCATATATTGGACGAAAACAACCACGAAAAGATACACATAAGCCATGGGTAACACAAAAATTCCCAGAAGTGGTAAAAAGAAAAAGTATGCTGTACGCAAAATCTAAAGCTTAAAACCCTTCAATTGAAACAATCGAAGAGTACACAAGATGTTGCAAGGACGTAATTAAAATGAAAAGATTGCTGAAAAGGTCATATTATAATCATGTAATTAGAAAAGGGGATACTAATAAAGAAATGTGGAAGGCAGTAAAGCAGATACTTGGTAGAACTAACAGTAAACCAAAAGTTATAGAAATTGTGTTTGAAAATGTTCAACACACTTCTAGTCAAAATATTTGTAAAGCTTGTAGCAGAACCTTTCGTTAGTGTAGTTGAAAACTTGGTTAAATGTCTTGGTCCTTGTAACCCATCTTTGGTATCTAATCATATGATCTGCAACTCTCTGTACATTAGGCCAACCACTCAGGCCAACAGATGTTAAAGAAGTTACACAAAGTCATTTTCGCTTCGTTTATGACCAGCAGATGGAGTAGATAGGATTACACCTACTATGGTAAAAATGTTTGATGAAGAGCTAATAAGTAAGCTTGTTACATTAATTCACGAAACCCTGGCAACTAGGGTCGTACCGCAGGCTCTAAAAATTACTAAAGTCATCCCTATTTTCAAAGGAGGGAACACAAGAAACGCAGGGTACTATAGACCTATATCCATACTACTCATCATTTCCAAAATATTGGAAATCATTATGAAGGTAAGACTAATGGCTTTTCTTCAAAACAACGGTTGCTTTTATCGATCCCTGTACAGAAGTCGCAGTTAGTAATCTTGTGTCGATACTTCAGGAAAGCGTTGACAGTAAACTGATAGCGGCCGGGTTATTTATTGATCTGCTAAAGCTTTCGATATGATAAATCACTACATTCTGCTGTCTAAATTAGAAGATACTGGAATGCGCGGTGTTGCATTCAAGTGGTTCCGCAGCTACCTTACTGGAAGAAAATTTGTTTTCGTCAATGGTTATCAAAGCGCAGAAAAAGAGGTAAATTGTGGGGGTCCGCAAGGATCTATTTTGGGCTATACATTGTTTTTAATATACATAAACGATATAAATATTCTATATTTAGAGGTAAAATTATTCTTTACGCTTGTGACACAGATGTATTCTACACTGGTGATAAAGTGGACTCGGTAATCAGTAATATGCAAGAAGACATAATCGCAATAAACACATGGCTCAGTATTGATATGAAATGGCGTATGGCTTTTAGTGCCGGAAGTGTCCGATCACAAGTTCGGCTAGCCAGATGCAGGTCTTTGGATTTGACACCCGTAAGCGACCTGCGCGTCGTGATGAGGATTAAATTATGACGTAGTCAACATTTACACCCAGCCCCCGTGCCAGCGAAATTAACAATTAACCAATTAAGGTTAAAATTCCCGACCCTGCCGGGAAACGAACCTGGAACTCTTGTGGCCAAAGGCCAGCACGTTTACCATTTAGCCATGGAGCCGGACTCAGTATCGATAAATTAACTATTAACGTCAATAAAACTAAATATATGACAATGAATAAGGCTATTGTCAGAAAATATTAATCTTTAATCATTCAAATGTAAGCCAACGGCCGTAGCCGTGTTGAAACACCGGATCCCGTGAGATCTCCGCAGTTAAACAACATTGGGCGTGGTCGGGAGTTGGATGGGTTGCCACGCGCTGTTGGTGGGGGGTAAGGGAATGGAGGAGCGGAAAGAAACTGGCCACCATTCCGCACGTAAACTCCGGCTCAGGAACACCTCTGCGGAGGTTCGGACCTGCCTTCGGGCAGAATAACCCTTACCCTACCTTACCTATTCATATGTATATTATAATAACACAGAAATAGGTGAGGTCAATCACTTTATTTAGGTCTAATAATAGATAAACATTTAAACTGAGTAGAACATGTTGTTTACATTGCGAAAATTGTAGCTTCAGTATTTGGGCTATTGAGACGATTAGGATATATAGTCTGTAGAAAAGGTCTACTCACTGTATATTACTCACAGATTCACAGTCACTTACAGTACGTATCTAAACGTAATTTGGTCTCTTTGCAGAAAAACAGTACTTCATGAACTTATGGTAATATAAAATTGAGCAATCAAAAATATCTATAACCTTCCTAATGACACATCCACTCGATTTCTAGACGCTAATAGTAAAATGTTGTCCATATCTATGTGCACTGCTTTTAGATCATCAATATTAATTCACAAAATTAAACCAAACAGTGTCCTGCACGATAGTAACTACACTCTAAATTCAGAAATTCATAATTCATAATTATAACACATGACAAGCAGGTGACATAGCTCTCTTTCAAACAAACTCATATAAGTATGCCAATTGTAGTTTTATGTTCTCAGCCTCTCAATCATATAATAATCTTCCAGGAGATATATCAGTTTCCAATCTGTTATATTTCAAAATGGAATTAAAGAAATTGCTAAGGAATCAGTACCTAAGTAAGTAGAAGAATTTTGGGCAGACTGTGGAATTGTAAGGTAAAGAATATATTGGAATATTTACAGTAACGCTCATAATAAAAAATCATTTATTTTTATCCATAGTATATGTATTATATTAATTTTAGACGCTAAAAAAATTTGTATTGTATAATTCCTGTATATGACCCTTTGGCTCGTCTAGATTAATTAATAAAGTAAATACAAATACTTCTGGGGGACGGTGGGTGGGCCCTGGTCTGTCGCAGTGGACACATCTCTCCTCCACAAGGTATTCCATGTAAGATTTGTAACATATCAAATACTTATGATGCGATACAAGTTATGTTGTGCATATTGAATTTCTACCACCTTCAGTTTAAAACGACACATTAATATTGAACCTTGGAGTTGAATATTTAGAGTAACGCTCATAATAAAACGCATTTATTTTTCATCCTCTGTATATGTATTATATTAATTTTAGACGCTAAAATATTTGACGCTCTTTCACCATATTGACGGTATTTTTGATTGCTCTATTTTATGTTACCACAAGTTCATTAAGTACTGTTTTTCTGCAAAGATACCAAATTACGTTTAGGTACGTACTGTGACTGTGAATGTGTGAGTAATATACAGTATAGTATATATGACGCTAAAAATACTGGAAAATCCAAAGAAAAGCAGCTCGATTTGTTCTGGGTGATTTCGACAAAAGAGTAGCGTCTCAAAATTGTTGCAAAGTTTGGGCTGGGAAGATTTGGGAGAAAGGAGACGAGCTGCTCGCTTAAGTGGTATGTTCCAAGCTGTCAGTGGAGAGATGGCGTGGGAAGACATCAGTAGACGAATGAGTTTCAATGGTGTCTTTAAAAGTAGGAAAGATAACAATATGAAGATAAAGTTGGAATTCAAGAGGACAATTTGGGACAAATATTCGTTTATAGGAAGAGTAGTTAGGGATTGGAATAACTTACCAAGGGAGATGTTCAATAAATTTCCAACGTCATTGAAATCATTTAAGAAAAGGCTTGGAAAACAACAGATAGGGAATCTGCCACCTGGGTGACTGCCCTAAATGCAGACCAGTAGTGATTCATCCCAAAAAGTAATTAATAATATAATCAATTAGAAACAGTATAATGTATGTTAAAGTATGCAACTTGCCAGCAAATAGTTATGAACTTGGCAGTTACAAGGACCATGTCTGTGAGGCGCACGGGATTACAATGAAGACAAAAACTCGCGAATTTCTATCAGAATGGAATTTTACAAATTGAAATAAACAGTTGAACATAAGGACACTGCGTACCTTGTGATACAGAGACAGGGCAAGGCTCTATGCAATAATTGTTTCTTTGTAACTCTACATTTGTACTGATCGGGGAAGTATAGGCAAATATATTGCCAGAAAGTAGACAAAGTGATTAAAAACACGGGGAACTTCAAAAATAGGTGCGCGACAAATTTCCAGCATCTCTGGAAATATTGAGAGCCGTTAGTGGGACGTAAATTTTCTGTTGTGTTTGGGTCACTTAATCTACAACCACAAATAAAAATTGCAGTGCGTTATTTGGGACTGCGGGCTGACCATATACCTGCGCTAATTACCTGTTCCCTGAAAACATTATACACCGCAGTCATCAGGTTGTAGCCTTATCTTGTTGAAAGTACCCATCAAAGTGTACTTTCCTTTTTGTTCAGTTTTGGAAGAAAGAATTTGAGGATCAGCTCAATATAATGGTTAGTGTTCATGGTCCCATGAAAACGAATGCCCCTATTAATGACACACCAAACGCTAATATTGCTGAAGTGGAGTTTTATGAATTAATCAAGGTTTTCCTAGGACAAATATTGGTTATATTGTGCATTGAAAAACTCTATCAAATGAATCCATGCCGCATCAAAAGATATTACCTACCAATGCTAGATATAAATCACCACAGACCACTGACTGAAGGGTCCAATGGAAACCAACTCATCATTCACATATACTTAACACTTCCAAATCAATTCTAAATGACCTTAGTAACACTCTATTCACTAAACATTTCAAAAGCAAACCAGTTGACTTACTGCTACTACTTGTATTTTTACTTCTCGTCACTAGGCCTTCGTCATTTTTAACATTCTTACCCCCATACTCCCTTTAAGCTCAAGCTTCTCCCTTTATCCAAGGCACCTCTTACTTCTGCTTCTTCCCTCAAACCGTTATTTTCGCTTCGTTTACGACCACTTTTATTTATTGTGTTTCCCATCCCGCCTTCACTTCCTCTATTCTCTCGCACAGTTCTCAATCCTCAGCTCATTTGCTGCTTCCCTAACACCATCTAAGACCACGTCAATGATATTGCATCTGCTTGCTGCCCCTCTGTTGCTAATATTCCCATACTCATCCGCCCTGCTGATTTTTCTTGCTTCAATCTCTCTTCCAATGCTTTCAGTTCCGTCACTGTCAAATTTCGAGTCGAATTCCCGTAGCTCACCACCAGTATCTGGTCCCTCATATAAGCTCTCACCACCTGCAGTTTTGCTCCCACTAAATGTTTCTTCAAAATTTTGAAATTCATACCCTCCTCTCTTCCAAAATCCCTATTAAAGAAGATGAGGGTGTTTGTATTGTTTCAGTTGTAATTTTGAGATGATCTTCTTACATTTGCTATTGGAACTCCCCCTTGTGATGATCCCTTCTTCATGGATTTTAATACATTTCAGACTTTACATGTGGTTAGTATGGGAAATAATTTTATCCTATTAATGCTCATTTCATTTCAAGGACCGGGGATTTGCCAGTCGTCACCTTCGACAGGTGAAGATCAGCTCTTAGTGAAAAAGATGTTTTGGTATTTGGCAACTCGATTCATTATATGCATAAAAGGTAATCTGTACACTGATACATTTGTAACTTTCCACTGTTCACTTCAGTTCTTAATAAATGTGTGTGTAATTTTATTTATTTATTTATATCTTTATTTATTTATTTATTTATCTATTTATTTATTTATCTATTTATTTCTTTATATATATATAATTCGCTGGGGCCATCAAGGACCACGTTAAGTCTTGTTGCATTTGACACTGAACTTGGCCTTCTTTAGAGCCCAATTTCCCTCATTCTTTGTCAGTGGGCCTGCTTACGCTCCTCTGTCCAAGGGGCACCGTGTCTTCTCTTCGGTTGCTCGTCTCGGTTTAGCCCGTTCATCAGTATTTTCTTTTTTTTGCTAGGGGCTTTACGTCGCACCGACACAGATAGGTCTTATGGCGACGATGGGATAGGAAAGGCCTAGGAATTGGAAGGAAGCGGCCGTGGCCTTAATTAAGGTACAGCCCCAGCATTTGCCTGGTGTGAAAATGGGAAACTACGGAAAACCATCTTCATGGCTGCCGATAGTGGGATTCGAACCTACTATCTCCCGGATGCAAGCTCACAGCCACGCGCCTCTACGCGCACGGCCAACTCGCCCGGTTCAATATTTTCTTGCGGAAGAGATATCTGTTAAGGGCGTCTTCAGCTGAGATATGTAGCATTTGCAGGTCTTCTTTGGTATTTCTAAACCAGGTAATTGTGATTTTGGGGTTTGAATAAAAAAGTGAAACATTTCTTTAGTTAACTTTCTTCCGTCCATTCCTTTCAGATGACCGTAAAATCGTGCCCGTTTTTTCTGATTGTGTCGGTAATTTTCTCTATTTTGCTGTAGACTTCCTTGTTGGATCTCTTTTGATGGATTCCACTTCTGTACTTTGATCCCAAGATTCCTCTCACAATTTTGCGTTCTCTTTTCTCCAGTTCTTCAAGGAGTCCTTTGATGGCATTTAGAGACTGGGTTTCGGCTGCATATAGAACTACTGGCTTCAGAACTGTTTCATAGTGACGTATCTTGGTGTTTTGGGAAAGGCATTTTTTGTTGTAGATTGTGCGAGATGTTTGGTAGGCTATTTCCAGTTTGCGTACTCGCTCCTGAAGTGTTTCTTTGTCCAGTCCATTTTTCATTATGATCTCACCCAGGTATTTGAATTTGTCTACTCGGGTGATGTTCCCGTATTTTGTATGGAGTTTTGGTGAAGCCTCTTTGATGTTAGTCATTACTTCTGTTTTCTCAAACGATATCTGCAGACCAGTTTGTTCGGCAATTTCCTGTAAAATTTCAACTTGAGCTCTAGCGGTTTCTATGTTGTTTGAGAGAACAGCAATATCATCAGCAAATGCTAAGCAGTCTGTTGCGATCCCCTTGGATTTGGTTCTTATTCTCAATGGACTGTAGTTGGTTTCCTGTAATCTCACCCGCCAGGTTCTGATGATCTTTTCAAGAACACAGTTGAAGAGTATCGGGGATAGCCCATCACCTTGTCGGACTCCTGTTTTGATATCAAAGGAATGCGAGAGACATCCGTGGAACTTCACCTTGGATTTTGTATCGGTCAGGATGGCTCTAAGTAATGCCAGCAGTTTCAAATCAACTCTAAATTCATTTAAGATGTTTATTTATTTATTTATTTATTTATTTATTTATTTATTTATTTATTTATTTATTTATTTATTTAATTTACTTATTTTTTATTTTTTATTAATTATACAATGTTACAGTGAGCTAGTTGCTCAAGAAAGGACTGCCATTTACAATCACAGCTTGGCAGCTTTTAGTTTCAGTTAACAAATAAGGCATAGGTCTACATATATAACAAGGAATGTTGTACAAATATTGATTTACATCTTAATATCATTGGATATTTTACGTTGATAAAAGAAGATATTCAAAATAAACTAAACGTAGTTGGAAAAATGTACCCAGTGGTTATCGATTTATTCTCCAACATACTGTTCAAGGAAGTACCAGCGTACTTATTTTTAAATATGAACAACTTATTGATTTGTTTCAATTTTTGAGGTAAATTGTTAAAGTCTGTGCTTGCTGAATAAGAAACACTTTTAACACCATTTTTGGTAGTGTTTGTGGAAACTTTGTAAAAGTGGTT
Source organism: Anabrus simplex (assembly GCF_040414725.1). Classification (NCBI taxonomy): domain Eukaryota; kingdom Metazoa; phylum Arthropoda; class Insecta; order Orthoptera; family Tettigoniidae; genus Anabrus; species Anabrus simplex. The sequence goes on from NC_090270.1 coordinate 152,967,989, forward strand.
TGCTGATCATGTATTATGGATGTGGATATATTTGTTGTATCGTAGCAAATACAGTAGCGACAATACGCGACACTTCCGGATTTAGCTTGTTAAAATGGGAGAAAAGTCGCAAGTGGCGCTCCTAGTGGCTTGACCTGAAAATTCGCGCTAAATTCAAATATCAATGGAAATGAATATATGGAAATGGATAAATAAATTACGTCCAGAAAGAAAGTGTTACTACGATATTAACTTCAATGTTGCTAAAGAAATTCTGGATAAATGAAAGAAGAATATTTTAACAGGTTATTATTTAAAGTCTGAAATTAGACATATAATCAAGATGTGAAATAGGGTGCTTTAAAACGGCTTGATTTTTCATTTATGCATTACTTTTTAAGCTTTAGAATTCCTGCCTGCACGCTCACGGCTAGTTTTTTTCTTTTTTCTCATTTAAAAGCATTGTATCATCATATTAAATCATTTGTCAACAAAAATATCGGCACATTCCTTACACACATGATTCAGTCAATTTACATTTAAGAGCCGGACAATTTTCCTTTTAACTTGAAGCCTACTAACAGAAAGAAAATCTATAAATTTTGCCTTAAAAATATTCAGAGATTCCCTATAAGCAATACTTGCTTTCATGCCATTACATTAGGGTAAAACAAATTCGCATCATGATATTGTTTCAACAAAATATGTACATTTCTTTAATCACCCATACTTTCTTCAGTGCTTGACAACGCATTACGCATTACGGCATTCCAAATGGGGCAACTTGGACAAAACCAGCAACACTCATATGATATGTATTTTCTGAATTAAATCAAACCCACAGATCACACCCACAACAACACTTCGGCATTGAAGGTTAACTGCTGCACTCTACAATAAAATATGCGTATTATTCTACGATGAGAAAAATTATTCCAAGTATTTATTTCAGCTACAAACAAGTTTTTTGAGAGTAGCCATATTTTTTTTCAAGAGCATCTCTGTCTCCTGGGAACGAACTCTCCGTGACAAGCGAGGCGCGAGCTCGTGAAATGCCGGGATACTTCGTTGGTCCTCGAGTAATGAATATCTTGTCGATTTCGAGAAATCCTTTATAACGAGAGATTTTGGCGAAATGGTAAATCCAGGAATAAAGGATCTAAATTATTGATAAACCATATGTGAAAATAGAATCCCCAGGGTAAATATAAATGCAGTTAAGCCTGGAGGAAAGTGCGTCCTGCTCGCGGATTCTCGACACGTGGCAAGGTCAATTTCCTGAGGAAAATGCCGCGAAACTCCAGGGCAGAAATGATTCATTTCGCCCGTTGCAATTAAGGGAAAACTATGAAATTCACACCATGGTGAATTATTAGTCTGTCCAAAGTTATGGAATAAATTTCAAGAAAATTGGTCCAGTGGATGTGGAATTAGCAGATTGCACAACCGAGCCTCGTGGAGAGGGTGGCGTCCCTCACAGACGGTATAAAACAAACCGATTATCTGAACGGCAAAGCACACGTCATTCGTCCGCAAGAAAGTGCGGAGTTTTGTTCTCAAAGTAACTTGTTTAATATTCGTTTCAATGGTTCAAGTAGAATATTAAAGTAGAAGGTGACAGAAATTTTCCTGAACTGCCGCCGATGAGAATTTTGAAGGTTTAGGTATTTGGTTAAATACGTAGTTGAATTTCTCTCTGTATTACAATTATGTGCGTTTAATATTTGTCAAAAAGGAAGTCTGGAGGCTGGTCGCTAGGTCTGATTTTCTTATCTGCTTGGAACACCTGGCTAGCAGTAGTGTGAACGACAGCAGGGTCCTGGGAAAACTGTGGCAGTCGCCATTTGAGAAGCGTGCTCGTCGCATGTTAATCGCGAAGAAAGTGCGTTATTTGCGGTGTTAATCGACACCGAGTGTAAAATCTGTTTAGCTTAAGTAATTTGTATAAGAAGATGATGTCAAATGTAGCCATGGAAGGCTAAACACGAGGCCAGCTGGCTAAATGCAGCCAGAATTTCCAAGGTGGCTATGATTACAGGTCTGTACTTATATTTTATCAATGTTGTAGTTAGAATTTGTTTGTCCCAGTAAATTTTCAGTGCGTGTGTCCAATTGATATTTAATAATGATCAGGCGAATGAGATATATTTCTGGTCGTCGTGTGAAACTCTTCAGGGCTGTAAAAATTCACGTCGAAAAACTATAAAATGCGAAGTTTAAATAATGTGTTAATATTATTTGAGATATTGTTCAAATTGTGTAAAATTAGGAAGGTGACAACGAAAATGTAGTCGTGGTGAATGTCTTAATTTCGAATATCGTATGAGTTCAGAATTTTTTGTCGAAATAATAATAATAATAATAATAATAATAATAATAATAATAATAATAATAATAATAATAATAATAATAATAATAATATTTACCGCGGGATAAAATTATTCCATGTTAAAAGTGTATTTAACAGTTATGTTCAATAAGGTTTGCGTGTGTCTCGAAATCCAGTGAAGTCTGATAAAGTTATGTTTTTTCGTGGGAAGTTAATTTTGTGACATCGTGTATGTCGGTGATATGCTAAATCACGGAGTGTTGTTGTATTCCTGAGGTCCGAAATTTGTAGTAAAAATAAATGAAAATATGATTTTTATAAAAAAATCATGAGAGGATTGAGGCTTGAAAAGTTTTGAAAAATGGATTGTGCCGAAATGATACATTGAGATAAGAGTTGTATAGATGTTGAAGGCAGAGGAAGCCTGTATTTCATGTGTAATATCGCCTGAGAGGCGATGAGGATGACTTTTAGAGACAGGCTATATTTGCTGATGGCGAAGAATTTTTGAGACAGGCTGTGTATTAAATGTGATGATTCTGAGGCAGGCTGTAGTATATTCCGCTAACAATCCGGAATAGCTGACCTGGTGAAGGTTGGGTCGAAATGAGTGCTCTGTGACGCACATTATGTTTTCAAGTTAAGATCCCGAGTGAAAAACAATTTCTGTTTAAGATTGTAGCTCTTGACAGTTAAATCCAAGTGACTAATTTAAGTAAAGTCAGCATAATGAATATTATAGGATATTACCTTAAGGGTAGAAGAGCATTCTGAATATACGGTTGGTGTTATTTGACTCTAATGACAAATTTCCACTCAGAAAATTTCATAAATTACGAGACGATAATTTATCATTAATTCGGAAACATTGTGGGATGAGATATTGAACGTTCTTTAAGCGTTAGTTAGGCTGTATAAATTCACTGAATTTCGATTTACTGGGTAGTTAATAGATATGGGTATTTGGAATAGTGAGATGGTATGCGATTTGAGGGCCTCACCCTAGAATTACAGTGTGGATTCTTTTGGGGTGATGATGATTACTTTTTTGGCGATATTCACGTAATGTTAGAAGTGTGTTGAAAATCATTATTATTTTTCCAAACTTCATTGCGTAGGTCGAGATCGTGTTTGAATTGTGAATTGCTTGCCACGCGTTATTCATTTTCAGTTTCACGTTTATTAACAAGATAGGAACTTAGTTGCATTTCCCGACTTGCGTTCATTCTGCGGCAAGATTTGTTTCATTTTTTGCTATTAGTTTCGTCATTGGTTTCAAGCTAAAATATTTAAGAGTGTGTTTTATGTTATGATTTCGCCTGACATTCTAGAGGAAGCGTAGACAACCCAATTTCCTCTCGACAATTCATTTTGGACGTCACATGTTATCCTAGGGGTATACTGATGATGAGACGTCCTAATTTACGCTCAACGATAGGTTTAGGAAGGTGTGTGTATGTGCATAGAGGTTAGTGTTAGGCTGTATATACACTAGGTAGTCCCGACGCTAGGTTTTTTTTGCTAGGGGCTTTACGTCGCACCGACACAGATAGGTCTTATGGCGACGATGGGATAGGAAAGGCCTAGGAGTTGGAAGGAAGCGGCCGTGGCCTTAATTAAGGTACAGCCCCAGCATTTGCCTGGTGTGAAAATGGGAAACCACGGAAAACCATTTTCAGGGCTGCCGATATTGGGATTCGAACCTACTATCTCCCGGATGCAAGCTCACAGCCGCGCGCCTCTACGCGCACGGCCAACTCGGACGATAGGTTTAGGGTGTCGGCTGTATACACTCAAGTCTTAGATTAGGTGTTTTTGCGAAGTGACTTGAGCAATGGTAGTGTCTGCAGTAGTGTATGTAATGCGAATAGTGTTAGCTAAGTAACAATGAGGCCATGTTTGCGTACAGCCCTTACTCGCTGGAAGGTGTTTACCTGATTTTAAGGAAGCACTTGCGGCATGAACGTGAGGGTTGTCAAATATTGGGTACTGAGCTAACCGTGATTTGAATATTACTGCAGTTCGCCACGCGTGTTTGGGTTCATTGGACTTCTTATTTTATTTTATTTACGGGCTTAATTGTTTTGTAGTTCTGACGTCCGTTTGCTTTGCTAGTGTGCGTGTTGACACTCAGCTTATTTATGTGAGACTTGAGTTACGAATGCGGGTTCGATTCGTCAGCCGGGAATATATTTTATTTTTCAATTTTGTCTTTCTTTCCTTTTTGTAATAGTTGATTGTGGTTGATTAATAACTTTGTAGGCATAGGGGACCGCAGGATCTTTTCCAAGGGGGGCACATTAACAATTTTCTTGAGTATAAATACCAATATAACGTCAGCAACATTAAATTTTTTCAGAAATTTGCGAATATAACGGATGCTAGATGTCTGTCAGTAAGTTCAGTTTATGAAATAATCTGGTATGATATTAAACAATTGAACATCAACTTTTTAGAATTCCGGGGGGGGGGGGGAAAGCGCCGCTCCCTTGCCCCCCCTTGCGGGCGCCCATGTTTGTAGGTAGTTTGTTGGGACAAGCAATAAGTAGATGGATCTGTAACGCTAGTCGTTGTTGTAAAGGAAAGAACTCCTAAAATTTTGATTCTATTTTACCATGTGGACTTGTAATTTTATCAAACTTAACGTAACCGTTTATAACCTGAAATTTGGATTTGTAATAGGGTTGGGCAGACCGGAACATTCACTTGTTCCGCAACATTAGGAACTTGAGGTGGAGTGTTTCGGTACAGAGTGCCGAGACACGGAACACAGGACACAGGACTGTAACTGCGTCCTAGAGAGATCTTCGAGAGGCAACAGGACATGCTCCGCTTCAGCTGGAATGTGCCTGAACCGAACGTGCTGTGCCAAGGCCGCACTAGATAGATTAGTTGGCCTTGGCTGTCTGCCTGTCGATACCGGCTGTGTGCCCTGTGTTGGAGTGTCAACATTTTTTCATCCAGTTATATCTTTAATTCCAATGCGATGACCCGTGTTTTTCTTGGGCTTAAAAGTTTCCTTAAAGTCCAAATTAATTTTTAACATCAATCCCCGAGTAAGTGTTGAGGGAAATTTTCGAGATATTGAAGAAAGTAAATGGAAGTTGAGAGGGAAGGAATTCGAAGTGCAGAGAGCATAAGGCGAAGTAGCTAAAGCAGTGCAGCGCAGAGCAGATTTTTGTAATCCACACAAATCATTGCACCATCGCAAGTTGACAGACAGGGCAGGACAGAGCAGAGCAGGCCGGTTCTGCACCTACTTCCGCCTACCACGCGCAGTCTTCGAAATACAGTTTCCTGCGCACGTGTCACGCAGTTAGTTAAGAAATGGAGGAGAAAATTACCACAGCCATTCAGTCTCACCATGTTTTGTAGGTACTATGTGAATCATGTGGACTGCAATGCAGTATGTACGTATATATGTATGTATGTATGTATGTATGTATGTATGTATGTATGTATGTATGTATGTATGTATGTATGTACGTATGTTCGTGAGAAAATGGCTGAACAGAATTTAATGAAAATCGGTATGTAAATTCGGGGAATAAGGCACTACAGTCTAGGCTATAAATGATTTTATTCACGCTGCGTAACAAGGTAGTTTAGAGAAAGGCCTAAAATGTAATCCACCGAGCAAGTGGCCGTGCGGTTAGGGTCGCGCCTCTGTGAGCTTGCATTCGGGAGATAGTGGGTTCGAACCCCACTGTTGGCAGCCCTGAAGATGGTTTTCCGTGGTTTCCTATTTTCACACTAGGCAAATGCTGGGCCTGTACCTTAATTAAGGCCACTCCCGCTACCTTCCCAATCTTCCACCCTTCTTCCGTCGCCGAAAACCTTCGATATGTTAGTGCGACGTTAAACAAACAGCAAACAAAAGAATGTAATACTCATATATCTATGAAACAATCCGTGACCCAAGTTCTCGCAACATATAGAATTTAAGACAAAGATCTAATGCTGATTATGGAGAGCATCATCGCCGACTCCGTCGCCGTCATCCATCATCACATTTATGTGAAGAGATAAATACGGAAAATCATTTATCATGTCTTGTCAAATATAAATGCAAACGCGTTCACAACAGATTGTCAATGTTGATTGATTTTAGTATCTTGTGTCTTGTGACAACTAGATGAAAATCTAGCAGTACATTTGTAAATACATATTTTTCCCTCTCCCCCACTGTGATCCTATTAATGAATTTACCATGCAAGTTGGTCGTGCGGTTAGGATCGCCTTGCTATGAGCTTGCATTCAGGAGATAGGGGGTTCGAACCCCATTGTCGGCAACCGTAAAGATAGTTTTCCGTTGTTTCCCATTTTCACACCAGTCTAATGCTGGGGGTGGCTGTACCTTAATTAAGGCCTCGGTCGCTTCCTTCCCATTCCTATTCTATCGTTGCCATAAGACCTATCTGTGTCGGTGCGACGTAAAAATATAAAAAATAATCATGAATTAAATTCTTTGCTTAGTCCATATGAACGCCGAACATCGGTAACATAGAAATATTGTTCAGTCTTGTAAACTGGCGAAGGTGGTTGTTTTTATTGCGATTGTCTTAAGCTGAATAACCGCGTTGCCATGAGCACAAGGGAAATTGTGAAGATGACTAACAAAATGAGAAAAATCGCGAATGCTTGAAGAAAAAGAAAAAAAGAGCCTCTTTATACTGGATGCCCCAGTATCACAGAGTCTAAAGAAAACATGTTATTTCTGAAAACTGACGAGACCCTGCGTGGCAATTTGCGCTCACATCCACTTCGCAATTTCTTAAGCTTTGCGCTGTTCTGCTCTGCTTCTCCCTGCTCTGCGGCCAACTGCTTCTCAATGTGCGCCCGGCCTAACAGCACGAAAGTACAACAATGTATTCATCCAGTTATATTTTTAATTCCAAAGCGACGACCCATATTTTTCTTGGGCTTAAAAGTTTCCTTAAAGTCCAAATTAATATTTAACGTCAATCCCCGAGAAAGTGTTGAGAGATATTTTCGAGATATTAATTACTCACTAATTACTCACAATACAGGCCAATACATTCAACTGGTGAAAATATTCTTGAATTGGTTACTTTTAAACACCTGCACTGCCATTGTAACCGTGCTATGTGTATTTTATATTGACCGGCAATATCTTAACCTAAAAGCAGCCTTTAACGTGATTGTTGGGCGCGAATTTCAGTGTTCCGACTGTTCGTTCACGTTCCCTGCAGCTTTATGCTGGGCATGGCCATAACTACACACAGGCACACACCACACAGCACGTTCCGTACAGGCACACTCCCAGTTCCCACTGGCGCGGAGCATGTAATGTTGCCTTTCGAAGTTCTCTCTACACTGCGCAGTTACAGTCCCGCGTCCCGTGCGCCCGCTGCACAGTTCAGCTAGTAGGCGAAGGGCAGTGCATAGTGGCGCTTCTGATGGGACAGCGAGTCAGTGTCTCCGGCTCGCTTGAGAATGTTTCGGAACAATTGACACTCGGTGTTCTGGAACAGCGGAACATAACTGTGCACCGGCACCTTGTGCCGAAACAGGGACATAGTGCCCAACCCTAATTTGTAATACCGGTAATATTTTCGAGTGATTTGCCACTTTTTATTTAACTTCTGTGTTTGGCATTTCTTCTAAATGCGCGATGAATAAGTGTTTCCTGCATTTCGCAGTTTTTTCTTCAGAACGACGTAACGTAAGATCCTCTCTGATCGTGTTGTTGTTGGTTCCTTCTGAACATCTGTTTGGGTGATGCGCGTTTCAGCATCGGGATTATTTTATAACTTAAGTGTGTCACGAGATGACAATATATGGTGGAATTTTATTTTCAATTGTGAATGCCGCTGTTAAGTTGTAGTGAACACCATGCTTTCCAATAATATTTCGCAACCTATCCAAAGCAACTAATAGTCACTTTGGTTCGATTAAGGGTCTATTCGGCGGGTGTTTCCATATCCGACAGGGTATTTGACTGGTGGATAACCTTAATTAAGAGTAAATCTGGAACTCTAATTGTTGAAGATCAGATTTCCACGGATCGTGTGGATTAATTCGCAGTTATCGTTTGGATCAATATGTGCCCGATTTTCAGGTTACTTTCCATTTTTCTAGTTTTCGCTGTCCACTAATCTGTGATATTTCTACTTTTCTCCGAAGAAAATTCTTCGATACTGTAACTAATAAAACTAGCACCATGCAATGTGACTTCGTTTGAAACATTAAACAATTTTTCTTGATCAGGGATTTTATATCAATAAATATTTTTGTGCAGTTAATTGATTCAGTAACAGTTAGTAAGCACACAGTTGCTCCTCATTTCAAGTAGTTATGCTCTCTTCTGAACACCGTCGTTTGGTTAAGATCGTGACCGAATTATTCCCGCTACGACCCAAATATTTATGAGTTCGATATTGCTCTACTGCAGCAGCTGTGGCCGACCAACGATAGAATGGTAAGTCAAGGATTCATTATATTTTAAGCCAGTTAAAATATCGGTCGATCAGGTTAGAAGATTATGAAGTACTATAAAAATCTCTTTGTCACTGGAAGAATATATATGCAAACACAATATTACTTACACTTTCTTGTCACGAGGGGTACGGAACGCGCATTCTTTTCTACTTCATAATTACTGCAGCCAAACACAGCACATACCTTTTCCCTCATGTTGAGGGAAGATATCAATGAATGACACACGCTACTATTTAATTATGTCAACTCACTGAAAGTGCATAAATTACGCCAAAACTTCACGCAGAAATACACGTGCTCTTATGACAGAATCAGTAGTTCTAAGGTCAATCCGCAGAGAGGGCTCTAATAGCTGTCCCTCGATATATCGCAGAGTGTCGCGTATTGTTTCTACTGTACTTGATCGTAGTTCTGTATTAACAGAAATCATATTATTTTTATACCTGAACATAAAAGCTTGAGAGTATTAAATCTTGCATTGTACTGGTAATATGTTTGTTTCCTGAATAACTTTCACAGATGGTTTTAGTAAATCATAACGTACATAATTTTTAAAGCACTCTTTTGGAGTATTTCTAGTTCCTTTACAGCTTCCTGTGTACAATTTCCCCATATTATATTCATGTATATTAGGTTTGAATGTGTGAGGGAGGTATATATGTTTCTTAAGTGTTGGTTGTTTATTCCATAGTCATTCAATATTTTTAGTACTCCATACACTAATAATTGTTTCTTTACATTTGACATATGCTCATTTCAACTTAAGTTATTGTATAAAGCCAGGCCTAAATATTAAAACTGATTTACTCTTTCAATGCGCTCATTGCCAATTTTCACTATATTACAGGTATTGATAATCTGTGTTGGTTTATGGAATATCATGTATTTTGTTTTTGAGGTTCTTATTACTAGATTATTTTTGTTCAGCCATGCTGTTCGTACCGTAGTTCCAGATCTTTTTGCATATACTCCATAATCTTTTGTACGCAACTGCTGTTGTAAGATATAAATATATCATCTGCAAACAGGAATATCTTACCAGTAAACTCACGATAACCTATATCATTAATAAATATTAGAAACTGTACTACCGGGCGAGTTGGCCGTGCGCGTAGAGGCGCGCGGCTGTGAGCTTGCATCCGGGAGATAGTAGGTTCGAATCCCACTATCGGCAGCCCTGAAGATGGTTTTCCGTGGTTTCCCATTTTCACACCAGGCAAATGCTGGGGCTGTACCTTAATTAAGGCCACGGCCGCTTCCTTCCAACTCCTAGGCCTTTCCTATCCCATCGTCGCCATAAGACCTATCTGTGTCGGTGCGACGTAAAGCCCGTGGCAAAAAAAAAAAAAGAAACTGTACTCGTCCCAGCACTGACCCTTGTGGGACACCTTGTTTTTCTACATTGTAGATGGTCCCTTTAATTTCATTGATATTAACATATTGGTTCCTATCAGTAACCTAATTTTTCTTTTTCTTGCTAATTGCTTTACGTCGCACCGACACAGCTAGGTCTTATGGCGACGATGGGATAGTAAAGTCCTAGAAATGGGAAGGAAGCGGTCGTGGCCTTAATTAAGGTACAGCCCCAGCATTTTCCTGGTGTGAATATGGAAAACCACGGAAACTCATTTTCAGGGCTGCCGACAGTGGTGTTCGAACCCACTATCTCCCGGATGCGAGCACACAGCTGCGCGCTCCTAACCGCACGGCCAACTCGCCCGGTACCTAATTTTTAAACCACTCAAAGGCTATTTCTCTAATTTCTGCATTTGCTGATTTATTAAGTAGTAGGATATGGTTAACTGTGTCAAAAGCCATTGCAAGATCTATGAAAATTCCAGCTGCTATTTTATGATTATCTCATACATTCTGTATAAGGGACACTATGTCAAAAGCAACTGAAAGTTTACTATATTTGGGTCAGAAGCCATACTGGAATTTGAAGAATAAATGTGTTTTGGTAGAAAATTTAAGACTTGTCTTTTTTAATTACTACTTCAAGTAATTTTGCTGGTGAAGACACTATACATAGTGGCCTGTAATTACTGGAGTCAGACTGGGTTCCTTTCTTAAGAACTGGTACCACTCTTGCAATTTTACATTTATTTCGTATTACTCCTATTTGCAATGAAAAATTAATCATCTCAGTGAGCAAGGGCGGCAGATAAGCCACTCTATAGTCTTATTTCTAGCTCGTTGTATGCGCGCATCCAGGCACTCGCTCAAAGAATATTGGAGGAAACTCTGTATAGACTTCTGGAAATAAATATTCAAATTATTAAATTTGACACGTGGTTGGTATATTTGTCAATAAAAATGCAGAAATATTTTCATTTTATCGAGCTGCTATAAGATTTTTGAAAATTAACAAATCTCTACACGTCTTTTATAATAATTATTATAGAGTTAAAAAAATGGTTTCCTCCATTTTTGAACAAATATCAGAACTCCTTTCTTTGGGCTGTTTGCGATAGAGCATGCGCTTTCTCTTGCTTTCGTACGGTAGCGTAACCGTTAGTGTTACTAGCTGGCGTCATCGAAGGTCTGGTTTCAATTTCCGGTGCTGCCAGTGATATAGGAAGGTAGCAGGGCTGGTATGTGTTTAAAATGGCACGTGTAGTTCATCTCCATTGGGGCTATGTCTGAAAAGTTCTCTGGCTTCTCGGGACGAGGACAGGAGTTTTGCCCGTATCTATGGTTAAATGGATGGCATAATGGCCATTGATGCAGGCAGTCATGGTTCGATTCCCGGTCTGGTCGGGATTAAAGTTCTTTGTTTAATTCGTCTTGTTCGGGGCTTGGGTATTTGTGCCATCTTCAGTTTTAGAATTCTTCTTGGTAAAACTTCAGACCTTGTCACGCATGTTTATATCATAGTAATCATGGCTGACGGTGGGCGAATGGACACTGCCATTGGTTGAAGGCTAGTCCAGTGAAATGTCGTTCCCATAATTCAATACAGACAAAAGTTATGACCAACTTACGCGATGAAAAGACCTAAGAGTGAGGCAATGTCAAAGAATAACCATATGAAACAAATAAGAGTAAGAATATCTGGCTATGTTGAACTATGGTAGTGACATTTCATAGGGCAAATCTTCAGGCGATGCAGAGTCCATTCGTGCCAACGCCAGCCACGTTTATATAACAACGTGATGAAATAGTTGAGACGTTTCGATGCTGTAATTACGATTCTAAACACTTGAAACCATAGATAGCGCTAGTTATGCTTAAATATGAATACGAAATAGAGGCTTAAATCCACGCGACTTGTGATTGAATATAAAAAAGAAATAGAGGCATAATTATTAGTAGTACGTAGCGTTCCCGACACCGGAAGAAAAAATCACAAGGAAATGTAACCTGAATGATAAACAATGTATAATAGAGAAGAAGAATGTATGTAAATGGAACCAACCTTTATGTAGAGGAGGTTAGGCGACGACACGAAAAAACAACACGATTGAACTTCTCATTCACTAATAATTTGACGTGACTGCCACACCATTCACATACTCTGCTATTTGAAATCAAATTGTGACGTACATAGAATTGAAGTAAATCATTGAAGTTGTTCTTGTAATTCGCTGAAAAACTTGTTACATTAATAACACATCCATCGCACGATGCCATGTCAATATAATTAGATATGTTTTCTGTATCAACAATGGCCAGATGCACTGGATGCGCTATGTACGAAGAAAGAAGTAGTAGGCTTTGCTTCTATGAATCCTATCATTTCGTGACCAGTAAGCGACATAGAATGCCGTGGTGTATTAATGTGAAGAAAAACGTCATTGTGGTCCAGGGCTAAGTCGTGCGAGTCGTCTGCGAGAAAAATAAACATAGTCCAGGGCTAACCTAACCGCGAGTCGTCTGCGAGAAAAATAACCTAACCTAACCTAACCTGCGATAAAATTAAACATAGTCCTAACCTAACCTAACCTAACCTATGTGAAAACAAATGTAAATGTGGTCCAGGGCTCAACAAATGTAATTGTGGTCCAGGGCTCAGTACCATTTAGTTCCTAAGTACAGTGGTTGGCAGCAACGGCGAGTCGTGCAAGTCGTCTGCGAGAAATTAAACATAGGACAGTCATACCGCGCGTAGATATTGCCGATGCAAGCGGTAACCATGGTACTAATGTTGCGTGACATAGACTGAAGTTCTAATTTCTTCTTATGTAGGGATCCATTCTCACAGATGCGCATGTCGCTTTTAGGATGTTATCTCAAAATCCCAGCACCATGACTCTCCGGAGACTATACGTTATTATTATTATTATTATTATTATTATTATTATTATTATTATTATTATTATTATTATTATTACCGTATTATTTTGTCCACCTCCGTAGCGTAACGGTTAGTATTATTAGCTGCCGTCCTCGGGGCCCGGGTTCGATTCCCGGTACTGCCAGAAATTTAAGAATGGCAGGAGGGCTGGTATGTGGTTGAAATGGTACATGCCTGAAAAGAGCTGCACCACCTCGGGATGAGGACACGAGTTTACTTTACCGTATTATTTTTGGGCAACCAGCCTCTATAAACACTAATCGGAGGGAATGTGAAAGATACCCGACCTTAATAGTGTGAAGGCATTTGGAAAAGAGGCGGTCCCCAAAATAGCGGGGGACCGGGCGAGTTGGCCGTGCGCGTTGAGGCGCGCGGCTGTGAGCTTGCATCCGGGAGATAGTAGGTTGGAATCCCACTATCGGCAGCCCTGAAGATGGTTTTCCGTGGTTTCCCATTTTCACACCAGGCAAATGCTGGGGCTGTACCTTAATTAAGGCCACGGCCGCTTCCTTCCAACTCCTAGGCCTTTCCTATCCCATCGTCGCCATAAGACCTATCTGTGTCGGAGCGACGTAAAGCCCCTAGCAAAAAAAAAAAAAATAGCGGGGGGAGGGGGATGATCATGAAAGACTCCCTAGACCTTGCAAATCTAATGTCATCGGCGTCGGAAGAGAACAAGTGTTGTCCAAGAGTGGTCGGATAGTAAAGATGAATTGTGGAGCCTGATACAAATGGAATTAATACCAGACTCAGCTATGGGAATCGTGATTAGCAACCCACGCTCTCAAATTGTGAGCCCTAAGTGTCTCTCTTTGTCTTGTCTTACGACAGGCGGACGATACCGTGGGTGTATTCTACCACTCCCATCCACATGGTTTCTTTATTGCTGCAATTGCTTTTGTTTTGTAGCCCCTCCCCCCCGGTCCGGAAGAATTCCAAACCCCCTTGCCCGAAAACAATTCCTGGGTATTTCCTTGCTGCAGTGCACTTGGCGTCACAGTGGAAAACTACTCATTCGCAACGAACCACTACTGATACTCGGCTATGAAAACTTACGGAATGATTTATGAATTTTAGTTTGTGATGGGTCTATTTTATTTTTTTTTGTTTCTTCGGTAGTGAATTATTTCATTTGTTACCGTGTAAATTGCGATTGGTCGGAATAAAAATATTTTTAGTTTAATAACTTTTCTGAATTTACCGGTGAGAATTTAAGCAAACTAATTCTCAGATTAAAGGGTTTACAGTAGAGAATGCTGTATTTGCTTTTTACTTTTAAGTTCAACATACTATTGTTTCTCATTTTTTGTCACGTGATACTGTGTTTAGGTGACGCATTCAAGCCATGTTGAGAGGTACGTTGTTCAGTGACAGCTTAAGAGATTGTAGGTGCGTGGCAAGTGGTTGTCGAATGGGTTCAAATGATCGTTGGTTTGCCTGACTTTTACTGTGGTTGACAATGATATCGCCCACTTAGAGCCGTGAAAATGATTTTATTGAAGTGATAGAATGCAGTGTGAAATCCGAGCAATGGGCGATATGGCTGAACCAGCCAACCGTCCCTCGGACACGTTGCCTAAACCAGGTCGGGTTAATGAAGGTAAGAGGCCGTAAAATGTCACCGTTGAAATAAAACGTAATATATTGTGCTTTCAGATGATAAATATAAGCTGTTCTTTGTACATGTGACTGCTACAGAAAGCGTACATCTACTTTAACTTTTGGGGGCGTGTATTCAAGGGCACAAGGATATTGTCAAATCAGGTCATTCAAGTTGATCTTAGTTTCTTTGGTGCAGTATTTCATCGAACTGTATACATCATTATATCGCAAGTTAGCCTAATCCTGTACCTAACGACCTGGTTATAGACTGTTACATGTTCTACTTAGTTGTGTTGATAAATCTTGTATTGTAAGAATTGGAAAATAAACAGTCTGCTGAGTCTGTAAGCTACCTTAGCTTATTGGACCAGGATGTGAAATTCAACAGATTATAAAGAAGGTTGCTGAAGATTTTGTGGAGTTGGCAAGTTGTTTGGGTCATCAGTCCATAGACTAGTTCGATGCAGCTATCCATCCCACCATATCCTGTGCTAACCTTTTATTTCCACGTAACTACGTCCTACATCTGCTCTAATTTGTTCGTCTATTAATACCTTGATCTACCCTTGCCGTTTTTACTGCCTACATGTCCTTCAAATCTAACTGAACAAGTCCTGGGTTCTTGAGATGTATCCTCTCTCTTCTTCTGGTCATTTTTCTCCAAATCGTTTTCCTCTCACCAATTCGATTCAGTATCGCCTCATTCGTAGTTAGATCTTCCCATCTCACCTTCAACATTCTTCTGGAACACCACATTTCAGAAGCTTCTATTGTCTTTCTGAGCTATACCTCTAATAACTAAAGTTAGCGTCTGACATTTTTTAGAGGGAGTTCTGTTTACTGCCTGCTGTGGCGGGATAAAAGGAGTGGGGGTATGGTTGCCGTGGAGATAAATCTTCTGGCCAGCTCGTCTTGCTGGGAGTTGCCAAACCTTTCACTTCACTTTTGAGTTAACGGTAGATCTTGTCGAAAGCAGTTCAGTGTGAGTGGCATTCTATTTGCGATCACTGTAAAATTATCAGCTGCCTGTCAGGGTTTTCCAGCGTCAATGCAGCAAGGATACTGCTAATTAGGGCGTACTGGCATACTCCACACAACTGTGTGATAAGGATTCTCCTGATCCGTACCCTCTCTCTTGAGTGTTTTTTGATACTTTTTAACATACTCTAATTATTCCAGCTGTAGACATCCATCATTGACGTAGCTTTTGTTGTTATGCTATCTGCGTGTTTACGTAAGACATGCAGGTCAATGGGATGAAGAAAGGCAAGCCTTATGCTTTATATAATGGATACTCTTACAGAAATTTATGGAAAAGTCAGGGATGTTTGGTGACATGGGTTTGTTTTACCACTGGATTTACGTCGCAGCGACACAGATAGGTCTTATGGCGACTATGGGATAGGAAAGGGCTTGGAGTGGGAAGGAAATGACTGTGGTCTGAATTAAGGTACAGCCCCAGCATTTGCTTGTTGTGAAAATATGAAACCATGGAAAATCATCTTCAGGGCTACTGACAGTGGGATTTGAACCCACTATTTTCTGAATGCAATATAATCTTTTCGCACTATCATGATAGAATTAACATTTTTTTCAACTTATTTTAATCTAAACATTTTCTTAACATCAAGTTCTGGAATCTTGTACATCTAGTTCGAGCATACAGACAAAAATTATAATTTTATATATATAGGTGAAAGTAGGCTGAGTGGTTGCACATTTTAACGCGCTACGGCTATGGAGCCAAGCTCTGCATTTGGGAAATGCGTGGGTTTGAATCCCACGGTCGGCTGTTCTCAGAATAGTTTTCTGTGGTTTAATATTTTCACTTCCAGGCAAATGCCGGTACAGTTCCTATCCATAGGCCAGAGCTGAGTCCTCTCACCCCTTACCCAATTTCATTCACCATAACACATTTAGTCTTCATTAGCTCCTCAACTGAGGTTGGTGCCAGGAAGGGGATCTGGCTGTAGAAACAGGGTGTATAAATTAATCTCATCTCATCCCGACCCCGTATCAAGAAACAAGACTGAGGGGTAGACATACGTACAGATAGAGGAAAGTAGGCTAATTATATTTTGAGCAGCTGCTTACTTAATGTCTCGGTATGAATATTTGAACAGTTTGAGCATTATGTAAGCATTAATTTAATAATATTGTCCCCTATTGTATAAGAAAGTGTAAGTTAACTGTTAAGTATGAGAAGAGCTAAAATTGCTTCAAAAAGGGTAAGTTAGCACTGTCGAAGAAGTTAAGTGTTACAGCAAAATCCTTTGTTTTGAAATCTGAAAGTGTAAAATTTAGCGGTTTTAATACGCCCATCTTTTGTCCTACTTCTTAAAACTCATTTAACTGCCTTTACACCCACAACCATCTGGTAACTCTAAATAAAAGGTTTATTTGAGTCCTGTTTATTCTATCAGTCCTGATATAAACGCATCAGTCTCAAACGTAAATATAAGTAATTTAATGAGTTTCAACATACGATTCGTAAGAATCCCAGTTTCGCCAGTTACTTGAGGGATGTCTTCCTGTACCAGTCCTTCAGTAAGGAATTCCGTCACAGTAACGTGACTGTATGTCATTAAGAGTGATTGCAAATCAGATGACACCGCCTGGCCAGGTAGTCTACAACAGATCACAGTGGTCAGATTGAACGAGGGAACAAGCGAGCCGGAAGCAAGGGGTAAGAGGAAGGAATGCTGGTATGTGGCAACATCCTGAAATGGCACGTGCAATGCTCATCCCTCCAACCCTAGCTGTCAGGTGCCAACTTTAGTTATTAGAGGTATAGTTATCCTCAATTTTTCACTTCCATACAATGCCACGCTCCAGACGAAAGTCTTCAAAAACGTCTTTCTAATTCTTATATCAATGTTCAAAGTGAGCAAATTTCTTTTCTTAAGAAAGGCCATCCTTGCTTGTGCTAGTATACATTTTATGACCTTACTTCTGCCGTCATCAGTTATTTTACTACTTACGTAACAGTATTCATGTACTTCCTTTAAGACTTCATTTCCTGATGTAATATTTTCTGCATCACCTGACTTCATTCAACTGCAGTACATTAACTTAATTTTGTTTAGGATATATTTATTTTCATCTTGCACTCTTTCCTCAAGACTGTCCATACCATTCAGCAATTTCTCCAGATCTTCTGCAGACTCATAAAATAACAATATCATTGGCAAATCCCAGAATATTGATTCCTTTTACTGCCTATTCTATATAAACATTGAAAAGGAGGAGGACAAACTATAACCTTGCCTCACTTCTTTCTGGAGTGCCACTATTTCATAGCCTTAGATTCTTACCACTGCAGATTGGTGTTTGTACAGATTGTAGATAATTCTTCTTTCTTGGTATCTGATCCCGATCGCATTCAGAATCTCAAATAGCTTAGTCCAATCAGCATTATCAAATGCCTATTCTAGATCTACGAACGGCATATACACGGTCAAATATTTCTTAATTTGGTTCTCTAAGTTCAGTCGTAAAGTCAGGATTGCTTCAATTGTTCCTGCATTTTTTCTGAAGCCAAACTGATCTCCCAACTGAGCTTTGATTTGTCTTTCTATTTCTCTGTAAATAATACAAATGAAAATTTTGCAAGCATGAGATACTAAACTAATGGTGCACCAAGAGTAACCTGGTTTCTTGAAAACAGATATAACATTATTCTGTCAGATGGCACTTCTCCTGAACCATACATCTTACACACCTTGCCATGTTTGTTTCTGCTAAAGGTGATTGGTAAATCAGAGGGTATGTCAACAATTCCAGGTTCCTTGTTCTTATTTAGGTCTCTCAATGTCAAATTCTGACCTCGAAAATTGGGTCACCCATTTCATCAGCATCAACAACCTCTTCTTGTTGCAGAACCCAGTTAACTACTTAACATTGATACAGCTGTTGGGTATGATCTTTCTGCCCTATTTTCTTTCTCTAGAAATGGTTTTCCATCTGAACTCTCAATATTCATACACATAGTTTTCCTTTCTCCTAGGATTTCCTTGATTTTCATGTATGCAGCATCTACCTTTTCTAGGACCATACAGCTTTCAACATTCTTGCACTTCTCTTTCAGCCATTCTTCCTTAGCTATCATGCACTTTCTATGCACTTCTTTCTGAAATTGCCTATATTTTCTGTGCTAATTTTTTGCATTCTTGTACGTTCGTTGTTTGTCAATCAAGTCTAGCGTCTCCTTAGTTATCCATTGATTCGTAATCCATCTTTGTTCCTAACCTTTCTTCAGCAGTACTACAGACATCATTCTTCATGAATGTCCTTCTGTTATTTCAGTCAGCCTTTTCATTTAGTCGTGTGCAACATGTTGTTTACCGTGCGAGTTGGCCTTGTGGTTAGGGGTGCACAACTGTGAGCTTGCATTTGGGAGATAGTGTGTTCAAACTCCACTGTCGGCAACCCTGAGGATGGTTTTCCTCGATTTGTCATTTTCGTGCATAGGTAATTGCTGGGACTGTTCCTTGATACAGTCCAACACACACTTTTCAACTTATCTAGATTCCATCTTCTTGCATTCCTTCCTTCCTTTCTTCAGTTTCTTCTACTTCGGATGGCGTTTCATGACCACCAGGTTGTGGTCAGTCCAGGTCTGCTCCTGGCAAGGTCTTGTGATCCAACACCTGGTTTCTGAATCTCTGCCTAATCATAATGAAATCTAATTGATACCTCCCTGTGTCTACAGGTTTTGTCCACGTATGCTGCCATCATTTGTGGTGTTTGAACCAAGTATTAGCAAGAACTAATTTATGATTGGTGCAGAATTTAACCAGCAGACATCTTGTTCCATTCCTTTGTCCCAGTCTGAATTCTCCTGTGGCATTACTTTCTCTTCCTTGGTCTACCATTGCAATCCGGTCTCCCATCACAATTATTCTAGTCTTGTTTTACATATTGTATTAAATCTCCTATCTCTTCATATATTATTTTGATTTCTTCCTCATCTCCTGAGCTAGTAGGCATATAGACCTGCACTATGGTGTTGGGCATTGGCTCGGTGTCTTACCTTGACTACAGTAATTCGTTCACTATGCTGGTCGTAGTAGCTTACCTGTTGTCCTACTTTCTTATTAAGTCAACTCCTGCATTTCCCATGTTTGATTTTGTAATGATAATTCTGTACTTGCCTAACTAAAAATCCTGTTCTTCCTGCCAACATACTTATACAAACTACATCTACCTTTTAAGCAGGGAGCACACTGCTTCAGTTCTGTTCCGCTCAGTTGACCTTGGATATTATGATAACGTGTAACCAAACGTCCATCCGCACACTGCTTCAGTTCCGCACGCTTCAGCGTTTCTCCACCTACCATCCGTTCAGTCGAACTTACCCTTACAATCAAAGTTGACAGAAGACGGAAGATAGACTCCTCCTTGCAAGCCTCCGGCGTAGTGTTTTATCTGAGTTCAGTGAGTATGATCAATGAAGAACTGCTGACTGAAGTCATAAAAAGACATCCTGATATCATGATATGGCAAGGAGAAGATCAAGTCAATCTGCAAGAAGTGATGATACAGCAACTCCGTCCAGTTTCTGTGCATAGAAAGAGATCAAGTACCTCTGTGGCCAATGAGTTGGACAATTTTTTAACTGACAAATATGCAAAAGTGGATAGAAAGCCCGCAGATTGCCGACAAAAAGTTTCATGAAACTGTGGAATAAACGATAAGATATTTTAGTCTTCTGCTACAATTTTAATTTAAATCTAAAATAACTACTCTAGTGACGGAATATGACAGACGGTACACTGGGTTGTAGTATTATACCATTCTCATTACTTTGACCGTGTAGTATTGTTAAATAAAGTATGAAAGGAAATCAATAGTTACTTCATTGTTTCTACTAGTCGCTCACCAGATGATATTGGTTTTCTTAAATTTGATTTTTTTTTTTTTTTTTTTTACGGGTAGAACGCTTAGCAACTTGTAAACTTGGAGAGTGATATTCTGAAATATTTTAAGAAGTTGTGCTCATCAAGTAGCAAGTGTGGAAAGTGAAGGTAATATTCACCACAGTGTTCCCTTTATAAATGTATTTCATGTATACAAAATCTTCTCTTTTCTCTTCGCAGTCTATAACTTCTCTATCTTCGGACAAAGAGCTCGACATTACTACAGGCGCTGTTCACTGACAGCTTCCGAAAGAGACGGAAGGTATGTGCAACGGACGAACTGATGCGAACGGATACGCGGGAAACTGAACTGAACCGAGCGGGATGGATGCAATGTGCTCCCTGCTTTAATGTATCTATTTCCCTTTTCAGATTCTGTAATATACCACAACGATTCAAATTTGTAACATTCCATGCTCCGACTTTCAAAATGTCAGTATCCATCTTCCTGATGATTGCCCCCTCCTGTGTAGCCCCACGTAGAGATCCAAAGAGGGGTCTGTTTTACCTCTGGAATATTTTACCCGGGAGGAAGCCATCATCGGTACATCGTTCATTCATAGAGAGCTGCATGTCCTTGGGAGTTAGTTATGGCTGTACTTTCCTGTTGCTCTCAACTGTATAGTATTATCAACACAGCTAAGCCATGTTAAATATTATTACAAGGCAGAATCAGTCAATCATCCAGACTGCCGTCCATGGATCTTCGATGAACCATTAGTTACCAGTACAAATGGTCCGTTACTGGACATTAGTCTGGTCTCTCCACAGATATCTATCTCATGTGGTTGTACTTCCAGCTCAGCTATCTGCTTCATTGGGATGCGCAAGCCTCACCACGGCAGGCTCACATGGTTCACAGGGGAGGAGTTGGCAAGTTCATCAGCAGAATTGAGAATGTGAAGATGCGTATGTTATTAGAGTATTTTGCAATAGCTGTACGCACTTAACCTGAGTAAAAAAAAACAAAAAAAAAAACAAAAAACAAAAAAAAACTTACTGTAGATTCAACTGCATATTGGCCAAATATACTTTTTGTGTTTGAGGAACTTGAAGTATTCAAGCACAATATGGTAAGGTATAGGTAAACCATAGGTGCTGTTTGCAAGACAGGGTAATAATGTTGGGACAGTGGGTGCCAGTTGAAAGTGCATCTCGTAGCAAAAAAAAAAAAAAAAAAGTTTTACAATAAGAATATTTAGTTAAAATTCTCACTGCATTTATAATTAAATTTCCTTGACTTACTGATTGTCTGTTTCATTTGTAATTCCCTTGTTCCGGCATGTCTAGGTCAAGCACACACCAGGCGAACTGCTTGCAGGTTGTCTTTACTCCCTTGTGGTCTCTGCTGGCACACCCTGACCTGAGCAGAGAAATTCGAAGGAGATGTGTAAGGTTTGCATAGTTTTCCTTCCTTCATTGCGAATGAAGTGCGCTACCTCTAAATGACAACTGTCTTTCACCAATAGCATTAATAAGGCATTGTAAGTTGTTCATTTACATGAAATAATACTAATAAACACATTATTGATATATACAAAGACAATAGGATTCTAGGCTACATACTGTGAATACTACACACGTTAACCAAATATTAAATGAAGAATCAAATTCTGAAATGTTCAGGGTTCGTTAAATTAATAACTTACGAGTATTCTCATTGACGAAACAAAGGTGTGGTGCAATAACTTAAAAGCATTCTGGGCATCATGGTTTTGCTTCCGCTGAAAATAAAAAATAAGTTGTCTAAAAGTGATCCATTTATATTCACTGATTTCCTGAGCCCTGCTGACGTTTGCTGGCAATAATTCGGTCATTGTTAGGCTTGGTGGTGCTGGCAGACACTATTTTGATTACTGCATTGAGATGTATGTCCGTTAGGCAAGATTGGAATTTGATTCATTGAACTTCATCGTGGAAAAGAACTGTTCACATCTGTAATTACTTTCAAAGATTGACAGGATTTCTACTGCAAACTTTCTATGTTGTGGGAAGCATAATGGGAAAAGTGTCGTAATTTATAACTATTCCTATTATATGGGACAAGTGTTCGGTAAAAGTCTATAATTTCCCTTTCTTTGTATTCTTGCTTCAGCTGCGCAACACATATTAACTCTATAACTTCTAGTTTTAAATTCTGGGGTGCATCTTCTGGTTGAACACTAAACAGTACGGAAAAGAGCTGCAACTTTCCTTTCACAACATCAAAGTCCTGAAATCTGTCCTGTACTGATGTGCATGATACAGCTCAAAATGACGCTTAACATTAAACCTTTTGCAGACGACAAGCTTTTAACACTGTAAGCATTGAGCTTCTCCTTCATGTTCACGACTTAGGAAACTGTGCGACCATTCCCGGTCAAATCTACTATAACTTATCTTCTTACCACACTCATCTTGCATCAGCCTTTTGTTTCATGTGGCATGAAGAGATTAGGTTTACTCATTCCTGCTGTGAGTGAACGTACTGTCAGTTCAACTTCCCTCCTTCCTGTCTAGAGAGGAGAAGTTCTGCGTGCACGCGTGCAAGGTTATTTCTACGCCATGCAATGTCTTGTTGCGAGCACTGTTTGACATGTCTGCTCTAGTGTGTTGTGCAGTTGTCAAACCACCTCACTCCTAAGCATGTCTTGTACAGCGCATTGTAGCACCTTCATAAGTTTTTGCTTTTCTGTAAAACCACATATCACCAAGCAAGTGGGCTGCGTGCCTCAGGTCATGTTGCTGCAAGCATGTATTTGGGAGGTGATAGTGAGTTCAAATTACACTTTCAGCAGCCCTGAAGATGGCTCTCTGTGGTTTCTCATTTTCACACCAGGAAAATGCTGGGGCTGGACCTTAACCCTCTGTGGTCAAGTTTATATTGAGACTTTGAGCATCCTGGTCCAAATTAATTTTGCATTATTACCATTGTTAAGGGAAGGGACAGAAATTGACCTGAATGTTGAATATTAGGATTCAACAATGACATTAAATATTGATTGTTTCGTCTGAGATTTACTTGGGTGGATAGTCTGTGTAGGGGCCTTCGGCTCGATTCCTGGCCTTGCCAGGGATTTCGGCCTCATCTGGTTAATTTCTAAGGCTCAGGGGCTGGGTGTTTGTGTTTGTCATAATACGTCTTTATTTACATACGATATATCACACTACTAACCATTGTACAAACAATTAATAGCGTGTACTTCCGTCTACTAGGGTTGGTGAATGGAAACGGATCCGGTCATAAATTTGGCCTTAATCCAACACCAAGTGATAGGGGATAAGGCCAGGGAAAAAAAAAAAAAAAAAAAGACAGAATCTGAGACGTCTAGTGATACGTTTTACGGTGTGAATTGAAGGTCTCTATCTTCAGCTTCACTTTACAGTGTTGTTGAAACTCCTTTTCATCATTTCCCTTTATCCAGCTGTAGCCGGGTAGGGGCAAATATGGTACCTCTCCACTTTCTTCGGTCTTTCCACCACTCCTCCTCCAACACTGTCCCAGTCCAGGTTTCTTTCTATAATGCTGCGTTGGATGGTATCCTTCCATCTCAATCGTGGTCGTCCACGGCCTCTCCTTCCTTGGATTTGCATTTCCATCACCTTTTTTGGCATTCTTTCGTCGCTCATTCGCTTTATGTGCCCAAACCATCTTAGTCGGCTCTTCTCTATTCTATCATTCATTTTTTCCACTCCGAATTCTTCCCGGATTTTCTCATTCCTTATTTTGTCTCTTTTACTCTTCTGTATCATACTCCTCAAGAACTTCATTTCGGCTGCCTGTATTCGACTCTAATCCTTCTTTGTCATTGTCCAAGTTTCTGCTCCGTAAGTTGTTATGGGTACATAATACATCTTGTATATAGTATC
This sequence comes from Anabrus simplex, assembly GCF_040414725.1. Classification (NCBI taxonomy): domain Eukaryota; kingdom Metazoa; phylum Arthropoda; class Insecta; order Orthoptera; family Tettigoniidae; genus Anabrus; species Anabrus simplex. Next base: position 152,992,425 of record NC_090270.1, read on the forward strand.
CTTTGCTTTCGTTGGCACATCTTTGTCCCATAACATGTTTCGTACACTATGATAGAAACAACTTCCAGCTTGAATCCTTTTAATAATCTCAGTATCCAGTCGAGCATTCTCGATTAATTCACACCCCAGGTATTTAAACGTTTCCACTACTTCCAGGGGCTTGTCTGCAAGTCTAATCTGACCTTTCCCTTCTTTCTCCCCTCTAGTCATAACAAGAGTTTTACTCTTTTCTACACTTATTTTCAATCCACATTCTTCGATGTTCACATTCAACTGTTCTTGAACCTTCCTGTCGTCTTCTCCCCAAATCACAATATCATCTGCAAATAACATCATGTTCATTTCTCTTCCTCCAAATGCTGCTTTTGCTGTTCTCATTCTCTTCCTCCATATGCTGCTTTTGCTGTTCTCATGATGTCATCCATTACTATTGTAAACAGGATTGGTGATAGAACACTTCCCTGTCTCAGCCCACTAGTTATTTTGAACCAACTTGTCCTGCCAACTTGTGTTTGCACGCAACTACAACATTCCTTATACAATGCCATGTTCATTTTTATTAATCCCTGTCCAATTCCTTTTTGCACCAGACTGTCCCAAACTTTCGTCCTGGGGACACTGTCATATGCCTTTTCAATGTCAATGAATGTCATCACCATATCATTCCCATACTCCCAATGCTTTTCCAGTAGTTGTCTCATAATGAAAATGGGCTCTATTGTTGACCTTCCACTTCTGAAACCAAACTGATTTTCCTGTATCTGATTCTCAACCCTCAACCTTATTCTACTTTCCAGTATCCTTTCCATTATCTTAGCAACATGGGATATTAGAGTAATTCCCCTGTAGTTCTTCAAAACTTTCTTATCACCTTTCTTGAAAATTGGGATGATTATTCCTTTTTGCCAATCCTCAGGGACCTCCTTATTCTCCCAGACATTCCTGAGAACCCGATATGTCCACTGCAGGCCTACAGCTCCAGCTGCCTTTATCATCTCCACTGAAATTTCATCTATTCCAGCAGTTTTTTCCATTCATCTTACTGCCATTTCAATTTCATTCATTGTAATTTCTTTATCCATTTCTTCATCAACTAATTGCCTTTCCTGGTCGTCCATTGAATGACTGTCATCCGTTCTTATGTTCAGCAGCTTCTGAAAATACTCTCTCCATCTATTTCTTATTTCTTCTGGCTTTGTTAAAATTATGCCACCTTCATCCTTCACAAATCTGGTGTTCACTTGATCTCTCTTTTTCTTTCTTAAGATACCATTCAGTAATTTCTTGCTGCCCTGCGTATCATCTCTCAATTTCTGTGTGAATAAGGCCCAGCTTTTCCTCTTTTCTTCCTCCACTACTTTCTTGGCCCAATTCTTTGCCTCCACATATTTTCTTCTACTTTCTTCAGTCTTAGATGTTTTCCATGCTTTCCATGCCGCTTTCTTTTCCTTCACTTTAATCTTTACCCTATCATTCCACCAGTGTTTTTTTTTTTTTTGTCTTTCACCATTCCTGATGTTCTCCCACACACCTTTTCTGCACTTCCAACGAGTGCTTCCGTAAATCTTTTCCATTCCTCTTCAACATTCTCCACCTTTGTCCTGGGTACCAAGGGTATTATTTCTCTTTGAAATTCTTCTTGTATGCTTTTCTCCTTCAACTTCCATACTTTAATTCTTTTCTCTCTTCTTAATTGGGGTTTTTCAATCTTTCCAACTTTCAGTTTTCCTATTACAACTCTATGATCTCCACCAAAGGCTTCTTCAGGCATGGCTGTTACATCTACAAGGTTCTTGCGGTGTTCTTTCTCTATGATTATATAATCAATCATGGTCTTTGTTTGTCTGTCTCCCCAACCATACCTTGTAATCTTCTGAGTGTTCTTCTTCCTAAACCAGGTGTTTCCAACAATCACTGGATTCCTCATGCAAAAATCCACCAACAACTCTCCTTCTGGATTTACATTTCCATATCCAAAGGGCCCTACAACATCTTCCTTTCCTTGTCTTTGCATTCCAACTTGTGCATTTAGATCTCCCATCAATAGTACTTCCTTATCTTCTATCTGTCTCTCCACTTCCTCTAAGAAGTCCTCTAGATGTTCATCTATGCAACCAGTTTGTGGGGCATACAACTGAATTAGATCTTTCACGCCATTTTCAAACTGGAGTCTCATCTTCATCATCCTATCGCTGATGCACATCGTATATTCCACATATTCTTGGATTTCTCTTCTGAGTATGATGGCCACTCCATTTTTTGCTTCAGGTCCTCCACTGTAATACAGCCTGTATCCTTCTCTCAGAGGGATCTCCCCTGTACCCCTCTTCTTGGTCTTGCACAGTCCAAGTATGGCTATATCTTTCTCTATCATGAAGTCAACCAGTTCTTCTGTTTTTCCTGTCAGTGTCAGTACATTTACTGTTGCAATTTTGATGTAGTTTGGTGCTGGTTGCCCACTTTTCACAGTTCCCCCAGCACCTGAAGAGCTGCGCGTCGCTTTACTTAATAGAAAATAGCGACGAAGACGCTGTCAGTGGCCGATGGGCAACGCCTCCGTCCATAATACAGTCCCACCATTGCTCTCTTACTGCCTCAGCACAGCCCACCAGCTTAGTGAACTGGCCCAAAACAGGCGAAGGTTGTTGGCACAACATTTCAGACTGCCGCCATCAGAACCACCTTCCCATTCCCCCATCAGATATAGTGGCCAATAGGTGCGTTGCAGGCTCCAACCAGATACCCCAGGTTGAACAGAGTCAGTAGTATTGCAGTCTCTGGAACATAAACAGACACGACAGAAACTTGTAACTGAAGAAATAAGGCCACTGGCTTGAACTATTGAAGACTTAAAGTTGAGTTTCAAGGGTGTGTTTTTTTTGTAACAATAACAAGACTTCTTACGGAGTTCCCCTCCCATAGTTCTTGGATATCCCAGCCTCCTTGGTAAGTGTTAATTCAGAATTTAGGATAATTTAAAAGATTGAAAATCTTCCAGAGTTTACCCTAGTACCAAAAACATTACAAAATCCCTAACTAAGCACATGAATAAACTTCTAATCTTACCCCAAAATACGTTACCTTAAGGTATACCTAATACATTTACAATGACCATCCTTATTTCAAAAAAGGCAATTCATAATTAAGTTATTAACTATAAGGTCCAAAATGTTGCTGCGCAGCTTATTAGCTAGAATTTTCTTACAAGTAAATAAATTCCTAATAACTACTAAATTAAGTTACCGTGTGCATTCTTAATCACCCAACATTAAGAAAGGAACAAAACAAATAAAAGGAAAAATTTAGAATGTTGCAAGGGAACTCAAAACAGGGAAATAAATACTGAATAACATTAGCTTGCAACCATTTTCAAAGAATAGAGGTTAGTAAGTCACTATCCATTTACCATGTCATGTACTCATAAAATGTTTGCATTGACAAACTCACATTTCGTATTACGTGTCACACCAGTCAAATTAAGACGCAATTAGGCCAGGAATACCAAATCAAAATCACTACCAAAAGGAACTCGAAAATGAAAAACGAAAGCGATGTAAGAATGCACATGCAGACATCCAACTCGCTGATATAAAAAATTAAAAGGTACAAGTACAACCTTCATACCAGAGATTAGCAGATAACCACACGACACACAAGACTACCAAGCTCATCTGTCCTCCATCATACACACTGGCAACATCAAACCACCAAAACAAGTGCGACTATCCCTGAATCAGCATAACCAACCAATGGTAAAAGGCACGAACGACCTCAACACTGACTCATCTCACATCGCAAGCGCACACACACACACAAAAACACCCGTGCGATGACACATCAAGAAGTACTCGCAAAAGAAAAGACAATACATGACCTCAAGTACACTTGAACTTATCACACGACAATGAGACTCTCAGGGCCAATATCATACTCCCAGGAGAGGAACGGCCTCTCAGCACCTTAAGCCCTAAGTCTCAAGTACACGCTCGCATATGTGCCTACCCAAGGCATTCAAGACAGACTCGCAATAATTTACAAGAATGGTAGGACAGATACAGCATGGCTACCCCAATTTTGAACCGTACTCAGTCTAGAGAATCCCATACTTCTTCAAATTGAGTACATAAATTTTGAAGACACGAACCCGTAATGCAAGAAATTTTTATTATCGATAAAATCAAACAAGATAAAACAAGCAGGAAAATTAACTGACTGAGCTAAATCGCAATACCTTCAAAATTTCACTAGTGACAAATTAAAATAACAGAAAGGAAAATCTTGACAACCTGCAGACTTACTATGAATTTAACAATTTATAGCTCAGCATAAGGACACCAAAATGAACATCTGCAGAAAATCTTCCTAGAATTCATTTTAACAATAACAAGACATAATTTTCCATCTAGGCACCTAATACCAAGAAAAAGATTACGAGGAATCTTACACCAGATACACTAGATTTCGAATATGTCGCGAGCACAAGTGCAGATCCGTAACCCATCAAATTTTGCCCAAAATGAGCCTCAGCCTAGCTGGTCTAATAATGTGGTGAGCACGACTCACCCTACGAGACTATCGCAGTCAACGTAGACCCTCCTAGCAAGTATAGGAACACCCGGGTAAATAAATGTACGTGACAAGGGAACAGACACTTACACAATGGAAAATCACAAGACAAACTAGGAAACTTTCAAATTTTAGCGGCTGGTCGGGAAACTGTCCCCAAAATAGTCCCAAATCTACTCAGAAACAAACCCAGATCCAGCAAAAAACAAAAAACAACACAATATGATCGAATATTTAAGTTGATACCGAGCTAAAACACGACACCAAAATTATTTCAAAAGATCACACATGTGGAATACTGCAAAATAAAGTACACCAAGCGATAAGAAAAAAAATTTAGAAAATACCTTGTCAAAACACGAGATTTACGAACAGAAAATGCTCTAAGAAACAGACTGAAATTTACGACATTAACCCCTTAAGCGGGGAGCTCGGTACACACTAGCTCACTCTTAGGTGGGGAGCGATTTCACTGAAGAAAATATTTATTTACTTGATTAAAAACAATCTTAGACTAAAATGAACTATCGAAGGGCCAAAAGAGAAATATTTACTTAAATATAATATATGTAATTCTTGAAAAATTCTATTTTAATTTTTCAATACTTTGTGCAAAACAAACTAAGTGCTTTCACACTGTGATATCGAGATTGCTTCTTCCGAACAGCAAAGCTCTGGTTTTTGTTTATACAGTAACTTTCACCTGAATATTTTAGGCAGTTTACTATCAATCTCTGCCTGGAAATAAATGTTTCTGTATATGTAAATTGTAGATTTACAAAGTTTACATATACTTAAAAGATGTGCAATGGAATAAATTATACGATGTGCATTCAAGCTCTAAGGCCTCCGATTTTTTTTTCTAACTAACTACTCGCCCGAAAACGATGAAACTGGCGTTACTTCTCGAAGTAATCACCCTGCAGACGTACACATTTTTCACAACATCGACGCCATGATTCCATGGCAGCGGCGAAGGCTTCTTTAGGAGTATGTTTTGACCACTGGAAAATCGCTGAGGCAATAGCAGCACGGCTGGTGAATGTGCGGCCACGGAAAGTGTCTTTCATTGTTGGAAAAAGCCAAAAGTCACTAGGAGCCAGGTCAGGTGAGTAGGGAGCATGAGGGATCACTTCAAAGTTGTTTTCACGAAGAAACGTTTGCGTATCGTTAGCTCGATGTGCGGGTGCGTTGTCTTGGTGAAACAGCACACGCGTAGCCTTTCCCGGACATTTTTGTTGCAGTGCAGGAAGGAACTTGTTCTTCAAAACATTTTCGTACGATGCACCTGTTACCGTAGTGCCCTTTGGAATGCAATGGGTAAGGATTACGCCCTCGCTGTCCCAGAACATGGACACCATCATTTTTTCAGCACTGGCGGTTGCCTGAAATTTTTTTGGTGGCGGTGAATCTGTGTGCTTCCATTGAGCTGACTGGTGCTTTGTTTCTGGATTGAAAAATGGCATCCACGTCTCATTCATTGTCACAATCGACGAAAAGAAAGTCCCATTCATGCTGTCGTTGCGCGTCAACATTGCTTGGCAACATGCCACACGGGCAGCCTTGTGGTCGTCCGTCAGCATTCGTGGCACCCACCTGGATGACACTTTTCGCATTTTCAGGTCGTCATGCAGGATTGTGTGCACAGAACCCACGGAAATGCCAACACTGGAGGTGATCTGTTCAACAGTCATTCGGCGATCCCCCAAAACAATTCTCTCCACTTTCTCGATCATGTTGTCAGACCGGCTTGTGCGAGCCCGAGGTTGTTTTGGCTTGTCACACGATGTTCTGCCTTCATTAAACTGTCGCACCCACGAACGCACCTTCGACACATCCATAACTCCATCACCACATGTCTCCTTCAACTGTCGATGAATTTTCAATTGGTGTCACACCACGCAAATTCAAAAAACGAATGATTGCACGCTGTTCACGCAAGGAAAACGTTGCCATTTTAAGTATCTAAAACAGTTCTTATTCTCGCGGCTGGCGCTAAAAATCCATCTGTCGTATAGTGCTGCCATCTCTGTGACGTTTTGACAACGAACGTGGGCTCCATTTAAAACAATGCACATGTTTCTATTTCTTTCCAGTCAGGAGAAAAAAAATCGGAGGCCTTAGAACTTGAATGCACCTCGTAATACTCACAAAATTTTCTGTTATGTTGGTTAGCACTTTTGAGGGATCAAGTTTATATAGCCTCCCTACAATTACTAAGTGACATAAGCGGACTACGTTACACTACAATACAGGTAACATTTATAGTCTTTACAGTGTTGTGTCTTTATCAGCTGTTCATTATAATACACACGGAAGCAGGTCATGTTATATAACCTGTCTCGCGTTCGCATAATTTATATAATCCCATTCCGAAACGCGATCGTTTTCTTGTTATGTAAACTTTCCAACCTAGCCACCCTTTCCACAGCAAGAGGTTTTCATCAATTGACATTTTGCCATCACGGGTATCAGCTTCCGAAAATTTTGCTACAGGTGGTCAAATACTGGATTTATCTCGTATATTTTTGGAGGAAATTGTGAATTATTCACCTCATTGTCAGAGATATGTATAAAGCTGTGGAGGGAAATATAATAATAATAATAATAATAATAATAATAATAATATTAATAATAATGTTATTGGCTTCAAGTCCTACTAACTACTTTTATGGTTTTCGGAGACACTGAGGTGCCAGAATTTAGACCCGCAGGAGTTGTTTTGCATGCCAGTAAATCTGCTTACAAGAGGCCAACGTATTTGAGCACCTTCAAATACCACCGGTCTGAGCCAGAATCGAACCTACCGAGTTGGGGTCAGGAGGCCGGCCAGGCCACTCAATCTGGCGAGAAAAAATCTCTTCTGTGTCATCAGCTCATAGAAAATAGGCGAAGTGAACAAGCGATTGCGAGAAATAGTGTCCTAATTTAGGTTTCTGTACAATCCCCTGCGGCAACAGTATGGCCATAAGGAGCTTTATTTCGTCCTTATTTGTTCAGAAACGGTCTTGATCTCGATTCCTTCCTTTCGTCTTACTAAATTGGGTTTTATGTGCGATTTCCTGCTCGGCATCTTTTGTCTGTTCAGCTATGTTCTGGCATATCTCGTCATAAAAAAGTAATTAAAATATTTCGCTCAGTTCTGTTTTCCCTAAAAACACTCTCTTTACATCATGATGGAAATTTAGATCAAAGCGGGAATTTCTTTGGCCATTTTCAGTAGAAGTTGACGAAGAACTTGCAATGATTGGGTTGTAATCAGTATTATCGTCACAGCTGTCGCTATCATGATCGCTACGTGAACTGGAATCGAACATGTGTTGTCTCTTTTGCGACTGTTGAACATTTGCATCAGCTATGCCCAAACCCTGTATATTCGAGCCTGCAATACTTACTCCAGGTAATTTCCCGTCACTTACGAATTCCCCTTCAGCAGAACTTACTTCACTAATACCACATTTCTCCCCACTAAATTCCAACATTTCGTTTATCATGACCCGTAAGTCATCTTCCTCTAACAGTGGGGACCGGTAATTCGTTATAGATATTTTAGCGGAAAAATGTAAGAAAAAGGATCGAATAGAACCCTGGTCTCAGCAGTTTGGACGGAAATCATGAAATATGACTGTATTACGGATGCGTACGATAATAATATGTTGTGTAACTCGCGATAAACACACTCCAGTCGTGAAGGAAGGGGATAATAAATCAGGTCACAGTTCTAAAATGTCATCAGAGAGGTCTTTTCAGTGCCATAATCTCTAGAAATCCCTTCAACAGCAATATTATTACATCCAAGGGACGATTAGGTGATGAGCTAAAGCTTCAGCGCGGAGCCATTATGCCTTAGGTCGTTCTTACCCGGACGTCAGTTGCGTTCTTTATGTTGCAACTCATGGATGACACATTGGTATTGGGAGAACATACTTGAAAAAATTCACATCGGAGGGCAGACTCATCTGGAATGCGCTGCTGAAAAAAAAACATCTGCAGGCAGGCAACTGAGAAAAAAAATATTATTTGAATCGGCGGATATATCCGCGTTCCCCACCGAGCAAGCGACTTGTAGCGGCGGATCTCGCCGCATCACCCACCCAACGGGTTAACCTGAAAATTGTTGCCGAAAATTTACCAAAACAGAAATTACAGAAAAACTAAGGAAACTCCTTGCTAAAATTTAACCAGAACACAATCATCACTCTGACAATTCACACTACAAGTTACGTAGTCTGAAAGGAAAGCAAGCAGAACGGACATGCGATAACTTCGGATGTCGGGAGTGCACTTCGCAGTGGGCCAAACGCTCAGCTGTTTTCAACACACTTCAGCTGTTCAAAAGATAAACATGAATTCAGACACGGAAGTACAGTACAAAATACAGTATTGAGACAATACTTAGCACGATATCACGACATAGTTTGAAACACTATAAATTGTGGATAATTATGTCCACCTTTTCAATACAAAAACAATGTGACGTCATTAACACATCACATATTTAAACTTATTACCTTTCAAACATTGGGACCGGTTTCGGCATTATTTGTATGCCATCATCAGCCATAGGAAACTTTGAGACAAGGCCTAAGTACAATATTAACATAACTTACAACATACATACATATAAATTGAACATATTCTTACATGACTATTAAAATTTTTGGTGTACACCATAAAACCTTGGATTAAAATTGGTAGCATATTTTATGCGACATATTATGATTTATTTCCTTTATACAATTATTTGACTAAAGTTAAAGCTTTTTGTCAGTTTTATAAATATTACAAAATGTTAATTGAGCATCCAGATAACAATTTTTAATCTTTAAAAACTTTTATAACTACTAGGCGTAAAAGATAATAGTGCATTTGTTTGGTCAAAAATACATGCATTAAAATGAAATCGCCTACTGCCAGATTGGAAAACAGTGACCTATTTGTACTAGGTATGGGGATAAGTTACATTATAAGTCTTTAGTAATTCTATATCTTGCGTTAATATAATTTGGTTATTTAATAACAAGTCGAATAAAATGATAAATTCGGCTGACGTTTTAAACTTTAAAACGTTACTTGTCCATTATAGAGGTCCCTTTTTCAGTGAAGATATATAGTGAGCAAAACAGTTCCTCTTAGAATTGATTACAGGTTCACTCCGTTTTAGGTGGATTTTGGATTGAATTAATTTCTTATTTCGTAATATAATGTCGTTGAGCAATGTTCGTATATGTAATATTTTGTCTTTTATGCTAATATTCTTAAAATGTAGATCAACTTGATAGAAGTGGACTGGTGAACCGGAATTTCTTGGACCATTACATTCGAGGTCTTTGAGGTTCTAGAAATATCTCGATCCAAGACGGACCTAAGAAGAGATATATATATATATATTATGTATTAGCGTAAGAATAACTAAGTTTAATAGGCATTATTTTCGTTTAAGTAGAAACTCACCTTAAGCACTATGTTGTCCAGAATGAAGCTGGTGAGGAACTGTCTACCAGAAAGGCAGAAAGCAGACTACGAGTATTAGAAGAGGGGCGGAGCATGTTATGTAGGGGAAGGGGGATCGCGGTAATGCGAGGTTATTGGTCGGAAGGGCGTGGATTACGGAGGGGGTGGTAGATGAGCATATTGCGCACCATTTTGTGTACCGGTTGATTTATTGGTCTTTTTAGATTGTTGATCACTGAAATGAGCGTATTAAACAATATCGTGGGTTTTTCGGATACCTCATTCAGATTATAATTCGGGTTAAAATACTGATCTAATGATATGAAACATTGTTCCGTTATATTAAGTAAGGGCCCTTTTTTCATTATTTCTACGACGTCAATATCATGGTTGATGTTATGAAAACTATGTTTATAGTCATTTATGTGTTGTCCTATAGCTGAAAATCTCCTGTATTTAATGGTGTTGACGTGCTCATTATACCTAGCCTTAAAGGATCTCCCTGTTTGTCCAATGTATGTAGTATTACAGCTGTTACAGTGAAATCTGTCTATGCCTGATTTATTATATGGGTTTGGTGCGTTGACTAGTTTAGCGTTATGAAATATGTCAAGATTTCTGTTGTTGGTTTTAAAAGAGATGTTGATCTTTTTCTTAAATTTTTGTGATTCTATAGACATTAGGATTAAATGTGAATGTTGAGTAGACTTTTGGTCTAGTTATTTCTTTTTGTAGGTTTGATTTCGGTCTGTGCTTGAACTTATAAATTATTCGTTCTATGAAACTACGATTATAGCCGTTATGGGCTGCAATGCTACGTATTGTTTTTAGTTCTCTATTTAAGTCTGATTTTGACATGGGAATGCTAAAAGCCCGGTGTATCATACTATTATAGGTTGCTCGCTTTTGGTTGGGTGGGTGTATGGGAGTCCTTATGAATGGTTGTAGCGGTGTGTGTGTGTTTTCTATAGATCTTATATTTAAAGGAATGCGGGAGCCGAGTGATTGTTAAATCTAAGAAGTTAAGGGCTCTGTTGTCCTCGGATTCTATTGTAAACTTAATATCTGGATCAATATTATTAAGGTGTGCCAGGGTGGTAGGTACGTCTGAAATGTGCTGGTCCATAACTATAACTATAAACAACAAATCTGGCCCACAAGAGAATGTTATTAAATTTCTTATCATCTTCTATTCTAGTATGTTCAAGGAAATCTAGATATATATCAGCCAAAATGTCAGACGCTGGTGACCCCATGGCCAGTCCATCTTGTTTGTATATCACTTTGTCGAATGTAAAGTAATTGCTATTAACTAACAGTTTAAGGATGGTCATAAAATCTGCTATTTCTAATTGACTGAGTTTGCTGTGAGTACGTAAGTTTTTTGAAATTATTGGTAGTACTTTTTCTGGTTTTATGTTTGCATACATGTTGATGATATCAAATGAATGCATCGTATAATGGGGTTGCATTTTAAAGTTGTCTAGTTTTTTAACTAATTCTAGAGTGTTCATCACGGATTTGTTTGCTTGAAAAGTATAGTGTTTTCTTAGGGACTGTTGTATAAATTGCGCTGTCTTGTAAAGAGGGCTCGGTCTAAAATTTACTATGGGACGTATAGGTACTCCTTCCTTCTGGATTTTTGGTTGGGCTTTGACCGTGGGGAGATCAGGGTTCATGTTGATCAGCTTGTTTTTTTGCTATCAGTCAACAGGAAGGTTATGTTTTTTAGTGTCTGTTTTAACTGTTTTTGAATAGATTTGGTTGGATCTTTTTCTATTATTGTAAAAGAACTGTCAGTAAAAAAGTTTTTTTGTTTTGGTTATATAATCAGTTTTCTCCATTATAACAATGGTGTTTCCTTTTTCTGCTTTGGTGATGATGGTTTTTGTGTCTTTAATCTTATTCTTAAGTTGTAGGATCTTTTTCCGGTCCTCGTGTTGCGTTGAATTAGTAGTGTAAATTGGTGCATTTAGAATACTGCTTAATTGTTTCTTCGCTTCATATCTAACCTCATTCTGAGTATCAATAGGTATTTTGTTGATAGCTGCTTCTGTTTCTATTACTAGTTGTTTAGTCATGTTCGCTAAGTTATAGTTCGCCAATTATACTTGGGGCCTTTGGAGAGAATAGCAATTTCTTCTTCATCAAAGTTAGTGTTGGAGAGATTAATAAGGGGTGGGTGAAATTGAGCTAAAATTTGGCTATGCGTGTTATTAAGGGTAGCGTTCCTGGACGGTCTGTTTTCTGCATGTGATTTATTGATTAGGGTTTGGAATTTATGGTCTGTTGTATACTGTTTCTGAGAAAGTATAGTGGTTAGCTTGCTGTGCATTTTTTCTTGAGAAATATTCCATTGTACATTAGTCAACAACGTAGGGACTTCAAGGTGGGTTTCATATAGACGATTGTTAAAAAAAAAATTTTTCTTGTATAGAAACTTTAGTTCGTTTTGCAGCCAAAGTTTGTTAGTTTTTTGGTGTACTCTTTTCTGATGTGGTAAAATATGTCGTTTGTTATTCTTCAGAAAATTTGGCGTCAGGTTATTTAAGATACACTTTTTAATAAAATTTATATCCTTGCCTAACTTTCCTATTTTTATTTTTAAGCTCATATATTGTTGAGCTTTAATCTTTGCTTGGTAAGCTGTTCTTAACTTTAAATAGTTTGAAACAGTCGGAAATTACATGTTACAATCGGAACACAAATGGAAGAAAACTAGACATAATCAAACATATTGAACTTTATCAAAGAAGACTTTCGGAACGCAATTACAGCACATGAAATGTGTAGATCACTTTACTTCAAAACATGTGGTCAAGCAAAACCTTGCCACACCAGGAAACTTATTAAAATTTACAAAAAAAAAAAAAAAAAAAAAAAGGTTACAAATAGTGACACACCATTTCCTCCAGCCGTTAATTACAAGGTGAAACACAGCACCACAAAACTGCCCCTCGCAGAACGAAAAACACCTGGTGTGATGAACTCGCGCAAGAATCGTGAAAAAGGAAATGGGGATTAAGAATACACACGTAACACTTACAAGCTATATTCAACCTAAGATTTAAAATTAATTTTAGAAAAGTTAGCCGGGAATGATCATTGTAAGCCCTTTAACCTTCCATAACCTACGGTCTTGCTACCAATGTGATGGTAGGTCAAGACTCGCGTACACAAACGATAATAATGATGCGAAGGAATAATAATATAATAAAATGTGAATCAAGGAATAGTAAAATAATACACACTTAACAACTATTTAATTACTTTTGGAAAAGTAAAACAAAAAATAATTGGTTTAAAGAAGTTCAGAATGATTTAGAAGAGCTGAATATTACAATGAAGGAAATTGAAAATAGAGAAGAAAAAAGGATTCTCAAATACAAACAAATAAGATTGTCATTAAAACTGTACAACACGAACAATGTCATATCTGATGAAGAAAGGGCAGCCAGTATGAAGAGGTTTTGGGAAAGGAAGATGATGATGCAAGCTAAATCTTCAGTTAATTCATTGTTAACCTAAATGTATTTGGGTTTGATTTAACTGCTCCAATGTCGGCGTAAACTATGTAAATAAATAAATAACAGTATGAATAAGGAAATAGTAAATGACGCAGTGGTGGTGAATTCACATCAGAACATGGAAATGTAACGAATATCCTTCGATACGCAATATTAAATCAAATATAAGGGAACACTTACAGGCCTAAAAATGACAACTAAGAGAGGAGAGTGGAAGGTGCTTGGAACCCTATGAGGTCCATGGGAAGGTATGACGTTATGGGAGAGAAAAGACTTACGAGAAACACCCCCTAGCTCAACTATATTAAAAATAACAAACAAAAAATTACAAGAAACAAAGTTAAATCACAAAGCAGCTGATACTTAACACTTTTGACAAACTGATACAATTATGAATCCAAAAACACAAATGAATGGATAGTTGAATTTAAGAAAAAAAAAAAAGTGAAAGACTTGAAATGATAAACATCAGGAATCTAGGGCAAACTCGGGCACGTTAAATTTAAAACTTTAAAAATAACATTAAGCAAGGAAATACCGAAATACCAAAATAATTAAATTAAATTAAACGAAACCAGAAAACATTGAGAATAACATTGAAATAACACTTACCCATTAAAACTGGGGTTCCCGAGGGGAGCCCTCGAGCATACGTGCTCGCTAGGACGGTCGGATGTAAAAGACGCCGAGCTCACGCATGATTATTCCGAAGCCGGCAGGAAGTCCGGAAATGGTCCGATCACAACCGACCAATGGGAAACAATTTCCACTAGATTCCCTGTATTTTCGCCAATAGGAAACTCGTTATTCTAGCGAATGAAATTGCATGACCATATATGGTCATATTAAGATAGTTAGCAACTTCTTGAGATTTCCTATTGCAACACCCATAACCGCATGCATAACCGCACATGCGGTATAGGATGTTTCACAACTAAAGCACCTTTACATTTTCATCAGATTACAATTTTGACATATATAATTACAAAAAAAAATTTCAAATAATTCTTCAAGAAATTCTTTAAAACGTCCCAAGTATCTATTTAAATGCTTGCTGACGTCAATTTAAATGATCAATTACATACAAAAAAATCACCATTTGCATCTTGCAATGTTCATACTGTCGAATATATCTTGCCTATTGCCTAAAAAAAATAATTACACACACATTTTTAAATTAATATTTCTTGCCATTACCTAAAATAATTCCAGTAGAGTCCAGAGTTCCAACCAAAAATGAAATATTTCAGACACTTCAAATTAAAAAAAAAACCTTTAAAATTATATTTCCCATTATTGTGGTTCTCCGTCTCACCACATATTACATAATAAACCGTTGAATGTTTGGTTTACTATTGTTAACTTCTAGACCTAGCCTTACTAGGTTATTTTCATAATTTTTCTGAGATTGTGGATGCCACAGATGTTAGATTTCCTCTGTTTCATCCGAGTGGAATTCCCTGTCTACCTAAACATTTGTTCTTGTTTGAAGACTTTTTTGAGACTCATTTCTTTTACAAGATTTCTTTTGCACACGCCAGTCAGTATTTTGATGCTGCTTTCCCATAAGTCTTAATTACTTAGGAATTTTATTAATCTCTGTCCTTCCCCGTATTGAATAGGCTTATTGGGACAGTTAACAGAATGTTTAAAGCTAAATAGTATTTTAGTTTTTGCCATGTACAGGTGTGGATTTATGTGATAATTTTGCTGAACAGAAGTTGACATAGCTGTTCTGCCCAAAAGTAAGCTATGTTCAACTGTGGTCATGTAATGTAACTACTTCCTTTGGTGGAGGAAGGTAAAATCAATACACAGTAAAACCTGCCTTCAGTGGACCTTTGATTAAACAGAAACTGGTCTTAAATGGAAATATTTGCCATCTCATGAATTTAGGGGTGAAAAACACCTTAAATTCTTTTCATTAGACAGAAACAGAAATCAAAATAAGCATTTGAACGGAAAATTGCCAAGTTCTGGAATGCAGTGTTCATAAAATAAGGCACCCTGTGAAAGTCTACCTTGTTCTGCTATAACAGTTGATTCTGTATCTAACCAGGAATGGGCAAATAGTTCTTTTGTTTTCAAATCTATACAAGTGTAGGCTACAGCTAATTGCTTCCTTAATGTTGTCTAAGCCATTCCCAGTTCTTGCTTTGGTGAGCTGTCTATCAACAAACACATGTCTTTTTCTTCGTCCTTTTCAATCAGCTTGGAATTGAGCTTTTCACTGAGCTTTTCTGAAGTTTCATGACTGACTTAGTTTGGCTATAGTTATTATGGTTTTCAAAGCAAGAGTTGTGCTTGATGTTAACACTAGAATAAAAATAAGAGGGAATGCAAGAAAACTGAAAGCCAGGACATTAATGAAATTGTGTGAAAGTCATTCGTTAGTGTCAGGGCAAAACATCATGACATTTAGGGTCATATGTTACGGGAATTAGCCAAAAAAGTGGCTGAAAAGCTGGGTAAATCTGAATTCAAAGCATGGTTGGCTGGAGATATTCTGCAGAAGACATCAGGTTGTTTTTAACAAATTTTGTGGTGAATTGAGTGACGTCAGTAGTGAGACCATCACTGAATGGATTTCTAAACTACCTTCCATAATCGAAGGATACGAACCTGGAAACGTAGCAGATTGCGTCTATACGGGACTACTTTTCCATGCGTTACCGAATAAATAGGTGTTTGAAAGGTGAGAAGTGTACGGGAGGAAAATTTTCCAAGGAAAGATTGACTGTTTTTTTAATGTCGTTTTATGTCTGGTGAAATGGGGAAACTTAGCGGTAACACTGCTAAGCCATGATGCTTCAGAAACATTGACCTAAGAAACCTACCTGTTGATTGAAGATAGAACATAAAAAGTGTGGATGATGTCTTCCATGAAGACTGATTAATGGCATATAATGGAAGAAAGAAAAGGGAAGACCAAGTTTTTTGATAACTCGTCATGCCACCCCTACTTTCCAATGTATGATTTGCTTGGTTCCATCCAAGCACCACAAGTGTTGCTCAACCAATGGAGCAGGGTATCATTCAGAAAGTTTAAGTGCATTATCTTAAACCGTTAATGCGGTCTTGCTCGCCAACATGCATTCTACGTCATCCGCCTCTGAACTAGCTAATACGGTCTTGGTTGTAGATGGGGTACTTTGGATGAGCCAGGGTGCAAAGGAGTTGTTACCAGAAACAATGACAAAATGTTATGGAAAGGCAGAGTTTCCAATGAGGAAAGTTATTGTTAGTGAGGAAAATGAGGATGAACAGCAAGAATGACATAAGTACATTCATGAAGCTGCTTTCAATTGCAATGCCAAGGACTATGTGAACATATGCAGTGATGTGCAAACTGAAACATAATAGATATAGATAGCTTAGTTAAGATTTTTTCGGAAAATCAGAAAGGAGGCGGCTGTGACACTGAGTTGGAAGAAGAGTGTAGGTTAGACTTATTAAAATGCTGTCAAGAATTTAAATGAACTACAGTAATTTGCCCTACAGTGAAATGATTCTAATGTGCTTGTTGTTGTTTCTCAGGGTAAAGTGTTAGTGGAAAGTCATCTAACTATCTACCAATGTGTGCAGAAAACTCTCTTTGGCTGTTGGAAAAAGTAAATTAATCATGTGTGCAGTGATTTTTTTTCTCTTCATTGTAAGTGTTGCTTGTACTGTATTAATTTGTAGCAGAAATGTATAAATAAAACACTGAATAAGATTTGTACACCATTTTATTTTCTCAGTATGTCCATTATGTGCATGTTCATGGTTTATTTTAGTATCGGCCTACCTCTGTTTACCGGAAACCTATCTTCAGCAGAAATGGTCACGAGTTCCGTTTGATTCTGCTGAAGACTGGTTTTACCTTATTAGTAATTATTATTGTTTAAATGGTATTAAAATGGGAGCATAATGGGCTCAGATGTTGAAATGCTGACTTCCTCTCCAGACTGAGGTTCACATTCATTGACAGCAGGGTGGGATATTCACCTATAGAAATTGTGGTGTTGGGATGGGTATCCAACCGTAGAAATTTCCAGGTAAAACCTAAAATGAACTATTGTTACTCTAGTGTCCCTATAAATAATAGGACAACCTGAAAATCTTTTCTTTTGTAATTATTCACTGAAATATTTTGTTGTACGTGCTTGTTTTCTTTTTTTTTCCCAGTTTACATGTGTATGAAGTATATGTTCTTTCCTTGTGACTGTGTGGTGATGTTTTCCAGTTTGTCGTGAGTGGTTGGTCAAAGAGGATGGAGCTCTTGCGTATCGTCTTCAGAATGAAGAAAGTAAGTTAACACTTGTATTGTTATTTCTAGCCTAGTTTATTCATCAAGGTTTTCAAGAGATCTTTCATATACTCAGAATTTAATAATTAGGAATATATACAGTAAAACCTCAGTAATTCAAAGTCGTTGGGATGCAAAAATCGGACTTCTAATTACGGGATTTTGAATTAAGTCAACTAATAATTCAGAAATGCCAACCCTTGCCACGTTGTAACTGTTCGCTCTCCTCCTCTTAACACTTGGGGAGATGAAAGTTAATACCTGGGGACACATGAATATAAAATGAATATATGTGGCTTTCCCACAAATTGCCACGCAAATAGAATCAATTATCATTCCGTGGTTTCCCATTTCTCTATGTAATGTTTGGGCGCCAGCGTAAAGCAAAATTTATATTTACTAGCATAGAGACTTATACCTAAATCACAGGGGTAGGATTTTAAATAATTAACCGTTAAGTATCGCTTAAGAAAGAAAATTAACGCAATATAAAATACAAATGAATTTATTATACAAAAAATTTGAGTTGAATCGGAAAAGTTCCTTCAAGCGTGGAGGGATTTTAAGGATTTACGTTACTGAAATTAACTGTTGCTTGCTTTATCTAACTGAAGCTCACCAATTGCAGCTTCCGTTGAGGTCATCTATTTTCCATGGTTACACGTTCCCCGCTTCTCGTTGTAGAATTGGCTCCATGGACATCCTTCCTTCCTTCTGTGATGTGATTTGGGCTATCTGGACTAGCACTCCCTAATTGCCTAGTCTTTAAATTAGACATTGGCCCTATACTTGTGAAAATTGATCAGTGTTTATCGTAGGAGGAGAAAATTCAGAGATATGAATTTTTCCATGTTAGCAGAAATCTCAATCCAACTTAGCTAATCTACTGATACTCTACAGACTTGTATCAAACGCCATGAACTTGATGTAAACGTAGTTCTTCGTCCAGAATAATTACTGACTATCTCACAAGCCGTAGGCTTGTTTCGTCTCACGCAGATCCGACAGCATCACAGCAGCTAAGTACTGTGTCGAAGCAACAACACACTGTACGAAAATAACTGTCTCAAAGCGAGCACTCACTGTCTCAAAATTCAATTAAGTAGTTGTCGTTCTGGTAGTGATGTGTGTGAGTCGAGGATTGCTCCGCGCTAGATAATATATCACTGGGCTCTCCCTACTCTTCATAACAGCTCAAAAACAAAAGTCAATACAACGAAGCATCTGATTTGTAGATCGCATTGTCATCTCCCTCTCTTCATTCTTGACAAGTCCAGTAGGCGTGGCAATGATGTAGTCTGCTAGCCTTGCACGCAGGTCGCTGTGTATCACCTTTGCTCATCAGTTTAACCCCGTGAGTCATGCAACTTCCCTGCTTCAAGAATAACTTTTCCATGTACACAAGTATGAGATGAAATGACAACAACTCTGTCTCAACATTGACCATATTTGCAGTACATAATGAATTCCTATCCTATATAATATAATAATTTAAATAATAAATGATGTTCTAATATATACAGTATGATTCCAAAATCCTTATTTACAAATGAAGTTGAATTAATATGTCATATAAATAATTGCCGATGACGGATAATCCTGATATCGAGTGATATCACGTAAAAGTATGGCTGGAGAAGCCTGGACGGTTACAATGTCACAAAATATTCAAAGACCTGTTACTGCATGCAATTAACCTTGATTCACATTTTAAACCTTTCAAACGTCATGGAAAAAATGATTTCCAAAATGTATCCAACAAGGTGCATTTACAGTATTCAAATAATTCACTCAGATTACTTGCTGATGAACATAACCTCATGCAACGAAAGAAAAACACGATTCAAAGATGAGGACAAATTATACTGGATCCTCTGTGCAAACGCTTCATTTGGATTACTGTACTGTTTGCATTTTTTAGATGCCTTGTACTTGCATGGAAAGTGCCAGACGCCTTTAAAACATAGAGGCTTATCAAACTTTCCTATGATGAGGGGATCAAGTCTCGCGCTTCCATTGACGCAAGAGTGATAAACGGATATATCTTGAAAACGATATTCTCTCGCCCATGGATAAATAACGAAAGTAAAGTATCGAGCTTGGATAATATTATTATTATTATTATTATTATTATTATTATTATTATTATTTCCGATGAGGCTTGCTAAGGACCACATGCCTATATCAGTTCAGTTCTCCATACTTTGTTGTTTTCTCTTCCGCTCCTTCCAGTATTCTTTCATCGTTTCACTATGCTGTTTCTTTCTGTCCTCGGACTACATCGCACCAGGCTTCTTGTTCAATCTTCCTTGGAATCCTTCCATACTTACTACCCTTTATCTAAAAATTTCTCTGTCCATAGTTTCTTCCTGTTGTATATTATTTCTTTCTAAATCTTTCTTTACTTCTTGAATCCAGCTAGTTGTTGCCTTCTTGTCCCAAAGATACTTGAAAATCCTTCTTTTTAATCTGGAATCATCCATTCTGTAAATTCTGTCCAAAAAATTGCAATCTCCTTTTACTTATGGTTTCTCTTATGTTTTCGATGTTCCTGTATATTTCATCATTAGATCTTAATTTGCATACTTATGTTGTTTTCATAGTGCCTAAGATTTTTCTCATTCTCCTTTCTAGTACCTCAAGTTTACCTAATCTATAGTTTAGTACCAGGCATTCACTTGCATGTAAGCATTCCGGTTTCACCACTGTAGTGTAATGCCTTATTTTAAGATTTTTAGATAGACACTTTTTGTTATAAAAATTCGTTGTGATACCATACGCTCTATCTTCTGTACCCTTTCTTCTACTGCAGATTTGTCTAAACCATTTTCTTGAATTATTTCTCCCAGATATTTGAATTTCGTTACTCTTTCTACTGGACCAATATCTGTTACCAAAAATTTTGGAGCATTCTTGTGTGTTTGTAATAAATTTTGTTTTTTCTATGGAGATTCTCAAACCTGTCTTGTTGGCTTCTTCTTCTTATTATTATTGTGACTTGTATGGCTATGAAGTGTTTCCATCCATTTATTTTTATTATTATTATTATTATTATTATTATTATTATTATTATTATTATTATTATTACTACACAGTACAATGACCCCAACCCTTGTATGATTTCCCGGCTGACACTTCTCTCCTTTAAAACCGTAAGTCCGTTTCTGCATGTTCCGGAAGACGTGTTCTATCATGACGCGGGTAAATTTTGAAATTAAGTTGCTCTGTGAAATACTACGTTTTTAAAATATAAAGTCGGTTATGAATTAAAAGTCTGAATTTCAGTAATTGGACCGACATTGTTCTTCGAATTACGAATTATCCGTATTTCAAATTATACAATTGAAATAACATGTTTCCGGGAACGAGACCTTCTTCGAATTAGGCAGGATTTTGAATTAACTGACTTTGAGTTATCGGGGTTACAGTGTCTTCCAAGACCCCCAGACTGTTACAAAATTGCAATCTTGTTAAAACTAACGCACACATGTCATATAGGATCAGATAAAATGAATATGGGGATAGTGAAAAAAAAAAGGTCCAAAGGGCTTAAATACAGCATGTCTATCTGATTGGGTATTGGGTCTTCATTCTTATAATATGACATTGGACTTGTTATTTTCTCATTTACTCTGAAACACTAATAATGGCACATTTTGTAAATAACATTTTTGGTTAAAAACATTTTCACTCGAGGTACAAATTTACAAAAATTAATGAATTAAAAAGAAATGATGCAATGCAGTTGAACCTGCTTTATACGTAACTCTGTTCTGCATAATTCATGTTTGTATGTAATTTCCTTTAGGTCCCAGCAAAGTGTAATTTAAAAGCATGTTAATTAAACCTTATTTATGTGTAATACGTTTATACTTAATTCACAGTTATACATATTGTCAGTGAAATATAACCGAGTTTTGCGTAATTGTAATGAGCACGTGCTTTTTTTGTTTTAAAAAGAAACTACTGTATTTACGAAGTTTCCTCTTTGTCGGCGTAGGCAGAAGTAGAGCGGTCGGGTTTCTGTGCTGAAACAGAACACACAGATTTTCGTCGATTGACATTGTTGACCCTTTCTTACTGGCGGCTTAACAAAGGCCTACTGAGCGAGTCCCCTTCTTTCTCTATCTCGCTCCTTCTCTACCTTCGTCGTTTTTTACCTTCACAATGCCACCAAAGATTAAGATACGTTACAAGCAAAGTGTGTGGTTTCGGGGCGAAAACAAAAGAAAATACAGTAAATTTGCTTGAATATGAGAATTTTTTTCGTGAGAACAACGGAGAAGTAAAATGTGCACGGTGCTAGTATCTGGCGCTTACTGTTGAACAGTACTGTAAGTTTTGTCATTCATTTGCTTTTGATTAGCCACGGAGAACAGAAAAAGTAAAACTTACACGATAAGTGGACGCTATTCCACACAAAACAAAAACTGAAATTGCTTCAGACTTAGGGATTGCGTATACCAAACTGTGTACAGTCATTAGTAAAAGAAACTCTATTTTGGACGAATTCTTAAAACTGGGAAAAAAATCAGCAAAGCACAGCAGTCAACAGGAAGGAAGGTACGCAGATTTGGAGAAAGCACTTTTCACATGGTTCCAGCAAAAGCGGGCTGCAGCTCTACCAAATAGTGGCGACATGCTGAAGGCAATGGCGGTAGATTTAGCTAAAACGATGAGTATCACTGCTGATTTCATGGCTTCATCAGCATGGTTGCAAGGATTTAAAGATCGTCATGGAATCACAGGGAGAACAATTTGCGGTGACTCAAAGGCTGTGGATGACGTCACGGCGCAACACGGGAAAGAAGAGGTTCTGCTTGGTATCATAAGAAATTATCAGCCTCCAAACCTCTACATTTGTGATGAGACTGGTCTATTTTACAA
This sequence comes from Anabrus simplex, assembly GCF_040414725.1. NCBI lineage: Eukaryota > Metazoa > Arthropoda > Insecta > Orthoptera > Tettigoniidae > Anabrus > Anabrus simplex. The sequence continues at coordinate 153,015,147 of NC_090270.1, forward strand.
TCTCCTTCCTAATAAAACATTAGCTGAGAAAGGTGATTCATGTCATGGAGGGAAGGAAATTGAAATTCGTGTAACAGTACTTCTCGCCACCAATGCAGATGGATGACAAACTTCCTGCACTTGTGATAGGAAAATCGAAGAATCGGAGGTGTTTTAAGGGTGCGAAAGCAAAACTACGGAATACAAATCCAACTGAAATTCTTGGATGACTGCTTCTAATGGAACAGTGGTTGGAAAAACTAGACATTAAAATGAAAAATAAACAAAGAAGCTCCTTCTTCTTATGGATCGATGTGCAGCACATCCACCTCAAATCGTTCTGGAGAATGCCTGAGTGGAATTTTCCCCTCCTAACTGTACCAGTGTTCTAAAACTGCTTGATTTGGGCATCATTGCAAATTTCAAAGTGCATTATAGAAAAATGCTGGTTCAACATTTAATAACACTGAGTGATGCAGAAAATGAACTTCTCTTCGTTAATTTGCTACAAGCCATGGACTTCATTTCGGATGCCCAGAAGCAGGTGTCATCCTTCACAATCGGCAACTGTTAACGCAAAGCTGGATTCTTGCTATAAGAGGCTGCCTCTAATGATGATTATGGGGACGAAGGTTTGTCTGGCCATGAGCTAACACTACTGGAGTGTGTAGAATTAGATACTTTTGTGCATTTCGATGATAATCTGGCTGTATGTGGAGAATTACCGGATGAAGAGATTATTCCTGATGTATGCTAACAAAGCGGTGGTGATGGACAAGCTACAAGCGATAGTGACATTGGAGATGGAGATAACGACTTGAATCTTGAAACACCTGAAGTGAGTGAAGTGTTAAGTGCAATCGATATGTGTCGGCGTTACATCAGTGCGGAAAGTTGTAGTGAAAATGCTTTGAATTCATTACTAAGTTTGCAAAAGTAGGTTTATACTCTTAATGCAAGAAAAGTGAAACAAGCCAAACTATCTGATTTCCTTAAGGCTGGACCAAGTTCAGAATAATATTTTCTGTCTTAGTGTATTTATTATTTGCAAGGATTTACACATGTAGGTCTATTCTATTGGATTTTCAGTAAATATCTGACATATTGTGTAAGTCTGATTTCTAAGTAATTCTGAGTTACAAGTAGTTTTTTTTTCTCTTCCCCTTGATATACGTATAAGTCACATTCAACTGAATTGATAAGGAAATGCTTGTATACAAGTTGTAACATAAGGAAACTCATCAATAACGTTAGATATTTTGACACTGCTGTTGTAAAGGCGTGATTCATGGCAACACAAGAATCGAAGCCTTTTTAAAAATAGACATTGGTACCACTTTGCATTTATAAGAAAAGAACAATAATGAATTAGCATTGGACGAAAGCAAAACTGACCATCAATTACATGTTCCTGGGAAGCTTTGGCAACCAATTGTCATGAAACTCGAGGAAACAATATTGTTCCCTGTTGTTACACAAGAGTACTTTTCATAACCTGGTCACATTACATTTGTTTCCTACGTGCAACCCTCGTTTTTACATCTCATACTATCCCATTTGGGTGGGGGGCACAGATGAGTACATCCACGGTATCCTCTGCCTGTCGTAAGGGGCGACCAAGGGATACTGAATTTTTAACCATGGGATTACCTGTGATTAGTACCATCATGCGAGGAACACAATGAGTCTACTTTTCTTGCGATTAGTACCACTAGCCTATATGAAGAACACTGTAATGGTTATTGCGTCCGCCATGCCAATTGGCTATGGGCCCAGCCCGGCACCGTATAGGCCCACCCCTTACGCTTCAACCGCACCAGTCACGAGCAGCGATTAAGTGCTGGGTGGGCACTTCTCTCTTGTGTCTGTGGTCGTGTCGCATGGGACGACGGAAATTACTCGACTAATAATCTGGAGTCTTCCATCTCGCGAGGTTCCTGGATTCATCGAGCATCCGGACTGTTCTAGAAGGGCTGGCGCAGGTATATAAGAGCAGTTACTTGCCTGCATTCAGTGTGAGTTAGACGGAGTGGGTGAGATTGAATTCGCTGGCATGAGTTAGCGAAGAGCGCAGTCAGTGATAGCCTGGGTCGATGTCAGCCTGACGGAGTATCTGCCTGTTGGAGCCGAGGACTCGTTCCTGTTTCCCTGATGTGTGTGCGAGTCCCTTGAGGCCGGCTGCTGGAGAAGAACCTTGGGTGTTCTGGAGCAGCACGAAGGGAACACTGGGTGCCGACGTGTGCAGACTGTGAACGGGGTTCGACGGGTTGAGTAAACAGCGGATACTATCCCGACATGCGAGACTGACGTGTAGGCTGTGGATCGTGACAGTACTGACGAGTGTGATTGAGTGGCTGAGTGTAGTGTAAATAATCGATGACTCTGTGTGTGTGTGTGTGTGTGTGTCATTGTAGACGGAACAGGAGAAACTGAGAGAGAGAGAGAGAGCGCGCGCGAACCGTGTAAGTGTACTTGTATAAGTTGTGAGCTCGGCTATTGTCCGTGTGTGTAAATCTGTAATTGTAGTGCTAAGTTAATAAATCTTAGAAATAGGACGCTACCAGTTTCTGTACTCATTTATTTATCTACCCCGCCAACATGTTACAATACCGTGGGTCTGTGGGTGCATCACTGGGTTTGCGGTACCCGCGTATAGTATCCGCCATTATGATGGAGGGTCCGTACGCAAGGTGGGTATTTCCTTGCGGGTCAGATCCTCTGATTGTTTTAAGTTCATAATCGTCTTTTTTTAAAATTTGGATTGGGGCGGGGGGGGGAATGATTGGGCGACACATACACACCCTCCTATGTACCCCCTGCAGGTGGGGGACGCACATGTAGAATACACCTGCGGTATCCCCTGCCTGTCGTAAGAGGCGACTAAAAGGGGCGACCTAGGTGCGGCCATGGATTGTGGTTTGATATCATGTATTGGACCTCTTGTGGATTGGGAGGGGCTGAATACATTCACAGGTAATCCCTGCCTGTCGTAGAAGGCGACTAAAAGGGTCTTGTGGCCATGGTCCCCTCTTTATTTTTTGTTTTTTTAGGATTACTTGTAGACCAATTCAAAATTCTTGATGTGCGTGCTGCTTGGAGATGGGCCTCTTACGTGTGCGATTACGCTCGAAAGCCCGTGCAGTGACCACCCAGGGATCGGACGGGGGGGGAGGGTGTTATGTACCCCAGCAGTAGTATCCGCCTTACAATACAGGTCCGTGCACATCCGAATGCCAGGACATATTATTAGTTGTTTTTTATTTTTTCTCTATACTTAGTGCTCTGTACACGCAATGGGGTACATGCTATTGTGGGTGATTGGAGGAAGGGAGTCCTAGTGCTCATTGCCTCGGTCATCGCGTATTAGGCATCGTCCAACATAGGACCCCGGGCGATACTGGCTACGACCAGGTGGATATTGCCTTGGCTGCTTGGTTTGGCTACAGTGACCCCTGATCGGAATGGGTGGCATTCGGGGAGGATGATTTTGGGCATGGCATCGAAACCACTTCCGCCTGCCTCTTCGGGTAGTTCACTACCCAAGTATTTAATATTTGATTCCATAAGGGTGGCAACCATTTGTGAACAAGCGTAGCGCGTTAGTCTGTGTTCCAGCTTCCCTAGGTTCCTGGTTGTTACCAAAACCGATGGGCAAAATTTCAAGCTGGTCAAATCGATTCTCTTCAGTCGATCTATCAAAGGTGTATACGGTGAACTTGAACTTAAGAAAATGTGCAATGGTGGTTTGCTTCTGAAGATGAGCACTGCGCTCCAAGCAGATTGGTTGCTTAAGTGCGACCACTTTGGTAAAATCCCCTTCAAAGTGGAAGAGCACAAAACCTTGAATCTGGTTCGTTGAGTTATTTTCCACCGTGATCTCGTTCTGAACACTGACGATGAATTGATGGAAGACATGAAGCACTGTAGCGTGACACACATCCGGCACAACACGCGCGAAGTCAGTGGTAAAGACGTTGCCACGGGTGCGTTCATAGTCTCCTTCAAATTGTCAGCGTTACCAGAGAAAGTCAAGGTAACAATGTATTGTTGCGATGTGAGGCCATACATCCCTTCTCCTATGCGATGCTATAAATGCCAGATATTCAGACACATGATATCTCGTTTGAATCCATCTATGTGTGGTACGTGTGGAAGAGAAGCTCATGGCGCGGAAGAGTGCACAACTCCATATAGGTGCGCTAGCTGCCCTGGTCTTCATTCACCTCGAGATCGGAACTGTAGAGTTCACCTGAGTGAGAAGAAGAACCAGGAGATAAAGACCCTGAATGGTCTTTCCTACCTGGAAGCACGCCGTAAGTTTAATTCTCTGAATGCACTGGTCAAGACACTAGACTTCAGCATGATGGCACAGTCTCTCCCAGGTTCATCATTTACAACTGGAACACCTTCCCAGAAGATCGCTACGCCCAAGGGAGAAAGAGCTCGAAGGCAGCGGGTTCATCTTGGCCTTTGACCACCAAGCAGCCTGTGCCGGCGAAGAAACCTACGCCAGCCCAGCAGGGGAAGAAGACTGTCTCCTTCCCTCACGAGGTCGGCAAAAGCTGCGCCTAAGCCGGCGGAGATGGCATCTTCGACCAGGGCTGAGAAATCACCTCGCAGCCCGTCTGAAGAAGAATCGGGGCGGGAAAAAAAAAAAAAGCGCCCTTGCAAGGTGTTTTTCCACTTCTCCTAAGGATGGGGTCTCACGCCCTCCACTTCAATGTTCTGTATATCTTATGAGGAAGTTCCAATCAATCAATACTGATCTGCATTTAGGGCAGTCGCCCAGGTGGCAGATTCCCTATCTGTTGCTTTCCTAACCTTTTCCGAAATGATTTCAAAGAAATTGGAAATTTATTGAACATCTCCCTCGGTAAGTTATTCCAATCCCTAACTCCCCTTCCTATAAATGAATATTTGCCCCAGTTTGTCCTCTTGAATTCCAACTTTATCTTCATATTGTGATCTTTCCTACTTGTATAAACGCCATTCAAACTTATTCGCCTACTAATATCATTCCACGCCATCTCTCCGCTGACAGCTCGGAACATACCACTTATGATATAGATGTTGATTCCCATAGGGAATCTGAAATATTTGTCCTGAATGAGTAAATTTATAATACCAATATAAATGGTCCGTTATTGGATATTATAAATTTTCCAGCTAACTCATTCTTGGTTGCCAGCGTTTCGCCCTCGTGTGCTAGGGTGGGCTCATCAGTTGGTACCTAGCACACCTACCAATACGCTGGCTAGTGCATACCGTGGAGGCCACTGCGTAGACTAACTGGAGCCACCGGCAATGCCAATGCACTAAGAGACTTTGTCTCATTATCAAAAATTGATGCCTGCTTGGCCATCAGATGATATAGATGTTGATTCCCATAGGGAATCTGAAATATTTGTCCTGAATGAGTAAATTTATAATACCAATATAAATGGTCCGTTATTGGATATTATAAATTTTCCAGCTAACTCATTCTTGGTTGCCAGCGTTTCGCCCTCGTGTGCTAGGGTGGGCTCATCAGTTGGTACCTAGCACACCTACCAATACGCTGGCTAGTGCATACCGTGGAGGCCACTGCGTAGACTAACTGCAGCCACCGGCAATGCCAATGCACTAAGAGACTTTGTCTCATTATCAAAAATTGATGCCTGCTTGGCCATCAGATGATATAGATGTTGATTCCCATAGGGAATCTGAAATATTTGTCCTGAATATCCAATAACGGACCATTTATATTGGTATTATAAATTTACTCATTCAGGACAAATATTTCAGATTCCCTATGGGAATCAACATCTATATCATCTGATGGCCAAGCAGGCATCAATTTTTGATAATGAGACAAAGTCTCTTAGTGCATTGGCATTGCCGGTGGCTCCAGTTAGTCTACGCAGTGGCCTCCACGGTATGCACTAGCCAGCGTATTGGTAGGTGTGCTAGGTACCAACTGATGAGCCCACCCTAGCACACGAGGGCGAAACGCTGGCAACCAAGAATGAGTTATCTGGAAAATTTATAATATCCAATAACGGACCATTTATATTGGTATTACATACCACTTAGTCGAGCAGCTCTTCTTCTGTCTCTCAATTCTTCCCAACCCAAACATTGCAACATTTTTGTAACGCTACTCTTTTGTCGGAAATCACTCAGAACAAATCGAGCTGCTTTTCTTTGGATTTTTTCCAGTTCTTGAATCAAGTAATCCTGGTGAGGGTCCCATACACTGGAACCATACTCTAGTTGGGGTCTTACCAGAGACTTATATGCACTCTCCTTTACATCCTGACTACAACCCTTAAACACCCTCATAACCATGTGCAGAGATCGGTACCCTTTATTTACAATCCCATTTATGTGATTACCCCAATGAAGATCTTTCCTTATATTAACACCTAGATACTTACGATGATCCCCAAAAGGAACTTTCACCCCATCAACGCAGTAATTAAAACTGAGAGGACTATTCCTATTTGTGAAACTCACAACCTGACTTTTAACCCCGTTTATCAACATACCATTGCCTGCTGTCCATCTCACAACATTTTCGAGGTCACGTTGCAGTTGCTCACAATCTTGTAACTTATTTATCACTCTATAGAGAATAACATCATCCGCAAAAAGCCTTACCTCCGATTCCACTCCTTTACTCATATCATTTATATATATAAGAAAACATAAAGGTCCGATAACACTGCCCTGAGGAACTCCGCTCTCAACTATTACAGGGTCAGACAAAGCCTCACCTACTCTAACTCTCTGAGATCTATTTTCTAGAAATATAGCAAACCATTCAGTCACTCTTTTGTCTAGTCCAGTTGCACTCCTTTTTGCCAGTAGTCTCCCATGATCCACCCTATCAAATGCTTTAGACATGTCAATCGCGATACAGTCCATTTCACCTCCAGAATCCAAGATATCTGCTATATCTTGCTGGAATCCTACAAGTTGAACTTCAGTGGAATAACCTTTCCTAAAACCGAATTGCCTTCTATCGAACCAGTTATTAATTTCACAAGCATGTCTAATATAATCAGAAAGAATGCCTTCCCAAAGCTTACATACAATGCATGTCAAACTTACTGGCCTGTAATTTTCAGCTTTGTCTATCACCCTTTCCTTTATACACTGGGCTACTATAGCAACTCTCCATTCATCTGGTATAGCTCCTCCGACCAAACAATAATCAAATAAGTACTTCAGATATGGTACTATATCCCAACCCATTGTCTTTAGTACATCCCCAGAAATCTGATCAATTCCAGCCGCTTTTCTAGTTTTCAACTTTTGTATCTTATTGTAAATGTCGTTGTTATATGTAAATTTTATTACTCCTTTGGCGTTAGTCTCCTCCTCTATCTCAACATTATCCTTGTAACCAACAATCTTTACATACTGCTGACTGAATACTTCTGCCTTTTGAAGATCCTCACATACACACTCCCCTTGTTCATTAATTATTCCTGGAATGTCCTTCTTGGAACCTGTTTCTGCCTTAAAATACCTATACATACCCTTCCATTTTTCACTAAAATTTGTATGACTGCCAATTATGTTTGCCATCATGTTATCCTTAGCTGCCTTCTCTGCTAGATTCAATTCCTTCAATTTCTCCTTACTTCCACAGCCATTTCTAACTCTATTTCTTTCCAGTCTGCACCTCCTTCTTAGTCTCTCTATTTCTCTATTATAATAAGATGGGTCTTTACCATTCCTTACCACCCTTAAAGGTACAAACCTGTTTTCGCATTCCTCAACAATTTCTTTAAACCCATCCCAGAGTCTGTTTACATTTTTATTTTCCGTTTTCGACCGATCATAGTTACTTTTTAGAAACTGCCTCATGCCTGCTTTATCAGCCATATGGTACTGCTTAACAGTCCTACTTTTAAGACCTTCCTTTCTATCACATTTATTTTTAACTACCACAAAAACAGCTTCATGATCACTAATGCCATCTATTACTTCAGTTTCCCTATAGAGCTCATCTGGTTTTATCAGCACCACATCCAGAATATTTTTCCCTTTGGTTGGTTCCATCACTTTCTGAATCAGCTGTCCTTCCCATATTAACTTATTTGCCATTTGTTGGTCATGCTTCCTGTCGTTCGCATTTCCTTCCCAATTGACATCTGGCAAATTCAGATCTCCCGCTACAATCACACTTCTTTCCACGTCGTTTCCCACATAGCTGACTATCCTATCAAATAATTCCGAATCCGCGTCAGTGCTACCCTTTCCCGATCTGTACACTCCAAATATATCAAGTTGTCTATTATCTTTAGAAATGAGCCTTACACCTAGAATTTCACGTGTCTCATCTTTAACTTTTTCGTAGCTTACAAATTCTTCTTTCACCAGAATGAACACTCTCCCTCCCACCATTCCTATCCTATCTCTACGATACACACTCCAGTGCGGTGAGGAAATTTCTGCATTCATTATATCATTTCTTAGCCATGATTCAACTCCTATTACAATATCTGGTAAATATATATCTATTAAATTACTTAATTCTATTCCTTTCTTTACAATACTTCTACAGTTCAACACTAACAATTTTATGTCATCCCTACTTGATTTCCAGTTCCTTGTTCCCTTATCACCGCTCCCTAGGCCATCCCGTTTCCCTGAATGTACCTCCCTATTACCCTTCCAAACAAATTTCCTAACTTATACGTACCACTGTGGTTTAAATGAAGGCCATCCGAGCGCAGATCCCTATCTCCTACCCACCCATTAGGATCTAAAAATTTTGCTCCCAGTTTCCCATATACCCACTCCATAGTCTCATTTAAATCCCCAATCACCCTCCAGTCAGTATCCCTCCTACACAGTATTCCACTAATAACAATCTCTGCTTTCTTAAACTTCACCCGTGCTGCATTTACCAGATCCCACACATCTCCAACTATGTTGGTACTTATATCTGCTTGCCTTACGTTGTTGGTACCAACGTGAAACACTACCACCTTCTCCTTCCCCTCCTCCCTCTCTTCTACTTTCCTCAACATCTGTCTCAACCCAATTCCCGGATAACATTCTACCCTGGTTCCCTTTCCTCCACACACTTTCCCCACGTGTCTAACGATGGAATCCCCCATGACCAGAACCTCAACCCTACCCACCTCATTTGATCCCCTCCCCTCCTGGTCAGCCCTATCTTTCCTGATAGCTGCAGAAGCTACTTCCTCCTCCCTTTTCTCCTTCCCATGACCCTGTTCCACCTGTCTTTTCCTATCCTCTATTCTACATTTCCCTTTCCTACCTTTTCCCTTCCTCCTACTTCCATGCATCTCAGCAACAGTTCCCTGTCCCTCATCTTCCCTCTGTTCTACCAGGAGTGACTCGTACCGATTTCGCACAGACACCTGTCCTGAATTCTGATCCTGAATAGAGCCCTTAGCCTGCAGTCTCCTTCCCCTTAGAACATTAGACCACCTGTCTTCTACAACTCCTCCCTTTCCTTCCCCTCCCTCTTGTACACCTACTGTAACCTGTACATTGTTTGAGGGAGTCCTATCTTCCTTCCTGTCTTCTGTGAGAATACTAATTATCTCCCTCAAACTTTCCAACCCCTCCCTCATACCCCACAATGCCTCACCACACCCACAGTAAGTACACTCGCTCTCCTTAGCCATTCTTTACAGGGAAAAAAAAAAAAAACTTATTTGCAAAAAATAAATGAACGGAGGGATATATTGTCTGCGATAGTACACGACAATAAGGTAATTAATATACGACTACACTACAATACAATAAGCACACTAAATTCTAATAGGATATTACTCGTATACTACTGTACAGTACACTACAGTAATTTTTAAACTACTTTCAGACGTATCCTAATTACGATACCGGTACCGTACCGTATGTCACTACTAAGCACAACAGAAATGAAATTTGCAAGAACTACTGTACTCAAAGATTACCAACGAAGCTAAATGCTTAGACAAATTATTATTAGTATTACGGTCTAATAGATACACACGAAGACCCTCACCAGCGGGTTTTCCTCCTGGAAAGCCTGCACGCTCCCCTCGTTGGAAGAAACCTGGCTCCCGGACTATGTCGAAGAAATTCATGGAGCATTTATCTCCCATCTTCGGATGGGAATGTGAGTGTAGGTTAGGTAGCATTACGCTGCTTCTAACCTAAACCTAAGAAGTCCACACCCACACTGTGGCACTGTTACAGTGTAATTGTAACTGTTATAATAGGCATCATGCTCAGCTGTGCCAGCTCATTAGTGAGTATTCGGCGAGTATAGTCTGTATTCAGAAAAATTTCAGATCAGGTCATCATACGGTCTTGAGAAATTTTCGACTATACTCGATAGATGATGTAGATGTTGATTCCCATAGGGAACCTAAAATATTTGTCCCGAATGAGTAAATTTATAATACCAATATAAATGGTCCGTTATTGGACATTATAAATTTTCCAGCTAACTCATTCTTGGTTGCCTGCGTTTCGCCCTCGTGTGCTCAGTTAGGCTCGTCAGTTGGGACTTAGCACACCACCCAAGACGCAAGGCTAGTGCATACCGTGGAGGCCATTGCATAAGCTACTTGAAGCCACCAGAAGTGCCAATGCACTGAGAGCTATGTCTCATTTTCAAAAATTGATGCCTGCCTGGCTATCAAATGATGTAGATGTTGATTCCCATAGGGAACCTAAAATATTTGTCCCGAATGAGTAAATTTATAATACCAATATAAATGGTCCGTTATTGGACATTATAAATTTTCCAGCTAACTCATTCTTGGTTGCCTGCGTTTCGCCCTCGTGTGCTAAGTTAGGCTCGTCAGTTGGGACTTAGCACACCACCCAAGACTCAAGGCTAGTGTATACCGTGGAGGCCACTTCATAGGCTACTTGAAGCCACCAGAAGTGCCAATGCACTATGAGAGCTATGTCTCATTTTCAAACATTGATGCCTGCCTGGCTATCAAATGATGTAGATGTTGATTCCCATAGGGAACCTAAAATATTTGTCCCGAATGAGTAAATTTATAATACCAATATAAATGGTCCGTTATTGGACATTATAAATTTTCCAGCTAACTCATTCTTGGTTGCCTGCGTTTCGCCCTCGTGTGCTAAGTTAGGCTCGTCAGTTGGGACTTAGCACACCACCCAAGACTCAAGGCTAGTGCATACCGTGGAGGCCTATGCAGTGGCTACTTGAAGCCACCAGAAGTGCCAATGCACTATGAGGCCTATGCAGTGGCCTCCACGGTATGCACTAGCCTTGCGTCTTGGGTGGTGTGCTAAGTCCCAACTGACGAGCGTAACTTAGCACACGAGGGCGAAACGCAGGCAACCAAGAATGAGTTAGCTGGAAAATTTATAATGTCCAATAACGGACCATTTATATTGGTATTATACTCGATAGAACGGCATTATCCTGACCGGACTTCCGGTGGCATTGGCATTTTTGTCCGTTCTGATACCTACAGCGAAGAGATTCCACTAAGAACCCCGCTGGAGGCATTCCGCTGCCTGTCGTAGCAACAGTGTGTAATGTTTATTTTCCACCAGATCAGCCTCTTGACAAAAATGTCACTGATCTTATAGATCAGCTTCCCCCTCCCTTCCTGTTATTGGACGATTTTAATGCCCATCACCCCATATGGGGCTCTGAAGCGCCTTGCCCCAGGGTGAAGGGAGTTGGAAACATTAGTAACAGAGCTGGATTTATGCATTTTGAATACGGGTGAACCAACAGATTTCCGTGTTCGTTATGGCACATATTCTCGCATAGACTTAGGTCTATGCAGCCGAATGTTGGTTACATTGTTTTGGTGGAATACCCACCATGAACTCTGTGACTGATCATTTTCCCATTATTCTTACTTTGTTAAAACAAAAATCCGTCTAATCTCCTCCATGATGGATTCTTAAACATGCTGATCGGCCAAAGTTCATATTCCTAGCTGTCTTTAACGAGACATGGCTGCTGCTAAGGACTCCATTCCCTCCTTCTCAGGGACTCCTTGCCAAAAACTCATTCCTTGGTGGAACAAGAAATTGCAGCAGTTGCTGCCGTCGCGGTCATAAGCGTTATCGTAGGCAGCCTACTGTGGCCACCTTGGTAACATTAGAAAAACTCTGCGCTATTGCACGCTTTTTCGCCAAAGTAAGGAAGTTTCGTGGTAGAAATATGTGTCGTCTGTGACGTCACCTACTCCATCTCAAGTGTGGACTAAGCTTCGACGTATTTCGAGTATCCAAGGATCATCTTCTGTACCGGGAATTCCATTGCAGGCAGTATCGTCACTGAACCACTCTCAGTTGCTAACAGTCTTGCAAGTTATTTTGCGGATGTGTCTGGCTCCGGGAATTAGTGTCGTGATTCCCTCGCTCTGAAGCGGGAGGCAAAACACCTTCACCTTAGTTTTGTCACTCAAGCTTCAGAGTACTACAATGTGCCCTTTACGGAGTGGGAACTCCGCAGCGCCTTGGCGCTTTGCAAGGACACGTCTCCTGGACCAGACGATGTCCATAACCAGATGTTGAATCACTTTAGTGAGGATAGTCTATTATGGGCCGTTTTCTCCAAATGAGTTTAAACTATGGTTTATTTTAAACGAGTTTAAGTCCGAGTTTAAACTGACGTCTGTTTTCCCCACATTCGTTTAAACTTTGTATCAAGTTTAAACATGGTTCAAAGTTAAACCTTCTGTATTGCAGGTTTAAACTGCTGTTTATGTTAAACTTTCGTGACGTGATAGAAATAATATCTGTGAAAATACTAGTAAACGGGTTAGTTTTGACTACGAGTATTACAATATTTAGTGAATACTGAACGTAGGCCCACTAAAATCATAATACAGTATTAGCATTAGGAAAATGGAAGAACTTATTGACATTTTCGATGAAATAGAAACTAATGATTTTGATGTGCAAGTGAGGTTAAGAAGACCTGTTCCAACAAGAGTTGATCATTTTGAAAAATGGGATGAAATAGAGTTTTTCCATAGATTTAGAATTCATAAGCGAACGGCAAACATTGTCTTGCATCAAATAAAGGATGGTTATGAATTTCATGTTTTTGGTCCGTATTGAACTGAGAATAATATATAAGTAATAATAATAATAATGTAAATGTTTCCACCTTTTCAATACAATATATTCACAAAATTACAAAATTATACGGTACTAGTTTCGACCCATCCAGGGGTCATCATCAGCCGTATTGGAGCAAAGATCATTTGTGGTGAAATCCTAAGACAATATTATTTTAAAGAATAACAAGTGAAATGAGATGTTATGGTAATAGTTAATAATACAAGGAATATACATACTAAGAGGTTTTTAACAAAGAATAAAGTATAAATGGGGTGTTGTAAAAATTATAATCATGGAAATCAGTAAGTTCTTGTATTGAAATGAAATATGGCTTAGGAAGAGGGCTTAAGGTGGGGCTGAAGGGTGCGGGAGAAAGTGTAATTGTCTTGGAAAAGTACCTTTGATTAAATTTAGGATTGAGTTTAGGTTGGCTGCATTATTGTTTCTGAGGAAAGTGATAAATAGATCGAAGAGTATGTTGGGTTTCTCTGAGATTTCATTGAGATTGTGACTTTCATTAAAGTATTGGTCTAGGTGTATGTAGTAATTTTCCATTATGTTCAGTAAAGGGCCCTTGTTTGCTAATACGAGGATGTCCATGTCTTGTTCAATATTGGTGAAATTATGGTTATAATCTTGCATGTGTTGGCCGATGGCTGAAAACTTGTTGTATTTTATTGCGTTAGTGTGCTCGTGGTATCTGATAATGAAGTTTCTCCCGGTTTGCCCGATGTAGGTTTTTTTACAGGTGGTACATTTGATCCTATAAACTCCTGATTTTAAAAAACAAGGCGTTAAAATAGCCTTCAAAACCAACAATAAGAACATGAATGTTTTATACAATACTTCACACATCAACAAGACCAGCAGTTTTTTTAAAATCAGGAGTTTATAGGATCAAATGTACCACCTGTAAAAAAACCTACATCGGGCAAACCGGGAGAAACTTCATTATCAGATACCACGAGCACACTAACGCAATAAAATACAACAAGTTTTCAGCCATCGGCCAACACATGCAAGATTATAACCATAATTTCACCAATATTGAACAAGACATGGACATCCTCGTATTAGCAAACAAGGGCCCTTTACTGAACATAATGGAAAATTACTACATACACCTAGACCAATACTTTAATGCCAGTCACAATCTCAATGAAATCTCAGAGAAACCCAACATACTCTTCGATCTATTTATCACTTTCCTCAGAAACAATAATGCAGCCAACCTAAACTCAATCCTAAATTTAATCAAAGGTACTTTTCCAAGACAATTACACTTTCTCCCGCACCCTTCAGCCCCACCTTAAGCCCTCTTCCTAAGCCATATTTCATTTCAATACAAGAACTTACTGATTTCCATGATTATAATTTTTACAACACCCCATTTATACTTTATTCTTTGTTAAAAACCTCTTAGTATGTATATTCCTTGTATTATTAACTATTACCATAACATCTCATTTCACTTGTTATTCTTTAAAATAATATTGTCTTAGGATTTCACCACAAATGATCTTTGCTCCAATACGGCTGATGATGACCCCTGGATGGGTCGAAACTAGTACCGTGTAATTTTGTGAATATATTGTATTGAAAAGGTGGAAACATTTACATTATTATTATTATTACTTATATATCAAATAAAGGATGGAATCAAAACGCCAACTGCACGAAATAATGCTATTTCGCCAGAAGCAATGTTTCTGGTTGCTTTAAGATATAATGCTGCAGGCAGTTTTCTAATTAACGTCGGTGACTACAGTGGTATTCGTGTGTCAACAACAAGCAAAATAGTTAAGGTTTCTACAGCCTTAGGACATTTATCACACCGTTATATCAACATGCCAGCTACACATGAAAAAACTGCTAGGATTAAGCATGGGTTTTATGTGATTGCTCGTTTTCCTAACTGTATTGGTGCAATTGACTGCAGTCATATTAAAATACAGTCCCCAGGTGGTGTAAATGCAGAAACTTTCATAAATCGCAAGGGTTTTTTTTTTTCAATTAATGTGCAAACTGTGTGTGACTCCTCCCTCTTGATTCCAGATATTGTGGCTAGATGGCCAAGCGCATCTCATAATGCACATATTTTTAATTCTTCAAGAATTAAGAGGAGGTTTGAAGATGGGGAATTTGACACAACTGTTCTAGTTGGAGATGGTGGATATCCAGTGAAAAATTATTTTATAACACCATTGGCAAATACACACACACCAGAGGAGCAACTTTTTCAAGAGGCCATCACAAGGACTCGGAATCCAGTGGAGAGGACCTATGGTGTTTGGAAAAGATGATTTCCTGTTTTAGCAACTGGAATTAGGCTAAAATTGGACAGAATCCAAAGTGTCATTATTGCAACAGCTGCTTTACATAATATAGCTTGCACTGAAAATGAAAATATACCTCCTGTTACTGATGACCAGTTGGATGCCATTAACATAGTGCACAATTTTCCCCAAGATGCTGGCAATCACCTAAATGTAGCGGAGAACAGTATCAGAAGAACCCATCTTATTCGTCAGTATTTTCATGATTTGTTGGTGAACCAGTGAAGGGAGAGATTAAAGTTATGGTACTGATAACATAAATTAATTAGGTTTCCCAGTCATTCTGGCACATTTGACATTGCTTATTACCCCTTTTGCAGTTGTATTTTTTTTATAAAACGTTAAGTTATAGGTAAAGCCCCATGACACCAAGAAGATTCCATCATTTTAGGCCTAAAATTGTTTACTCAAACCAATTTATTGTAGATATATACAGTAGGAAAATTACATAAAATACTGTTGGTGGCTTGTGATGCATACAAAATAATCCTACATAAATGGTATAATATGTGTGATGACCATAGTGCGATTGAGTTGTGAAAATCTGACTTCATTATTATTACAGTTAGGTTACAAGTGGTAATGTTTCTACATTTTATTAGAATTACATATTTTCAGAGCTTAGTTTTAGAAATATGCACTGAGTTTGTAATCTAGGCTACTGTATAATAAAATAGCTGTAGGGAATTAGAACTTTGCAAGTGGCATGTCATTAGGTCTGAGAGTTTTTCCTTAGCTTAAGCCAAATACAGTATAATATAAATCAGCCCTTGTCATATCAGGTACAAATATAAATTTATGTGATAATTAATAAATGCAGTAACTTCTAACTTCAGTTACAATTAAGGTACGGTACAGACTATTCACTCAATTAGGAAAGTATAAGAATATGTAATGTTTTAAGAAAAATTATAGCCTGATGTTATGTTGGTGTTCAGTATAATACTAAGCAAGACCCATATACCTGCAGTCAGTATCACTGACACTACTGTTAAGAGTAATGTTATATATGAAAACACACAAATCTTCTTCAGTAGCCTATCCACTTTTGTTACATAATTTCACTCCATAAATAGATAGGGTCAACTGGGGCAAATATGGAACAGCAAAGTGTTGAGGTAAAAGCAGGACATCATTATAGCTCATTACAAGTAAATTATCTGTAAGCCTGACTAGTGGCAATAGAGTATTTTGAGTTCATTGAATGGCAGAAAATGACTAAATGACCAAAAATGACTATTTTATGAGCATCAAAAATAATGAAATTTAACACTTATTTTCAGGTATTAAAAATTTGCTTTCTGTTAGAAATATTTGTAATTTTAGAAAAAAACTGTTGCAGATAAAATGAATTTCTTTTCACCAAATTGCAGAAATTGCCTCTAAAGCCATGTATTTTTAGGATCAATATTAAGCAAGAAATTTTTCTTTTAATATTTGGGGCAATTGTGGGACATCGTTTGGGGCCATTCATAGGGTGAAGTCAGCTTGTGTTTTGGTGAAATTTGAAGTAGCAAGAAAGCAGAAAATCAATGAAGGCAGGTACACATGTAATGTGCTTGAATATTCAGGCCAGATGAAAATGATGTGACATTACTTAGTCATATGAATATTAAGAAACTGCCACAACCTAAACTTGTGTATACTGGGTCTCGTATCCGTTGTCAATTTACAGAGGCCATAGATGTAATGGAGGAAAAAGTAGGTCATTGGATTACTTTGACATATTGTAGACTATAATAGTAGCCTATTCTTTTTGTCCAACTTATATTTTATTACGTGCCCTATGGAATTTCACATCGATGATGTGCAGTGAGTGAAGTTTTTTTATTTGAGAAGTATTTGATATCAATGTTGGCTTATATTTTAATTGAGCAATATGTATGGACAGTTGTTATTATTTATCCCAAGTTTTCTGTATTTTGGTACCCTAGTAAATAAATGTGATTGTTGTTGCCTCAAGTATCAGGTAACTTAACAGTAAAAGTCTATGTAATGAACAAAATACTGCAATATTATGCCCAAAAAAGTTGTTTAAAAAATCAGTTACATAATATGAATAAGCTCTGTCCCACTTTTGTCTCAGTATCTGTCAAACAAGCTTTCTCATTGAGTTAACACTGTGGCCCTCTTTTGCCTCATGCCTGTCCCAACAATGCTCCAAACCAAGGGATAATTGTGGGACACAGTTTTTGTGGAATTGCTAAACAGTTATAAGATTTTAATACAATTTCTTCCTGGAAATGAACTGTGGACACCAAATTATAATTTAACATCATGCCAATTTTCCACATTGATATTTAGTGCCCTAGAATTTGAAAGTTTTCATTTCTGTCCCATAATTACTCCAGTTGACCCTATTAGGGCTATTATAAAATTGCTGTGATGTATTGTACCTTGACATGTGTCTGTGATTTGCTATTAAAATGACAGTTTTGACTACCAGTACTACACTATTTACTTAAATACTAAATGTACCGAACCTGTAGTATTAACAATATAAACTTGAGGACAATAATGTGAAGGCTATTTGTAAGACAATACAGGCTTCAACAAAAATACTAAGTTCTAGAAGTTTCATTTTTGCTGTATGTTCCTCCTTCATCTGCTTCATTTTAAGTTCATGCTCCACCCTTTGAAACTGAATTTGGTCCTCTATTGCTTTATTTTGCAGCTGCAGAAGTTCTTGTTTTTCCTCCGATAGTACTATTAATTTCTTTCCAGCCAAACTACTGTCCAGTGATGGTTTTTTTTTCTCTTCACTCGGAGTGGGGTAGAAGTAGGTTTTCTTAAATCACTGACACTGAATTGGCTGTTATACGGAACAGCTTCAATTTCTTCTAATTGTCTACTGTCTTGTGTAAGTATGGGGATTTTTTCTATTTCTTCATTGATGGAACAAGGATCATCATTGGTGACAAGTGCTTGGGATTGAGAAAAATTTAGAGATGAAAAGGATGTGTTGTCAATTAGGAGTGGGTGAACTGGTGCATTTGTAATGAGGATAGAAGGATCCTCCGTAGATGAGATCAGTGATGGCTGGACGATTGAATCCGAGTCACATACTGATGGCAACCCGTCGATTGGCACAGTGCCAATAATTCCTTTTATTTTAATATCTGTGGTGGTTATTAAATTAGGCTCATATGGGCCTCCACCTGTACCTAAAGTGTACCTTTTCTCTTCAGCAATTTTTTTTTTTTTTGGCAGGTCTTTTTTAGGTTTTCATATTTTCCCTTTAACACCTTCCAGTCCCTTAATACACTTCCGCTAATTTCGTTGAATGTATCTGCTAACTCCTTCCATGACTTTTCTTTTTCTTTTAAAGAAACAGCATCAGTTTTCTTGCATTCCAACGTATCTTTCTTTGCACTCACTAAAGAAAGCAGTAAGTCGATTTCCGTGCGATTGAAATTCTTACTCCTTTTTACTGAATTCTCCATTATCAGCTGATGACAAAGTGGAATCTGCAATAAATAATGTAATAAAAAAGTAGTCCTATAGAAAATTTCCTTTTCTGAGGAAAGGAATATTACTTATGGTTCCGCGTGTTTCGTAAGATAATACAGACATCACAAAATACGTATTAGGCCATGGTACTTCTTTATATAATTAAATAAAATACTTACCAAGAAATTGTAGAAAACAATGGGTAAAATGATACCGCTCAACACTTCGCACAGATGTAAATTAAACGATTTATTTAAGACAACAGCCAGTATCAACAAGGCCGCCAAAACTGTGAAATGACGTCAGTGATACGAGGCCCCATTTCTCAACTTCATGTGTGGGGTTGCCTTGCCGTTCGAGGGAGTTCGATACCGTATCGCGCCGGCTCGAACCCGTTCGAACTTTGGGATCATTTACCTAGCACTACTTTAATGCCGCATGTCATTTCTTTCTAGTTTGTTACCATGACTTATGCGGTTCGACGGTTCAACAGAAATATAAGACATTGTTTTATTATTTACTCCAATTAATTATAAATAACGTTACTTCGTCGTATTTCAAAGGAAGTAAAATATTTCCTGCCAATCGCAACCCACAGAAAAAATCTATATCAGAATTTTGGAAGACATTTTCAGTATGACTATCTTTCTCTATGGGGTCGGATAATAATAATAATAATAATAATAATAATAATAATAATTCAGTTTACTGACAATACTGCACTTTTCTCCCATAATTTGATAACAGAGGAATGTGAAAAATCAATTGAAATACAAACATCTTGAAATATAATATTTATTAATATAAATTCAAGAAAAATGTATACATTTCGCATGCTTTTAATCCTTTCATAAGTACAGTAGGTACACTCCTTATACTTACATCAATTTCTCCCTTCACATATCAATAATTATTCAACAGAATATGTATACACTGTGGCCAGCTGTGCAATGCAAGTATACACATTTTACATACTTCTGAGCTTTTTATAAGTAGTTACAGCCCTAGTACTTTCAACTTCATTAACTCTCTTCACATCATTATACATGCATCTTCATTACAGACCGTTATGCCTTTCAGCATTCAGTGTGAAAGCCTCTGAATTTACTACCAGCCTCCAAAATCCTCTATTTGTAACTAGTTCTGTGACCTTGTTTACCTCTATAACTCTTCAGAAACTAAGTCAAACCATCATCGTATTGGTTTCCCTCTACTTCTCTTACCCTCCATAACAGAGTCCATTATTCTCCTAGGTAACCTATCCTCGTCCAATTGCCTCACGACCCCACCACCGAAGCTGATTTATGCATACAGCTTCATCTATCGAGTTAATTTCTGACTTATACTTTATCTCCTCATTCTAAGTACCCTCCTGTCATTGTTCACACAGTTTTGTACCAGCAATCATTCTTGCTACTTTCATGTCAGTTACTTCTAACTTATTCATAAGATATCCTGAGTCCACCAAGCTTTCACTCCCATAAAGCTAAGTTGGTTTGAAAACAGACCCGGTGTAAATAAATATAGTTTTGTCCAAGACCTGAGTTCCTTCTTACAGAATATTGTTGATTGCAACTGTGAACTCACTGCATTAGTTTAGTTGCATAGTGGAAGATTAAATAAGTTAATTATACTCTAACAAAACCATACCAAAAGCAGCAAATTTTGTTTTCCATGAAAAAGCTATTTCTGTCAAAAGAAAGTTCCCCACTATGGTGAACATATTCTTCCTCTGTACCTACTCTGTCATACGCTTTCTGTAGATCTACGAAACATAACTGTCTATTCCTCTTGTAGCATTTTTTCAGTTACCTGGTGCATACTGAAAACCTGATTCTGATAGCCTATGTGGTCTGAAACCACACTGATGTTCGTCCAGCTTACACTGATCGCACCCTCCCTTCTAAGATGCCAGTGAACACCTTGCCTGGTATACCGAAGAATGAAATATCTTGATATCTACAGTAATGTAAACAGTACAACTCTGTACAAACTTTACACTGTGGCCAGCAGTGCAGTCCAACCCTAGAAATAAACCACCTACTGTTATACGTCGAATATTACATACTTCTGAGCCTTTTGCCTTCCTGCTCATGAAGTAACATCTGTGCAACAGCACATGTGTAAGCTACACAAGTAATAACATCTTTGAGTGCTATAAAGAAGTAGGCTACTACTGCAAACCTGATGTGCAAGTTTTACATTCTGCCTTTCAATACAAGATGGAGAAAGAGACCTCAATATTAAACTATTGCCATACTTTAATGAATTGTATTTTTCCTTTCCATGAAGTATTTTTAAACTCTGCATGGATGCTATTCATTCTCCTATGTCACTACTGGAAGTTGGAAATTCAGTGACTTGTTTTTTTCTGACTCAACCAATTATGGATGCATTTCAGAATGTGTACACTATCAAACACAAAATACAGTGGCCTGCAGTAGGATGGGGTCATCATACTTGTTTTTAGTTCTGGAGGATTATTAAAATGTGAAAGTGCTTTCTTATACATGACATTGTTATCTGATACAGTGTCAGCAACTTTAAACCCTATTGCTCCCAGTTTCAAAGTTATGTGTTAGAGAATTTCAAATAGAGAAATGCATGGACACTTAAGGCCTACAACTGGCATGATGTGAGCTACATGAATTTGTGTTTCTAGACTCCAAAACCATAAATACAAGTTCACTAGATGCAAACTGAGTACCTTCTTGTGACTCACCTACAATGTTTTCATCCTTAAAATCAAGCTATGGTTTAATGTGAATTTCATCCATTATGACAAAAGCTCTTACCTTGTTTACTAATAAGTAACTGAACTTTTTGAGTTAGGTATCATAGAAAATGAACAGTCCTGTTCTACTACAGGAGTAGTGGAAAGGTTGGTACAGATTATAGATAAAGTAACAGAACAAGTCATCGTCATAACAACACTACTTCTTAAAACCTGTACCACAGTGTGGAGAGATGGAATGAACAAGAGACCAGAAAACAATGTTTTACAAGAATATTGTGCCCCTGTCTTGTTATTACCGTCCAACAGTGGAACCTGTTCTTTTAGGAATGCAATATTGCAATGGTCTCTTTTTTTGCATGGTAAACTGGCAGATAAAACATCTAAAATAACATCAGTAAACCATCGTTCTTCACAGCTGCTAAATTTCAAAAGGATATTACTAAGTATTAAACCTAATTAGTTTTACTTACTGTTACTGGAAATTTAATTTCCCGTACTTTATTCACTTGCAGATAAGTTATATCAACTGATAATCTTAAAATTTCATCAATAATGATAACACTGCACATGACCTTACTATATGGCACTACTTGTACTGAAATGAAGCACACACTTTTGTTTTCATTACAACTCACTCACTATGTACTTCACAATCACAGATTCTTTTATTTAATTCTTCAAGAGAACACAAAGGGATTCTCTTAAGTATGAACTTGCACTTGTAAACTATCCATTATAGCTGCATTAAGATATTCATTCTCCAAACATTGTCTGCTATCTTTAGGATGTTCTCTTGAGGTTGAGGGTGCAGATAAATATGCAGGACAACCAGATAATTTATAAGGTACTGCATCTGAAAAATTAAATAGGCCTAATATTAGACGAAGTTCGATTAGGTAATATTATGCTCAGTTGGCACAAATTACATTAATATAAGATACTACAAGATTTCAATTTGAATTTGGTTAGGTCACATTCTGGTTTGGTTTAACTTTAGGCTCTACATCATATTTGTTTTCCGTTATCCACAATATTCATGTTTTAAAAACAAAACGCATAAAAGTAAAACTAGTGACGAACCTTTCTTCAAACGTGAACGATCCAGAGGTGCAGTAATCAATGTGCCTACATTTTCATCGTACGTTCATGCCATTATTTCAGTATCACCTTGAAAATGTAGCTTGGAAACCTGTAAACAAAATGACAGTCATGTCATAGTAGTTACAAATACTAAATACCATATAAAAGTAAGTCTACTATATTCAACAGTTATTAAGCGTCAGTATAGGTTATGTTCATTGAAAATGTTATTACATGGTTACGAAAGCAACACAATATAATAAAATAAATATACATACTATTTGTAATAGAAACTTACCACTTGAGTGATCAGAAGGTACGAAATTTTCTCAATGAATTGCCCTAATCCATTTCTGTTTCAAGTTTTCATCTGGAGGAAAATGGAAAAAATTGACTTTCGGACCAAGTATTTCCTTTTACAGGCTGGCACACAGCATTTCCGTGGCATATTTTAGTGTCAATATATAAGTACATATGAAGAGAGATATCTCCATTCATATTCATCAAAAGTGAAATAAACTTCCCAGACTAGAATGCGATTGACAGGATACAACCACAATAGTTTTTCGTACTTCACTCGGCCACCAGATTACTCGGACTCCTGTTGATGCCATTATCTATCTAATTCTCAGTGCAAAGGCCTTCTAGTTTCCCCGTTGAATTTCTTTATTCACTACGTACGAACACATTCAATCTCTACAAACAGCTGATATTAAAACAACGATGACAGTCATTGGATTACTTGGCTCTGATTGGCTAATTCCAATCGATCATGCTTTCGAGTATTCTTTCAATGCAGCCAACATTAGCGCAGACTTGAGCTTCGAGAGGTGGCATTCGTTTCAACCGGCGAGCTGTCGTTTAAACTAAACGAGTGTCAGAAATTGATGGAGAAAATGGACGTGGGTTTAAACTAGATACTGAAGTTAAACAGGTTTAATTCGTACCAGGTTTAACTCGATTTGGGGAAAATGGCCCTATATCTCCTTTGAGTGTTCAACCGAATTCGGATAGAAGGTGAGTTTCTGTCTCAGTGGCGAAAGGGCGTAGTTATTCCTGTCCTTAAGCCTGACAAGAATCCTAAGTATGCAGGAAGCTATGGACCTATTTGTCTCACTAACTGTCTGTGTAAGCTATTTGAGAGGATGGTGAATCGCCGAATTGTATGGTGCTTGGAGAAACAAGGACTTTTGTCCGAGTACCATTGTGGTTTTCGAGCCGATCGCTCGACCACTGACCACGTGGTATGCCTGGAAAGCTCTATCCAGCATGCGTTTCTCCACAAATAGCATTTGGTGGCTGTTTTCTTCGACTTAAAAAAGGCCTATGACAATGCATGGCGATATGGTATCCTTTCATTCCTGTATTATTGGAGATTCCAAGGTAACTTCTCGGTATTTATTGCAAATTTTTTGTCCCTCCCTCTATTCCGTGTCCGAGTTGGGAGGGCGTATTCACAATACCACGTTCAAGAAAATGGAGTCCCACAGGGATCGGTTCATAGTGTCATTCTGTTTGCAATTGCCATAAACGGTATTGTCGCTGCTACTTGTTCAGTAGTAATACCGTCGCTATATGTGGACGATTTTGCTCTGCATTATAGCTCACATAATATGGCAGTCGCAGAGTGGTAATTACAGCAAGCTATTAGGAGAGTGGAATGGTGGACGTAAGAACATGGCTTTCGGTTTTCAAGCGAGAAGTCCACTTTTGCCAGAAGCACACTCTTCATGCGGATCCTGAGCTTTTCTTAGGGAATGCTGCTCTTCCTGTAGTTCACATCTACCGATTTCTTGGGCTCCTTTTCAATGGCATATTATCGTTGGGGCCACATGTGCGGCAGTTGAAATTGCAATATACCAAGAAGTTGAATATCTTGAAGTTTCTTAGCAGCACTAATTGGGGTGCGGACCGCACGGTGCTCCTACGATTCTATGGGGCACATATATTATCCAGGTTAGACTTCGGCAGTGCAGCATAACAAGACAAAGCGTCCTTGCGAAACTGAATATCATCCACCACAGCCTGGTTAGGTTGGCAACGGGAGCTTTTCATACAAGCCCCGTTGCTAGGCTGCTCGCTGAATCTGGTGTGCTGCCTTACGTTTGAGGCGCCAGCGAGTGCTTCTGTCTTATGCTGCAAATTTGTGACAGATGCCACTTCACCCAAGCTATCCTTGCGTATTTCACAATGGAAACCGTCCTCTCTACGATGCTCATCCTCGAGCAACACGACCGGTTGGAGTATGCTTGGATAGCAGTTAGAGAATGTTTGATGTACCTTTGGTTCCCTGCCTTGTCAGACAACTAAGTGGGGCGAGCTCGTAGATAATACAATGACCTGAACTAATTCTGGATCTGTACACTGGCCTGAAGAAAAGCACGGACCCTTTGATTTATCGGAGGCTCTTTCTGTCCAATGTTGGCAGGTATCCAGGTTCATTCATTGTTTACACAGATGGTTCAAGGACAGAAATGAAAGTGGGCTTTGCGTTTGTTGTCTACAATGATAGGTTTCTTTTTGCTCTCCCGGAAACCTGTAGTGTGTACACAGCAGAGCTCTATGCTATATGTGAAGCTCTGCGGTACGCACTGTCTGATGAGTGCAGACATTTTCTTCTGTGTACTGACTCCTTGAGCTCGCTACAGTCTATTGATACCTGTTTCCCTCGGCACCCTCGGGTGCAGTGGATCCAGGACCTGCTGGCCGGGTGTTCGGATGCCGGCACCTGAATCACGTTCATGTGGCTCCCAGGCCACATGGGTGTAGAGGGAAACGAGTTAGCAGATAAGTCTACCAAGGAGGCAGTTACACTGCCCCTGTTGCCTTAGAAGGTTCCAGCAAGTGATATTCACATTAAGTTAAGACATCTGGTTATGTTCCATTCGGAGATGGAGTGGCAGGCCATTTCACTTCCATATAAGCTGAGTTCAATAAAAGGAACAGTGAAGATATGGAGGGCTTCTTGGAGGGAAGCAGTGGTATTATGTAATCTTCGGATCGGTCACAGGATACTAATGCACTCCTATTTACTGAAGGGAGAACCCCCTCCGTTGTGTACTTGCGGCGAACATCTTACCGTGGTACACATCCTTACGGAGTGTGTGGACCTGGTTGATTAGCACTGTAGGCTTAACTTCCCGAGTATAATCTCCCTCATCTTGCGAGGTGACGAGCAGTCAGCAGACCTCGTCATCTGTTTCATGAGGGATAGTGGTCTTTTTTATTGTGTGTAATGATGTCTTTTGTCCTAGTGTATTTGAGTTAACTGCACTTTTGTACCATTGACTTTTAGTTCGTGTTTGTGTATTTTATATATCCCTTTCAGACAGAGTACGCACAATTGTGCGGGTTCGTATTTTAGTTATCCCTGACCGTATTTGATGTTTTTTCGGCGCTACACCGGACTGCAGTGATTGTGCAGGACACGTGGCATGTATTTCAATTGATTTTAGTATGCGCTTGACCGCCAGGGCGAAGGAAGAAGAGTTTAAAAAGCACAGTTGATCGGCGAGATGGCAGGAAGCAGTAGTGCCGAAAGTAAGTATTTATTTACTGCGTTTATATTAATCTAGAAGCTTTACTGAATACCGGAATATATTCAATGAAGTGTGTACATTGGTTAGTGAACGTAAATTTTGAAGCTACACCATCGTACGTGATAAGAGGTTTTGAATTTTGATACGCACAATTGTGTGGGTCCTGTTTTTAGGATATTAGTTTTTATTTTGTAAAATAAACTATTAATATGTGTATTGAGCAGCATTTTAGTCAGTCCTTGACGTACAAACAATAATTCACACCTTCAGTTTTCTTTCAAGTCTGAAAGGGATATATCTGTAGTTCCAGGCAATGTCTTATTCCTTTGTCCCCTGTATTTTCTCTTATTTTATTAGAAAATTAGGCATTGCGAATTAGATCCAATGATTTCTGTCAAGCAATCTCTGTATTGAAATCAGCCGAATTGTGCTTGTTTTGGGGTTCACTGACTGATTGCAAAGTTTGTTAGTATGTTTTACATAGGTGATTCTGTTGTCTTCCGTGGCTGAGTTTTTTAAAATGACAATGTTTCCACTAAATTCTTAAGTTCATCTGTGAATAAGACAACAGCCATCTTGTTATTGTTTCTTGTTTGTCGTTGATTGTAAAATTTCTCCTTGACCTTTTTGAAAGGTATATTATGTTAGTGAACACCACCTAGGTGTCCTTTACACTAACTAAGGAACGGTAGCCATATCTTGTTAGTATTCAAGCGTTGTGTGTTTTCAGTATGATATACAAAGTTATTCTCTGTTATTGTGATTGTAGACAGAAGATAACGAACAGTTGCCTGTCGTCTATGTAGAAAATCAGGTGATGCAAGAGCCAGTATATTACTTCTCTGTGAGGTACATCGTTAGAGGATTTACGGAATTGTGCTGGCATCTCCGATGTGGAAGTTCAGGTTATTACTAGCACTGCTGACTCGTGGATGTGTCCATCATACAAATCGCTAATAATTACACAAACTTCTTCCGAAGTTGGCGCTGAGTTAATAAAACTGACCTCTCTGCAATAAATTTATTAAAGGTATGAGAGGTCTTCGTATTCATTGGTCCCAAAATCATCCCGATAAGCCTATTAAAAGGAGATGGTATGACATCACGGAATTCTTTTTATGAGGAACTGGCTTTGTGTAACATCTTATTCCCAGATGTGCTAGGTATTTCGTCGCCGAAAATTTGTCACCTAATAGAGGGTTGCATTTAAGATAATACTGAGGACTGCTGGAGAGGTCTAATGCTTTTCACTTATATTACTCTTCGGGTCCCTGATAAATCCCTAAATTATAAAGCTCCATCTCTTGTAATCAGTATTAAACGTAACTTCCAGGAATTTTAATTGTCATCTCACGTAAAGTGATACTTATAATCAAAAATACATATTGTAGAAATAACCAAAGTTGCGTCCTCAATACTTAGGTTTAAAAAAATATTCTTTGTGTACCATAACAGATCCAGATGGGTGAATTGAGTTCCAGAATATAATGTAAACGGAATTATTGTTAGTCGGCTAGCTAAGCATAAGATTGACACAGGGTGTGTCCGGTTCTTATCTGAAGTGTTACAGAGAGGAGAGGTTTGCATGAAATAGGTATAATGGAATCCCTTTTTAAATTGTTGAAGAATTTATTCACAAAATAAATGTTGAATTCCACATCACTTCGGTATAGAAGATTTTATGAGTGCCCTCCTCGGTATGGGCTGGTATTGTACACTGCAGTCCTGCTATTACTCGTTCACCCCTGCATCGTTTTCTGATGGAGGTCTGGAAGTTCTCGAAATTCTAGAAGGTCTAGAAGCTCTTGTAGACTTGGAAATAGAACACGGCAATGCACTTGTGCCCGAAATGTACTCGTTAGCCAAATGACTTCTGCACAGACAAATTATTAGTAGTAATGGTTTCAAAATAAACACTAGTTATGACAGAATGTCACTGAAATTTGATCGCACTTGAAAAATTTAAGATTGAATGTTACTGAGGCTGTGAAGTTACACAGCCAAAAATATTAGACCCAGTTGAATGTGAAATGGAATTGAACTCGTAATGCAAACAGCCACTTAGGAAGGAACAAACAGTTTGTCACTTTATCACTGTCAAATATTAATAACATCGGCTGAAGAATAATGTGAAAAATAAAGTACTCCACTCGTGATTTGCTTATAAGTTCACACAACTTTCAATTGGAATTAATCACCGTAATAAATAAAGATTTCTATCTTGTGAATTTAGTTCCCTTCACTTCACTTAATTATAAACAATAACGTAATGAAAACAGTCTGTTCGAGAACGGTCCTTGGTTTGAGCTATTTACAGATACAAGTTCTTACAAGTGCAAGAAAAAAACACAAGTTAAGGAATCACAAAGTCGTGACAAAGTTCTACTTAACATGCTATTCTCTTGAAAAAATTCCAAGTTTGATTGTAATGTTTTACTCGGTTAGATAGGTCACTCACTTGGTGAAACAAGATGTACAGTTTGAAGTTTACTGTCTGAAAGAATTTCTATCACCTTTAGATTTGAACATTGCGTTATATTTAATCACTTGGTAAAACGTTGCATTTGTGGGAGAAAAAAATAAAAAGTTCTCATTACACTTCAGCTGGTCACATAAATAATTAATCACTTGAAATGCACGTAAATTTACATGTCTTAATTCACAGTGGAACTTCTCTATCACTTGCGGATGGTGTTAACATTTCTAAGTCCGACACGAAGCACCGTAGAGTTAACGTTTCTATCACACAGACTTTCAAACACTTACCGAGAACCAAACTCGTAACATCACGACGGTGTATAACCATCAGCCGACTGTCCAGCGTCGACTGTGGCACATAGTTGCCTGACTTGACATGCAAATATGCATCTCCCTTAATCTGTGTTAATTTCCTTCAAACTTGGGGAGTATGATGGGAAAAATTTGGTTAACACGATTACGTTGTTCATTTAATCATACTTTGATCCAAACAAAACTTATTGATAGAACATTTAGAATGTTCTCTCTTCTGACGTAATTTAGCCTTGACCGAGATATGCAGGACATGATGTCAAATGCTTCACGTTGCTCGCAGCTGACGTGCTTGTAGCCGGCTGGGTGTTAGCACACGGCGCGGAGGTCGACTTTAAACATCGGGAACTCTATCTTGGACCAGCCTTCCTGGTACAATAATAAAATTATGAAAATATATAAATATGATTGCTGAAGTTACGACCTCGTAATGTGTATTAGTTCAATCAATCAACAGTGAACTGCATTTAGGGCATTCGGCCAAGTGGTAGATTCCCTATCTGTTTTACTTCTTGCTCCAAGATGTATCTGAAATGATTGCAAAGAATTTGGAAATTTATTGGTAAATTATTCCAATCCTTAACTCCACTACAAATAAACAAATATTTGCCCTAATTTGTTCTCTTGTTTTCCAACTTAATCTTAATATTGTGATCTTTCCTACTTTTAAAAACACCACTTAGACACATTCATCTACTAATGTCATTCCACGGAATAATATCTGCAAAAAGTCTTATTTTTGATTCCACTTCTTTACTAGTCTATATATATATATATATATATAAAATAAGAGTTTTGCCTGTACATTGCTCAGAATTTGAAAAAAAAAAAAAAAAAAAAAAAAAAAAAAAGGTATTTCTGTATCGGTATGTCCACAGTAACAAGGAAATGCACTTTTTACTTCTACATAATTTCTGTTTGTTTGTATGTATGTATGTATACGCATCACGAGAAAACGGCTGAAGAGTATTTCATGAAAATCGGTATGTAAAGTCGGGGGATGAGCCACTACACTCTAGGCTATAAATAATTTTATTCACAAGTCATTTTATTCACGCTGAGTGAGTTTGGGGGGAGGCCTAAAATTCAATTCTCAAATATTTACGTAGTGTATTATTAGTGGTCCTATCGATAAATACTACATAACTTAAGTTACATAGAATTACATTTCCGATCATTTGTCTTACACATTATTACCGTACCGGCTATGATAACAGATATTCATGAATTTCGATTTTTGTGGCTAAGTCCACATCAACGCCAAGCCACGAGAAAATGTATGATCAGAATTTAATAAAAATCGGTATATAGAGTCGGGGAAGAAGAAACTATAGTCTAAACTATAAACAATTTTACTGACCCTGGATGAAATGGTAGTTTAGTGGTAGGCACCTAAAAGTTAATTTTTAAATACTTAATGTTATTGAAAAGTACTACATAACAAAAGTTATAGAGAATACCATTTACAATCATTTATGTTTTATTCAGCTCTGTACTGACTATGATAAGAGTAGTATTTCACAGTCGGAAGAAAACTTAATGGGAAGGCATACAATATCGAAAGCGCATAACATTGATCAACAATATCATTACATTCACCATTGTTTGTTGTGATGTTCTTTGCCTCTTATGGTGCCTTCAACTCCTACAGATAGGATTACTGTTGCATACCAAGTATAACAGCCTGACTGAATATTGGCAGGAAATAAATGACAGAGATGATCCTCCACCACCTGACGAAAGAATCAATGAAGCCAGTCCTGAAATAACAAAGAGTGAAGTATTGAATGCCATTAAACTTCAGAAGAATGGTAAAGCCACTGGTTCAGACAGAATTTACGCCGAAGTTGTTAAAGTTATAGCTGAACAGGACTCAACCAGCCTCAGTCTACTAACATCGTTGTTCAACATCATCTATACATCAAGAAAGATACCTTCTGACTGGCTGAGATCAACTTTCATACCAATACCGAAGAAGCAGAACTCCTCCCAGTGTGATGATTACCGTATGATTAGTTTGATGTCCCATGTCCTCAAAATATTTCTGCGAATCATACACACCCGGATTTACAAGAAATGTGAATCTTATATGGATCAGACCCAGTTTGGCTTCCGAAATGGGGTCGGCACACGTGAAGCACTCTTCTCCTTAAATGTACTAGTACAGAGGTGCAGGGACA
Organism: Anabrus simplex; assembly: GCF_040414725.1. Lineage (NCBI taxonomy): Eukaryota > Metazoa > Arthropoda > Insecta > Orthoptera > Tettigoniidae > Anabrus > Anabrus simplex. Next base: position 153,046,321 of record NC_090270.1, read on the forward strand.
TGAATGTCGGATGTATATACTTGTTTTATTGACTACAAAAAAAGCCTTCGACTCTGTGAAACATGAAAAGATGATAGAGATATTAAGATCGACTGGTATTGACCAATGCGATTTACGCATTATCAGCGCACTATACTGGAATCAAACCGCAGATGTCAAAATCGACCAAAGAACATCAGAAGCGTCTACAATCAGAAAAGGTGTTCGTCAGGGTTGTGTGCTGTCACCTCTCTTATTCAACATTTATTCTGAGGCAATATTTAGTTTAGTTTAGTTTAGTTTAGTTTATTGCCTTTCTTATATGGCGGGGCTCAGGCTATGAAGCCTGCTATTATGCCAAACCATATTATACAACAGCTTTATACAATTTACAGAATAATGTACATAAAATCATTTTTACATATATTTCTAAAAATCACTAAAATTAATTTACTTAACCTCTATAATTTTGTATCCTTATTGATAGTTAAGAGCTAATTATTAAATTCTTACGTTAGTAAAATCTACTTTTTAGATATTTGTGTACCACATTAAACATTTCCTTTTAAATAACTTTGGATTGCCTATGCCTCTAATTTCAGCTGGGATTGAGTTCCAGGAACGTATGGTAGCAGGTATGAATGAGTTGTTGTACGAGTTACTGTGTAGACTATCTTAGAACAGACTTTAAATACCTCTCCCCTTCCGATAGAGCTCCCTCAAGGTCATCCACACGTTCCCTCTTGTCCATTCCCATTCACCACAGTCGAAGGCTTTGCTTAAGTCCAAGAGAACAAGTATAGTCATTTGTCCTTTATCTATCGCTAGTTGCATGTCATTGGTCACTTTAACTAATGCAGTGGCAGTACTGTGGTTTTGTCTGAATCCCGATTGATATTTGTCAAGTAAGTTGTACTGGACAAGATATTCAGTCATTTGTTTATGTACAATTTTCTCCAACAATTTTCCTAATATAGGAAGGATACTTACAGGACGATAATCTTCGGGACTGTTGGGGTTGTTGTTTTTAAGAAAAGGCCGGATGATTGCATGTTTCCAATTCGAAGGAAATACTCCAGTCATGAGTGAGTTATTAATGATATGTGTGACCGTTGGAAGTATGATGTCAATGATTCTTTTTAAAAGAGACAGGTTGATTCCATCATGGCCAGTGGACCCTGACTTTATTTCACTGAAGACTTCCCTAACGTCACTGGGAGTCACATGAGAAAAGTAGAACTGCTCACCATTATGTCTTGTTTTTGAGGATATTCTGTTAATTACTGCTGCTTTGGTCTGATCGTCAATATGAGAGGATCGTGAGCTAAAGTATGAGTTTAGGTCGGTTAGTGGTACATTACAATTGTTGTCATTTGTCTTGTTTTTGCATAATCCCATTTCGCGAAGAGATTTCCAAATCTGACTAGAATTTTGAGTGTTCAAAATATCATAAGAGTGTCGTATTTTAGCATTTCTAATTAACTGTGTTGTTCTGTTTCAGAGTTTTTTATACTTTCCGAAATTGTCAGATGTAGGATATTTCACGTAATAATTATAGGCTGCGTCTCTTATTTTCATCTGGTCGCGTATTTCTTGGGACAGCCATGGGTTTGAAGGTCTCTTTACCCTAACAGTGCGTAGTGGTGCATGTCTGTCATACAGAGTCAGAAGTAGTTCGTTAAAATGATTTACTTTTCCGTCAATGTCATTTATGAACTGAATATTGTGCCATGATGTGTTAAGAGCATCGTCAAAAAATGCTTCTTCATTAAAGTGTTTAAAATCTCTATATGTAATTCATTTCGGCTTGAATTTAGGGCACTTCAAGGAATATGCAGCGTAAACCATGTCATGTCGGGAAAGACCGGGAACAGGCATTTGTCCACGAGTTAGGATTCGGTTGATATTATTAGTAATTATTAGATCGAGGAGCGTACGTGAGTTGGCAACATGGTGTGTAGGGTTAAGGGGTAGTATTGTCAAATTAATGGATGAAAACATCTCAGTCAATCGTTTTGTTTCGGTAGATTTGTTTGTCAAGTCTGTATTATAGTCTCCCATTAGAATCAAATGCTCATACCTGGGTGTTAGATCATGTAGGGCTTCCTCTAGATTTGTGATGTTACCAGTCTTCGGTGGACGGTACACCACACCAAGCAAGCACTTCGTCCCGCGAACTATGAGCTCAACGAACAAGAATTCAGGGCTATTGGAGAACTCACTGGGGGATTTTAATATCACCTTATATTTCACATCATCCCGTATATACATACCGACTCCTCCACCGAGCTTACCGCTCCTGTCATTCCTAACTAATGAATAACCATTCATACTAACAAGAGATGAAGGGATAGACTGACGCAACCACGACTCGGAGAATAGTATGGCATGTAGGTTGCAGGTTGAGAATATTTCAGAGAATTCCGGGAAATGTGGGAGAATGCTCTGAGTGTTTACATGAGCTATTTGTAAGGAGGTAGGGTAAGGCGAAAGAATGTCTTGAAGGTGATTAGCGGTACTTAGGGTGGGGGCCGAGAGATCCAGGTAGTGACCTGCTTGGGACTGTGGGTTGGAGAGGCTGAAACTAGAGGCATTTGTTTCCTGGTTACTTGTTGCTGCCAACTTAAAATTTAACTGTAGATATAAAAGGAAAAACTACACTAGATAAAATTAAGAAACTAAAAATTGAAATTAATGATAAAAATGTAGGCTATAGCTACAGTTGAAATTCTGATTAAAGTTCTATACAGCGGTATTTAGTTTACAGAATGTCGGCTCATGGTTAGCGAATACGATCGAGATCTTCGCGGTTTGACACAGGTATTTTACGAGTTCCCTGCTTAACATAAATTATGCCATCCTTCGACCATAGATTCACAATTAAGTATTTATTTTCCACCTAGTCGATACAAAAAAAAAAAAAAAAAAAAAAAATACTTAATTGTGAATCTATTGAAGTGCGATACGGACCATGAAGCTGATTTTATGTAATCCTTCGACCACACGTTCTGCACACTGAACTTGCTTATAGCGTCCTGTAGAAGCCGCAGTCTCTCTGGGGTTAGGTCCTCTCTAATTGTTTTATTTGTGCCCTTGAGTTTCTTTATGTTTATAAACATCGCATTTCTTTTCCGGTACGAAACAAACTTCACAATTATGGGTCTTGGACGGCCAGTTTGATTTTTCCCAACCCTATGCGATCTATTTCGTCCACTGAGAGTTCCACCCCAATTTCACGAGCAATATCAATGACAATAGTGTCCGTGTTTTCTCCTGCAGTTTCTTCCACACCAAACACATGCAAGCACTGTCTTCTTTGGTACTGCTCTAAACTGTCTGTTTTAATTTGCAGCTCTCTTTTTAATTCCCTTATGGTCGTGTCCCTTTCTTCCAGCGTACACTTTAGTTCCTCGATCACACTCGTATTGAAATTTATGGTTTCTTTCAGTTGCTCTACAACTGTCTTCGTCACCTGATCTTGGATGAGGTTGGCAAGCGTGTTGAGTCTCCTTACTGCTCAGCGCTTCCTGCACTGCTTGCTTCACAATGGCTTCCATTGGCACCTCTTTAACTTTGGGAGGCATGGTTGTTTTTGTAGATATTTCGCTTCAGGTTTCACTGAACACTTCACGAACACACTGACGTGAATAACTGTACTAGTTCGAGTAATGTATCACACTTGCGACTGTCAAACTGCTAAAATTCACCTCCTAATGCCGCACAAACTAAGAGCCTTGTATTTCGTGACTATACACTATCCGTTGGATAGTTATAAATGGACAGGCAATTAACAATATCAGGTATGCAGATGATACTGTTGTCATAGCAAATGAATTACCTGTGCTCCAACGCATGATAGACAAATTAGTCCAGCGCAGTGAAGAGTTTGGCCTGTTTGTCAACGCTTCCAAGACCAAAGTTGTAGTCTTCTCTAAAAGAAAAATTCCAGCAACCCTGTCAATAAACGGCAGTAAGATTGAACAAGTATCCTCCTTCAAATACTTGGGTACTGTGCTAGATGACGAATGTGATTCCAAGATGGAGATAAAATCTAGAATAGAACAGGCCAGAAGGCAATTTTTTAGCATGAAACAGCTATTTACAAAATCGGACCTAAGTGTGCAATTAAGAATGCGAATGATTCGGTGCTATGTATTCTCCATTTTTCTCTTTGGATGTGAAAGCTGGACCCTTGACTAAAATCTAGGAAAAAGAATTGATGCTTTTGAAATGTATCTATATCGCCGCCTACTCCGAATACCGTGGGTGCTGAAAATTTCAAATGACGAAGTCCTTCATCACATGAAGAAACAAGAAGAACTATTACTTACTGTTAAAAAAAGAAAAACCCAATATCTAGGTCACATTATGAGAGGCGAGAAGTACCAGCTATTACAACTCATCATTGAAGGTAAAATACAGGGGAAAAGGTCTGTTGGCAGGAGGAAGAATTCATGGCTGAAGGACATCCGAAGATGGCACAACTGCACTTCAGAAGATGCTTTCCATGCTGCAACATCACGTCCAGAGCTGGCTATGTGGACCGCCAACCTCCGCTAGGTGAAGGCGCCTCAAGAAGAAGAAAAAGAAGAAGTTAGAAAACTTCTTTTTTTAGCATGCCATTCCTCTGGTTCATACATTGTCCGATACTGCTGGTATGTAACACACGGGTTTATCCTAGTATTCCAGCTATTCGATCCCTACTCTGACGGGCTGTTCTGAATGAACACTTCAAGGCAGATGCTCACTTAGTGGTGGTAGTAGTATGACCTGGTCTAGAGTTTCAATTTAGGCCTATTCCAAATTACAGCACTACAATTCACTAAATAATTCAAAATTCAACCCTGGAAAGAGCCGTTTCTTAAGAAAAGCGTCTTCCTCTTCACTTTTATTAAATTCTACATTCATTTTATTCCAAATTAGCAGTGAAGAGGGGTTTTCTCCTCTGGCTTGGAGAAAAAATTTGCCTCCAAGTCAGATTTTTTCGCTGCCAGTGTAGTGAAATGAGATTTTCCGACTCATCTGGTAGTCCTATGAAACAGATTAGTAAAAGGGCATAGATTTGCCCTGGGACTCTCCACTATTTGACCCCCCCCTCTCCTCCCCGCCAATAAAAGACGATGAGTGTTCACAGATCACGTCTGTCTGCGGCTTGGTCATTCCAGCTCTGGAACTTTGGACTGTTAGATCGGCAGCGTAGTACTGTTCATTAAAAGTGAGAAAATACATTGTTTTTCGTGCAATCGAGTATTTCATACAGAAGCATTGCTTTTAATCGCGCCATTCCTACTGACGTCGTTGTAATGGCCTGTGTTAATTTCACTTGGGAAAACTACTAAGACAGTCTTTCTGAGGATGTAAAAAGGAGGTGGAGAGTGAGTGTCTGCCATTATAATGAAAACTCCCCAACCTGATTGTGACTGATGGTAGGCAAGCAGGCCTACCATTACAATGCAAATTCCCTAACCCAGTCTTAATATGAGAAAATATGTTTGGTGACTTCCCCGTCGCGTTTCTAGGGTAATGTTAAGAGCTATGCAATATAATATAATCTTGCTCACAAGGTATACACTACCTAACCTTGAATTCTGTATACAATGTAGAATTCCATAGCGAAGCACGGGTACATCAGCTAGTATCATACATATAAGAAAACATAAGTCTGATAATACTGCCTTGAGGAATTCCCCTCTTAATGATTACAGGATCAGATAGGCCTAATGCTTCACCTACTCTAATTCTGAGTTCTGTTTTCTTGTTGCATTTTGTATTGGAACTGTAAAATAATTCATATATAAGGTTACTTGTAACACCCGTAACAAGAGAAAAGTTGAATAAAACATTAATTTTCATGCACTTTTGAGAATAGTTTGTTTTTAGCAACTTTCTAAATCCTCTATAAAGCCTCAAGAACATCTCGAACGTAACCTGAATTATTATCCTAAACTCAACCCTTCCAGTGACAGTTCCCAAATTTTCTAACACCTGTAACAGTTTTTCTTAAACTAGTTACTTATTTAAAAGTAGTGCAAATTTGGTCCATAATAGTAAATGGTTTATTCCTGTAGTATTTTGTATCTAAAGTATGGAAATATGTTACATATATATTTTTAAAGAAATGAAGCTTAAACCAAGTCTAAATATGGAAACTTTGTTAGTTGCTGTATATATGTTATCATTTTGATACCAAACAGCATTATTATAACAATATAATTAATAATTGTTTGCATGTCTGGAGTGTATAATGAGCCACCAACAGGAAGTTGTAATATGGGGTAACCACTCGGCTGGAAAGCTACAGGGACGTTGCACGACCACCATTGTTCCTACTGTATGAGGCCTTTCTACTAAATTGTGCTGGAAATAATGAATATTAATATGTCAAAAAAAAAAAATATATATACATATATATATTCTTCTTATTCATTTATGGTTGTGATGTGTATGATTTTTCTTTGATATTAAATCCGTACATGTTTTAATCTAATGAGACTTTTTAAATAAATTAGCCTGGATTTTTGTTAACTATGTGTGCCCATTCTAAACTCAGAAGTAAATAAGTTACAATCTTGCTCAAAAATACGTTTTACTTGAAAGTTAAATGTTGCAGTAAAAATAAAAGCTTTTTCTATTTCAGTCGAGCAGCATTACACAGGCAATAAGACTCGGAATGCACAGGTGCGGGAAGATTTTCCATGTGCTCTGGATGAGCAGAAGAAGGAAGAAGAAGAGGCGATAGCACTCCAAGCAATGTATCATCGTATGGTGTTGCAACAGTAAGTTAAGTTCTTTATTCAATATTTTCTATATGATACATTGTGTAGAATGGTTGCTTCAGCAATTTCATTGGATCTAAAATAATTTCAAACTCTCCATTTGGTAAAGTGATCAACATTTTTGTGCGTGAACAATCGCTGCGAGAAAATTTGTCAATTTAACTGTTACATCATTACTTCATTTAGGTCTGGAAACTGACTTCTGTGAACAAGTTTAATATTCCAGTTATTTTTTGTGAGCCAAGGGTTGTAGGTCAGCGTTAGTTTTTTTGCTAGGGGCTTTACGTTGCACCGACACAGATAGGTCTTATGGCGACAATGGGATAGGAAAGGCCTAGGAGTTGGAAGGAAGCTGCCATGGCTTTAATTAAGGTACAGCCCCAGCATTTGCCTGGTGTGGAAATGGGTAACCACGGAAAACCATCTTCAGGTCTGCCGACAGTGGGATTTGAACCCACTATCTCCCGGATGCAAGATCACAGCCGTGGGCTTCTACTCGCACGGCCAACTCGCCCGGTAGCTTCAGTTTAATTGTTACACTGAGTAAAGAAAGGTGTGGGTAGAGGGACTTCGAATGCAAAGTATTTACGCAACATCCATACATTAAAAATGTATGGTCCTGAAGATCATTGTACTTACGGAGTGCTTCTAAGTACTTCTTAGCCAGTTGAGATCTCCAATTGGACTAGAAAAAATAGTGAATGAATGGGTGGCTATATTTCTAGAAAATAGGACTCAGAGAATTAGAGTAGGCGAAGCTTTATCTGACCCAGTAATAATTAAGAGGGGAATTCCTCAAGGCAGTATTATTGGACCTTTATGTTTTCTTATATATATCGATGATATGTGTGAAGAAGTGGAATCAGAGATAAGGCTGTTTGCAGATGTTATTCTGTACAGAGTAATAAATAAGTTACAAGATTGTGAGCGGCTGCAGGGTGACCTCGATAGTGTTGTGAGATGGACGGTGGACAGTGGTATGATAATAAACGGGGTTAAGTCACCAAGGCATGATCAGCTTTTTGCTAGTTGCTTTACATTGCACGAACACAGATAGGTCTTATGGCGATGATGGGACAGGAAAGGCCTAGGAATGGGAAGGAAGCGGCCGTGGTCTTAATTAAGGTACACCCCCAGCATTTGCCTGCTGTGAACATGGGAAACCACGGAGAACCATCTTCAGGGCTGCCGATAATGGGGTTCGAACCCACTATCTCGCGGATGCGAGCTCATAGCTGCGCGCTCCTAACCGCACGACCAACTCGCCTGGTGGCATGACAGCAAATCTGTTGGTACATCCTAGGTGTCCATAGTCTTTTGTACCCGCCAATTTAAACCAAACTCACATTGTAATGAAGTCTAGCAAAGAAACTTCATTAAAAATGAGAGACCAAACTATTTGATCGCTAGCCTACACACAGTTCTGACTCGAGATTTTAACACTTTGAAGAAAGGCGTGCCAATGCCTGTAGGAAATGAAAAGGAATTAAGCATTTTGGTAAGGGTTCAACAGTATCACTATTGGCTGTAGTAGTAGAAACAGCAATACTACAAGTGATAGTAACTGTGGTTGAAGTAGCAGCAGTACCGGTAACAGGAGTGGAGGCAGTGGGAGCAGCAGCAAAACTCGTAGCAGCTAAAGGACCTGACCGACGTCCAGACTAAATACTCGACTTATGTCGAGGCACATCTATTTGGAAAAAAAAAAAAAATAAATAAATAAATAAAAATTTGCTAAGATATGAATTTTTTTCTCCCCTATTACAGTGAATGCAATCATCATTCATTTATAAATATCTATAGTTATTATGGTCCTCCTACAGTTTTTAAGGTAAGAATAACAGGATAAAATTACATTGAGCACGTTGTCCACCTAAATTCGTTAAGCACTTGACTGTATTGAGGGATATTAAAGGACTGATTTTGCTCTGTTAATGTTCAGTTGAAATTAATGAAGAAAATCTTACTATTATTGCAAATTTGACATTCACTGACTCCAAATGTAGAACCCTACACGCTGAAAGGAACGTGGACAAAAATTTAAAAAGGTACCATCAAGTGTTCAGAATTTCAGCTACACTCTGCCTCTAAGAGATGAACAAATTTCAACTTACTAGATAAGGCAAGATGGGCATTAGTGACTTTCATTATGAGAAGCGAGGTTCAACCTCGTCTGCCATTATTGAATTTACCATAATTACCTCCAGAGAGCAATTTGAAATGAACAACAGAAAAATTTGATAGGTCACATTACTGTGACCATTAATAATATTAATAATGATAATAATTACTTACTTTTATCTGGGACAGTATCTTTGGTAGAGGTCCTGGTTAGCTGGAGCAGCGAAAATGTCTCAAACAGATAGTGTGGTTCTTCAGCTGCTTTGAAGAAAGCTGCCGCAACTTTTGGATTCCCACAGTGTCTAGCCACTCTTTGCAAATATCATGTCTAGGAACAGGGAAATGGTGAAATAAAATAAGATTCCCTGCTGCCGGAACTCTTCGCTGTTGGTGTATATCCCACAAATTTGGCACTTTCCATGCATTGTCTAAGGAATAAAAAGAAATAGAAGAAAATAATTAAGAGCACTGTCAACAGTTTATATTTTTACTGCTAAATTAAATACCATCAAAACGATAGTGGCATATCAGAAATAATATATTACATCAACTGAATTTAATAAATTAAGAATTTATTTCAGCCAAAAGGCCATAACGTGACATAAATAAGTACACGTTACTAATAACAACCACCACGCAAGAAAACTTTAGAAAAAGATATTTTTGGGAACAGAAACAGCTATCAATCATCAACTTAATAACTTACATAACCTCCTGTGGCCTCGTTCTTTTAAGAGGACACTGTTTAAAAATAGAATCAAATATCCCGCAAAAAGTTATTTTAAACATTAAACTAAATATAACATTGAGTAGGCCGAAAAGTTGGTGTTATATTAATTGGAATTTCATTTACATTGGTGTGATATGCATTTCATATTCCGGCCTCAGGAGGTTAATAAAATAATAATAATAATAATAATAATAATAATAATAATAATAATAATGAATTCTTACCTCAAATATCTTCTACTTCTTCAAACAAATTCCACTCAGAATTTCACTGAAAAACACCCGCAGAGCATGATAACGAAAATAAACAAGAAGATAAACAAAGATGACAAAGTAGACTGGTCTCACATGTGGTCATCAAAGCAATAATTACGAATATATTTCAGCCGAAAGGCCATAACGTGACATGTATGGTACGCATGCTATTGTTATCAATAACATATGCGCATATAGTGAAATTGAAATTAAAAACGGGTTGGCAAGTTCAAAATACATAATTACAAACTAGGAGAGCGATAAACGGCCCGATTGACCGGGAATTCTCAACTCAAAATCGACTAATAGCAATCGGGAGATGTTTCTACCAATAGGAGCTCCCGTATTTGTCATGTGAAGTTCGGTGTAGTGACGTGAGGTACAACAGTGGCGCACGGCGGTCGGAGGGTAAAGTTACTCAGTCTGAGCGGGCCCTCGGAAGAGTAGGATCTATGCGACTGTCGCACCCGCCTGAACAAACCATAACAACAAAACATGTCTGCTGACAATTTAAAACTTCTGGATGTTGGAGCATCACATTAGAGTGATCTAGTGATGATCACCTTGAACAACTACAATTGCCAGAAAAGTGGTAAATTGACAATGTTTCAAAAACCGTTAAAATATAAAAAAATTAAACATTATAGACGTTTGAAAAAACTTTCGTATTCATGTTCAGCATGTGTTTTACAATAAACTCAAACAAATACATACGTACATACATAATCAATATAGACCGTTATGCCTTTCAGCATTCAGTCTGCAAGCCTCTGTGAATTTACTAAATGTCGCCACAATCCTCTATTTGCACCTAGTGCTGTGGCCTCATTTAGTTCTATACCTCTTATCTTTAAATCTCTAGAAACTGAGTCTAACCATTGTCGTCTTGGTCTCCCTCTACTTCTCTTACCCTCCATAACAGTCCATTATTCTCCTAGGTAACCTATCGTTCTCCATTCACCTCACATGACCCCACCACCGAAGCTGGTTTATGCGTACAGCTTCATCCATCTGGTTCATTCCTAACTTAGCCTTTATCTCCTCAATCTGAGTACCTTCCTGCCATTGTTCCCACCTGTTTGTGCCAGCAATCATTCATGCTACTTTAATGTCTGTTACTTCTAATTTATAAGATGTCCTCATCCATCCAGCTTTCGCACCTGTAAAGCAAAGTTGGTCTGAAAACAGACCGATGTAAAGTTAGTTCAGTCCGGAAGCTGACTTCTTTCTTACAGAATATTGTTGATCGCAACTGTGAGCTCATTGCATTAGCTTTAGTTACTGTTCTACCATCGTGAGAGAACACACATCCTAAGGACTGGAAATGATCTACCTGTTCCAGTTTAGTAACACCAATCCGACATTCAATTCTGTTGACTTCGAAGAAATTGCGTGTACACATTTTTTTTGGTTACGTTGTGTAATATACTTACTTCAAAGTGGAATACATTATGTGTTACTTACAACTGATATTTCACTACCTTTTGACTAACTAAAACATATTTAGACAGCATAAGTCTCTCCAGTGTAACTTGTTACTGCTACCACATTGCTCATATTCTGCTATAATATAATAATGGCATGTGGTCTCCGGAGAGGCCTGGTGCAGGTCTTCTTTATTTGACACCCGTTGGCAACCTGCTCATCATGAGGATGAAATGGTGATGGACGGCACATACACCTAGTCCCCGTGCCGGGAGTCGAACCCGGGACCCCTGTGACCAAAGGCTAGCAAGCTAACCATTTAGTTATGGAGCTGGACTCCGTATTGTGCTGATTTGTTGGACTTCTTTTTGCATTTTTTTCCCCAGGTACTTTACGATAACCAACTCCTATTTCGGGGAGTGTACTTGGCATTCGAAACATAGGAAAGATGTCTAAAAGTGGATATACTGCTTTTTCTGCCCCTTCGTATTGGAATGACCCTGTCTGCAATTTTCATGAGATCATATTATGTAAAGTTATAATCTTGATTAGATTGCATATCTATTAAATTGACGTGACATCTGGAATTTAAATCTGTTGAAATATTTTTAAGTTTCTTTCCAAGAAAAATATTGCTTGTACAAACTGATATAGATTAAGACCATTCCGTAAAATGTTCTTTGCATATGTGCTGAATTTCGTCAGTGTATCCATTCTTCCCCTCTTCATGATTCTCGTGAAAAATGTTGAACATTCTCATTTGTGACAAAGTATTTACAGTAATGTTTCCTTGCCTAACTTTAGATGCAGTGTGCTCCTTCCCTCTGCAATGTACAGTCTTTCAAATGGTAATAGTCTGCATTGTTTTTTGTCCCTAACTTCACTGATTCATTAATATGTTGCTGTGTAGTTCAGTGGATGGAATAGTCTCCTCAATTGCCTTCTGTAATGGCCCATAATTTACCCCATTTTGTACTTTAGACACCATTTTCACGTACTTAATATTCAAATGATAGTTTCTGAATTATTAAAGGGGTGACTTTCATTTAAAGCTGTTGCAACCATGTCATTATAAATTCAAAGTTTCAGCATTTAAAATTAATGCACTAAGAATACTCACTATTACCAGGAATAATGAAAGAACGATTTGAATGTCCATGAACAGAATGGGTGAACATTGATAAACTCTGGCATAAGCTTGTATTTCAGCCATTGTATTTTCATAGTACAGTAACTGCACCTTCATGAAGAACTAGCAGACTAGAAATTCTTTCGTGCCGATAGTTGCAGTGTGGAGAACAATGGACTTCACAGACGAACTGCATCTAATTTGCCCTGGATTGGCTCAATAATCTTGGGAATACGAGGCCTACTGTCTATTCCTTGTTTACCAAAGCCAGTGTTTAGAACTTCCTGAGATCACACTTTCAAAACTGTTGACTTTGTTATTAAAAGTTAGTCTAATACCTCAAGAGTTGCAGCAATGATCACATTTCATAAGTGGTACAATAATATACATTTTCCTTCATATGACTTTTCTAACTTACTTCTGGGCCAATTACCTTACATGTTAGGCCCCTTCAATCACTATCATCATCATCATCATCATGATCATCATCTAAATTACTTCTGATTGTGTTTCAGCTCTCTTTAGTATAGGCAGTGTTTTAATATTTTTCAAAATCTAGGAATATTTTTTAAAAAACAATGGCTATGAGCTTATGCGAGGGATCTGGTATTTTCAGAGAGGAGATAGATGCTCGTGTTGCCAAGCAGCTTGCTGAGCGCATTGAACGAGAGGAGTTAGAGCGGCAACGTGCTCGAGAAGAGGAAGATGAGGTGATAGCCCGTTGTCTGCAAGTGAGTCATGGTGATATTGTGTTTATGAGGTGAAAGTGATACAAACGTTTTCACAACTTCTTTCTCTGGTACATTGCAGAGATTTAAATAAGCCACTAGTACATGTTTCATCTACGGTAACTATAGAAGTGGAAATATTAATAATTTGGACTCTTACTGAGATGGAAATATCAGAGTACAGTAGTATCTTATTAATTTTGTAGGAAGAGGAAATAAGTTTGTTCATATCTTGGAAGAAAGTATACCGAGGATTGTTCGATGTACAACATACTTACTTGTATAAGGTGATTAACTTAAATGTTATCTATTGCTGTTTTAGATACAAAAATTGTAAGAAAGTTGAAATGCATTTATCCAGACGTGTATATAACTTGGAGCCAATTTAATTTCTACAGGTGAACAGCAGCTACACAAATCATGAATCTTTTGTTTCTATGTCTTTTGATAGTGGGGTAATGATTTTGGGTCTACTTAATCTTCTTATGATACGTGGAAGTCTAATCAACTTGTTCATCCCCCCCCCCCCCCCCCCCGTCCTCCCTTCCTCTCTCTGGATGGTTTTTCCTCTATACATTTAACAGTTCCATAATTGAGGGGTTGTAGAAGACTTATCCAGACTTGTTCATCTTTCAGGGAAAGCAAAATTTACATCCTGTAAATTGTGTGTCGGTGGAATGTGCTACTCGGTGGTGTATAAACGAGAAGAATTGTCCCATTTAGGATCCAGCATGGCATCCCATATACTGTTAAAATACCTTTTTAAAGCAATGTGATATTCTTTCTATATCAGAATCATTTTCCTTTTATTATAGAACAGCAAGACTGTCATTCTCCATTTAACAAATTCTTATTTTCTACCTTTAATTGTTGGTATCTTTTGTCTTACCTTTAATTGTTAAGTGTTCCGAGGTATCTGTGGAACAGCAGAGGTGAAAGAAGGTGCAGGCTGGAATAGGTCTCGACTACAAAATTAAAGTTAATTTAAAACTTTAACAAAGGTTATATTTTCTTTTCAAAATTAATCAATAACAAAGTATAACAGGTACCAAGTAGCAGATCAACAAATTAAGAAATTACAAATTACAGTTCGTTACAAGATTTGGGCTTCGAGCCCCAAAATCACAATCCTTGAGCTATTAGCCCAACTTTACCAAGGTACAAAATTTAACAAAGGGGCAGAAAACCTTGTTAGTGCCAAGGAGCACTTGCTCCAAATTACAATGTTAAGCCTCCTAGAGGCACACAGAAATCAAATTTAGGAAAGAGCAGACCCGCTCTCAAAGTTCAAGCCTATCAAAGGCCACAATGAATTTCACTTCTATCTGCCCTCAAGGCACACAAAGAAACAGGGGTATTTAATACCCAACCTACAGGGCCTTCGCAATGAAAATAAAACATCAGGTTAAGTTACTGGCCCAAAGTACAGAGAGGACTGGAGGCGTGAACTTACACTCCAAATACACTTTTTAAAACCTAAATGGCTCTAGGCCAATACACAGGGGCTAATCCCAAGCTAGGGAGGTGACCCGTATGAGAAAAATTTAATACATTAAGGAAGCGTAGAAACGGTTATGAAAACGTAGTCACCTCAATTTCAAAATGAAGGGGAGCTCGAATGGGAAAAGCAATATCTATCCCCGCTTTACAGTTAGAGATTTGCAGTTTTTACATAGACAGAAGAGGAATTTACATTTTAAAAGTGGTAGGTGACATATTAAAGGTTTCGGACCTTCCCCGAGAGTTAAACTGCTGAGCTAGCAAGAAATAAAGATGTTAAAAGGCCATTACCTTGTTGAAGATCTGCTGACTGAAGAACGAGGCGCTTCCCGCCCCCTGCTACATATTCACACGCTGAGTTAGATGTTATACTAGTGGCGTGGAGGTGTACCGCCCGGTACAGTTAGTATCTTTTGTCTGCCAGGGACTGATGAAGTAGCCCTGTTTCAGACTCATTGGATGAAATTGAGGCTACTTTTGTTAGGACGAATTCAAGATCATTATAACTGGCATCTTGAGAGTTAGTTTAGACAGTAGCAACTTTCTGTCGACTTGTTCAGTGCAATAGTCTTCAGTCTGTGTGACTAAACAAATTTTCAAATTTCAAAGGAAAATAAATTTAAAAAGGCTCCATAAAGCCCCGCATGCAAAGGTCAAGTGGATACGTGCCACTCTCCTTATAGGATATTCTATTAACTCCAGCACTCTGCATTATTTTCCTCCAGTGCCCTTTCCCAACCAATTCTAATTAATTGTATCTCTTTATCCATAAGTGCGTCTAGCTCTCATTTTTAGTTCTCTCTCCATATAATATTTAGTAAAACCACTACCCCACTCTACAGGACTTTCCCTGCCTTCCTCTTTACTTTCTTCTCTTCTTGCCAATCTAACCCTTACCGGATCATTGTGAGATTCAGTCCAGTCCTCCACGATGTTCTCTAGCAAGTCTTCCAAACTCATTACTATGTCAATAACACTCCCCCCCTTGTTCAGTAATATAGGTCATTTTGCCTTCTCTGTCCCCCTCCCAGTAACCGTTCACGATGTAGAAATTCGCGACTTCACAGAATTCTGAAAGTTTTCCACCGTAGCTATTAATTGCCTTATCATTACTGCACCATCCGTCGGGGAAATCATTTTCTTGCACCATGTCGGGCGACCAAACAAATGCTCCAGCTGTCTCCCCTCCTCCGACTGTCTCGTCTTCGGATCAATTGAATGGATCAATGCATTAAAGAAAATGATGCTAAGTGTCAATTGATATATTTGTTTCCACAAACCTGAGAATGAATAACTCACTATGCGAAGTAAGTTTCGACTAACGCAGATATCTCCATCCACGTTTCAATATAACCGTCAAAATACTTTCAGAATTGTCATGCGAGACCACTCAGGGATAATTAACATGCATCAGTAAAGTGTATTTTTAACGCGAGGTCAACTGGGAGACCCGCATTTCTTTTTGTATTATCTACCAGCAATCATTCATTCGTAAATATCAATGTAAAGTCATCGTCCAAATCCAATCATTCAAGAAATATTTTCGTAAACGTTCAGTGTAAACTTATCTGCTATAATTATGTAAATAAATTGCAATAATACTAACTTAATTGTATAAATTCCTGATTTATTCATGATCATGAATTATTATAGAAAAATAACATTCATTAACATCAGTCGTCTTCCCTTTTCCGAAATATAAATCAAAATTGTTTGATTGGACTCGATCAGTCTTCCTGCTAAATAATTATGTTATCCGCATCATAAGAACAAAGAAAAGTTTGCATAACTTCATAAGACGTAAATATCAGTGACATTAGATAACAATCTTCTTGGATATTCATTGAAATTGAAGTATCTTGAAAGTTGAAATGTAAATAAATTCATAAATAAGTAAATTGACATTCGTTAAAATAAAAGTCCCTAAGCTTTAGTAAATAAAAGAAAAATGTGCTTATTTAAAGTCCCTAAGCTCTTGAAAATATTTAAAAAATGATTATTTTCCTTTATACCAAATTCATAATGTTCTTGTCAATAATCTTTCTTTGATTATACTAAAAAATTGTAACGTCAACAGTGTAAGCGAATTTCCAAATGCTGAACTCTTATCGGCTATTTTAAATATATTTCGATAAATAAAAAATAATCAGTGTCATCATGTCATTTGATATGTATGACCATGTTACATCCTAAAATTAAATGTAGGCATCGTCTAATAATAAGCTATTATCATTTTTCTAACAGGAATTATGTCTATCGTGATTCACGATCGCATCTATGTCCGATTATTATATCATAGAATTCTTGGGAATATAGTTGGTGACACTATTTTCTTTATTTATGGCAGAGATTTAAATTAAGAAGATGCTTCTTCCCGTCAAGATATGGTTTCATCAACAAAATACCAAGCAACACTCATTACCACATTTGATATTATCCAAGAAGACATCAAGTTTACCCTTAATTATTTATTTTTCGGAGATTTTATTCTGAAGACTGTTTATGGTTACCAATCTACGAATTCTGTGATGCATTTCATCGTATGAATATATAATAAACCCAAAAGTGTCTTATATAGCTGTCTAAAATCATGCCGCACACGTCAAATGATATTAAAGGTTAGTATCACATCATAATTACTACCAATAAGTCATAAGTATATCTATCTCTCCATATTCCAGTAAACATTATAACATTGTGTCATTCATAACCACAAATATATCCCAACGAATATTTATACATATAATCTCATCAACACGTCATTCATGTCCTTATTTTCCCTTATAAATATCATTCACTTCCTCCTACGCGGCATATCATCTCAATATTTCATTATCAAAATACAATGTTGCATTTATGGGTTAAATTTCAATCATAATACACATAATCATATTATTCTTAAAAAGAAATACATGTACGAACAGAATAAGTTCACATTTACTCACATGTAGTCGTAGTGTAGCAATAACGAAGTCTTAATAACTTATAAAACAACTATCTTCTTTCTACATTACAGGTGGATTATATCATATTAAGTACGTCGCTTTTCTTTGATAATCGTCGAAACATCATCTTAAATCTCTCCATATTTAACTATTAGCATTCCTACGTAATGGCATTGATTTACATAATTGAAGATTACCTACTTCCATAGTTATAAATCAATTGTAATAATCTCTTTGCCTGATAGTGCCAATTGGAATTATATCTCGAAGGCATAAGTAACAACCTTCACACAACAATTTCATTGCTAATATCTATGCACTACATCTAACATTTATAATTACTGTAAATAAATAACATATCTT
This sequence comes from Anabrus simplex, assembly GCF_040414725.1. Classification (NCBI taxonomy): domain Eukaryota; kingdom Metazoa; phylum Arthropoda; class Insecta; order Orthoptera; family Tettigoniidae; genus Anabrus; species Anabrus simplex. The sequence continues at coordinate 153,064,271 of NC_090270.1, forward strand.
AGAACTTAGCTTTCATCTGCCCATGTTACTGGACTGGGCTAGATTTCGATGCGGTCATCCACGGTCTGCTGGCTGGCTTCAGGCATCTGCTGCATCATAGATAGGCAGTAGCATCCAGATACGGGCTAGTAGAATCAGCTGAGCGGCTTCCGTCGGTTGACAGTCCCATGTCCGATTTAGTTATCCATGTTGAGGCCGTTGATTACATGCGATATAAAAATATCCAACATCGTCATCAGTATCATAAACATTATCTTCCAAATATATTATTCAGTATCTAAATTATAATTCTATAACTGGTTATTCTACCAGAAATTCAATGTTAGCTCTCAGTAACAAACTTTAAAAGGATAATCTAGTTAGTTCTTAGTTCTTAGTTTTTTGTCAATATATTCTGTATATGCGATGTCTTATTTCATTTAATGCCTCTCGTCAACTTTCAGTTCGAGCTTCGGCTACCGATCAAATATTTAATCTTCTCCTTTCTTAATTTTTCTTGCTTATTTTCTTCGATAGGCCTATTGAGTTGGATATCGGCGTAATCTTTAACATCACTTGATGTACAAATTTTTCAGCTCTAGCTCTGTAGACAACTTCTTTCTTCTTCATGCAACGACTTCTATTTTGTGGAAAAATCTTGTTCCGCTGCTCAGTGTAATTTTTTTTTGTTCACTAGCCATTTTAACAATTTAAAACCTACTTTTTTTTTTATCACGGCCGCATGGATCCTACATGGTCTGTATGTCTAACTTCGTGACCATGGCTTGATTTGATTCGCCAAAGTAGCATTCTTTTCGACATATTTATGGTTTCTTTGACTTTATGCGTCCGCATTTTATCATTACGAAATCACGGCCTATTTAATTCGATATATCCGTACATTCTTCAGATATACTGCTCAACTATATGATCTCTCTAATCTTACTACTGTGCATGGCAAATATAGATGCTGTAATACCTCGTGTTTTTTTTCTTTTTTTTTTTTTTTTCTTATGACCAGGGCAATGAAACGGTACATTACTTCTTCCTGACCCTACTGTCAACTTGCCTTCTTTACTAAACCTTGGGCTTCGCTCGCCTATTCTGGCATTACAATCTCCAAATAATAATACTCCGTCCTCCTCATACCTCCCTCTAACGATGCTGGTTTCTACCAGTAGTTCCTCAAAGAACTTATCGTTTGAATATGGAGATCCCTTAGGGTGATGGTAGGCAAAAGCCAAGCACACATGTTTCTCTCTCCCTGTGTTAAATCTTATTAACATAACCCCTTCAATGTCACTCTCGATAACCTCTATAAATTCATTCAGCTCTTCTTTAACTAGCAGCGCTATTCCTCCGGGCGAACGGCCCATTTTACTTAATCTTTTTCTTGACGTGTGCCTCATTGTAAATCCCCCCCAAGTTATCTCCCTGCCTACTTCTAGCCATACCGGGCGAGTTGGCCGTGCGCGCAGAGGCGCGTGGCTGTGAGCTTGCATCCGGGAGGTAGTAGGTTCGAATCCCACTATCGGCAGCCCTGAAGATGGTTTTCCGTGGTTTCCCGTTTTCAATCCAGGCAAATGCTGGGGCTGTACCTTAAGGCCACGGCCGCTTCCTTCCAACTCCTAGGCCCTTCCTATCCCATCGTCGCCATAAGACCTATCTGTGTCGGTGCGACGTAAAGCCCCTAGCAAAAAAAAAAAACAAAAACTTCTAGCCATGTTTCCAAAAGTGCTACGATGTCTTCCTATTAAATTTTTCACTTATGTTACCTATTTTACCCAACAATCCTTCAATATTAACAAAGCCTATTTTCCAGTCTAGTTACAATCTTTTTTCCCTACCTTCCCAACTGCCATTATTATAACCTCTTTGTCTTTGATGCAGCTTTCCAGTTCTTCTAGAAACTCTTCTAAACATTCATCTGCATTCCCCAATTGGGGTTCATAAATCCTTGATTCCTCTCTCAAGTCCAAGTATAACATTAATTATCCTGTCACTGATCTGGTCAATTTTGTCCACACATTGCACTAGGTCTTCTCTCAATATAACACCAACACCATTTGTTGCCATCTTTCCTCCACTCCAATAAATTCTATACCCTTTCTCAATTCTTGTTGACCTTTCCCCTTAAAGTTTCTCGCTAATTCCCATCATCGCTGTGTCTTTCTTCTCCATACACTCTATCTGTTCTATCTTGCCATTCAGTCATGACAATGATGATACCGATTCTGGTGATGTCTGGTGGCCTACTTCTCAGAGTTCCCCCAGAGTACCGGGGTTTTCCGAGGTTTCATTTCACTCTCACTAATTTTATAGGCTGTTTGTACGATGGGTTCGCCACTCCCAAAGGCATTTTATTACCGTCTGCCAGGTTCAAATTAGGCCACCCCTAACATGGATTCAGACGCCTTTTGTGGCCGCTCCTATGAAGTACAGACGGTATGGGTTTACCCCTTCCGCCATCTCCACCGTACTGAAGTCCATCTTCTCTGTCATAGATGC